>NC_090878.1:13211289-13258789 GCF_036669935.1 Montipora foliosa | reverse complement strand
TTGAAGCTGGTACCAAGGTAAGGAATGTGCTAATCTGCTGGTGCTGGAGCACTAATTGACAACACTGTAAACTGAAATCAACAAATCAACGCAAATCAAATCAAATTGGTTTTTGAGGAGAGGAGAAAACGGGAGAACCCAGAGAAAAACCTCTTAGAGCAGAGTAGAGAACAAACAAACTCAACCCACATAAGACGATGAGTCTGGGAATCAAATGTGGGCCACAATGGTGCTACGCGAGTGTTCTCACCACTGCGCCATCCCTATACTCCAAATTTTTCTTAATTTTTTGCACTATAACGAGTTCTGATGAATACATTTTCTGCTCTGCCTCGTTGCAAGAGAGATGCATGACCCAGACTGTCTTTCTATAGCAATGAAATTATGATATAATATTCTTTTTAAGGGAACGTGACATTTGGGAAAGGGTTACAAAATAATTATTTCAGGAATGCAAACCTTGTGACATCTTTCATGAAGCCTGTCATGACACCTTGGTAGCTGGCTGCAGAAGGTAACTGCATTATTGTGACTACGTAACCATCTGAACTTAAAATGATTGGCAGGTGAGGATGGACTGACACAGAAAATCTCTGGTGTAGGGGGTCCCTCTCTGATGTACTGGATTCCGAAGGCTCCCCTCGGACCAAATCACTGACTTTGCTGTAAAGATCATGGAAACTTGATTGATTCACAACACAGAGTGTTTCTCATGACAGATAAACTAGTTTACTGTTTAAAATATCATCCAAACAGGAACATGAAAGTTGGGTTCAACCTCAAAGTGATTCCAACAGGTGGTGTGAAGCTCTAGCCACTCCACAACTACATGTATCTAACTTAGTTCAGTTTGTTAAACTACAACCAGTAAAGATTATCATGAAAGTATAATGTTGTTTACAATAAACATACATGTACATGTAAAATTGACAGCATTTAGCAGTATAAAACGATTTCCCTTGGATTTTTGTTTTGTATGTTTACCGTAAAAACGTTTTTGTTATTACTGTGGAAAATGGTTGAGTTTGAATACACTTACTTGAAAGTGATCTTTGGATGAAGGGGCAGGAAGAAAGATGGTCCTGTGTGTAAGGAACTCCCTTCAGTACAAATCTCCATTGGCTCTCCTAGTTTACTTAAAACAGCTACTGAGCCACGGAGTGTTATGCAAATCACTAGAAGACTGTCTCTAGTCCAGGCCATATCTGCTACCCACCAGCACCTAAGGCATTTGGGGAAAGTAGATTCATGTAACTTATTAATGCTGAACCAGAACATAAACAACAGCGATGGCATAGAGGTGATGGCACTCACCTCCCACCAATGTAGCCCTGGTTCCATTCCTGGACTTGAGGCCATAGGTGGGTAAGTTTGTTGTCGGCTCTTTTCTCTTCCCTAAGGTGTTTTTCTCCTGGGGTTCGCCATTTTAGTATCCTTTTGTTTCCATGCAAATTGGCCCTTATGGCCTCATTCAATGTTAAATATTCTTTTGAATTTTACGTTTGAAAACGAGGCTATAAGGGCCAATTTGCATGGAAACAAAGAATACTAAACTGGCGGCCATTTTGGAATAAGGTGTATTAATTAGGTAACCTTCAAGTGTACATGTATGTCAATGAATTCCAAGCCACATGCTTTGCATAACCTAGGTTTAAATTTGTTTGGTCGTGGAAAAGGAAGGAACATGAAAAATCCTGGGCAAGATGACTTTGTCTGTAAATAAGGAGACAACAGGTCTCTAACCTTCCCACAGGAGTGTGGTTTGCTGCACTCAACTTTGCACCACAACCTTTCAAGTCAGTAATTAATGCCACTGCAGACTGAGATAAAGAGTAGAACATCATTCTGTTGTGTGCTGCACACTTCTGGTTCATTGCTATAACCAGCACCTGGCCATCAGGAGATACACGGGCAACATAAGCTTTTCTGCTCTTGACAAGTCGCTCAGCAGGTGTAAGGTTGTACAGTGAATGCTTAAATGTACGCCATGTTGGGATGAAAGATGCCTCGATACCTGCAAAATGAGTGTCACAAGTGGTTCAGCGATCATGATAGCAATGCCCTAAGGAGAAAAATAATTTTCTCCTTGTGTGTGCCTTAATTGCATAATTTATAGGTAAGCCACTGAAAATATAGGCATACAGGGCATCCTTTTAAACAGGCCTAAAGTGAATTACTTACATGTAATTGGTTGCCTTAAAAACAATTAAAATCTTTAGCTGATTATCATCACTATGAAAAAGTCCCCCCAAAACAGCTGGTCACTGCAACCTGGTATAAGTCTGTGTTTCCTAACATCTTCCTTTTTGAAGGCATTACTTACCCTCTATGTGATCTTGAACACTGGAGCTATCAACTGGCAAAGTGAAATTTTTCTCTGGCCACAGTAAGTGAAGGGTTGTAACATGAATTCCATTACTTTTGTTGAAAACCCAAGAAAGAGAGAAAGATGCGCCACAAACCTGAAAACGTGAAGATGGCAGCCAACAGAAATACAGTGTTCAGGTCATTTATCTCTTAGCATTACAGGTCAGATACAATATTTGCACCAGCTGAACTGACCTTTCCCTCATATTGGTGCTATCTATTACTTAATGGCCCACTTTTGATGTCCCAAAATTTAAATATCACTTTGAGATCTTCAGTTTGAGCTTAACTCTCTCATTTAGAAGGAAACCTCCCTAAAAATTTAGGTCCCAAACAAAATATGACAGTGCTATGAAACTGTGTTTTTGGCACCAAAGCATTAATTATCATATGACATATTTGAAACAAGTTAATGTAGAAATGTAGCTTCTTCCCGGAAGCATTGCAAAGGAAAAATAATTTCTTTGATTACAAAAATGACGTTTGAAGTCACCTTGAGCGAATGTGAAATGAAAGGTGTTACAATTGAACCCACTGGCAACTCGGAAAAATCCGAGCCCCAGATGGGATTCGAACCCACGACCCTCCGTGATCTAGTACGGATGCTCTAACCACTGAGCTACCAGAGACTCTATGGTGAGCAAGGGTGAAATGTGGGTATTTGACTCAAGCTGCATCACGCAGCCAGAGTCAAATATTGACTGACGGCATGGCTAACCCTCATTTGTCATTTAACTAAAAGTGAAAAATGGTGTAATTTCATAACACCCAAAATGACCAAAAAGTGGAATGAAAAATTGCAACAACCACGTAAAACTGTAGAACAACATAAAAAAAATACAGCAAAAGGAAATAGAAGCAAGGATGGACACAAATAGACAAGATTGAAACAGATTGCATTTGGGTAATCTTGAAAAAGGTTGGCCCAAAGATCTCCAAGTTTAGGGCAAGTTGCCACGATAAAGGTTGTTTTTGGTCAGAATTATCTTGTTTGTGATGTAACGATAAGTTTATCAGCAAAGGAATTCTACATTACCACATTTGAGTTTTAAACTTGTGCTTAACAACAAATTTCCCCTAAACACTTTAAGATAATGTGACATAGCCCCTTTTACAAACAACTGCTATCCATAATTCTTCATGACGTACTGGATCAACAAAAAAGACTCCATTGGCTGCTGCCTCTTTATCTCTCTCATCTGGTAAAACATAAGTTCCACACTGAATCTGTAGCCAAGCACCTTTCAACATATCACCAACTGCTTTAAAATAACATAAAGAGAAGTTATACTTAATAAAAAAGAATTCCTGAATGCATAGCTTTTTTTTTTCATTTTTAACAAATATGAAGAAATCATCAATGACTAAAAATAGAAATCAAAAAATATTTCTCTCACCACCATTTATGGAGCTATCACTCCCTTGTGCTTCCCAAAGAAATACCTGATGTAGTCCAGTGAGAAGCACCACTTTGCCCCCACAGTCTGAAATATAGACCTGTAGATGGCTGGTGCATCCTTAGAGACAAACAGAAACAATGCAATTATTAAGTACTTAAAAATGGGTAACAATTTTTAAATTTATAGATTTTAAAATAGTTGTAATGCTCCTTGAATGTTTCACAATTCTTTATGCCACTCACTATTGAAAGCCAACAGCACTATTCCTGATAATTAGGAATAGTGAAGGCATCATGTCATTGGGGAATCAAAGGGGTCAGTGCCAGGTGAGATATTTCATCCACTAGTTCTATATAAAATTACTGAATTATACTGGCTGCTTTGTTAGTCTGAGGCATCCAGTTTTACTAGGCTGTTAATAGGAGACCTGAGTCTCATCTGGAACAATGCAATGCAATGCAATGCAATGCAAAGAGTTAGATCCTTTTGATTTGAAATCAATTATTAAAATTTGACTTTTAAAGAGTTTAAAAAGTTCTAAGAAATGGATCTTACTTGTACCAGGTTGCACATTTCTTATCTTATCCAACACAGCAGTTGTTGTCACTGTTGCAGAACTCTTGTTCCAGATTAGAATTCTCCCAGAGTTTAAAGCACCAGCCAAAAATAAGCCTGTTAGGAAAAGAGATTGGAAGAGTGAATACAATAACCATTACAAATGTATGTGAAGTGGCAATCAGTTCAAATTATGTTGTGTGAACTGATGACTAGTCTGCAAACTAAAGGAAAATTACAACCAGGCCATGAACCACCTACAAGCACAAGGAGATGTGGACCCATCCCATTGACCCCAACTGTTCCAACTTCCCTTCCCAACAAGAAGGAAGGGAGGGAGAGGAAAGTAATACAAAAATACTCACTATTCAAGGAAAAGAACTGCGTACATGTACATGGAATCCAGACATGGTGAAAATATAGCTTAGCTGCTGATTACCAAATGGGCAAGAAGTGTTGTCTTTGTTAAATGTCAGTTCCCTTGTTGGCGGAAATTTGCAAAAAACTCTGTTAGGTGGCCATGGTAAGGCGCATTGCACTGTAAACTACATGTATACTGTAAGTAGATCACATCAATAATGCAACATGTACAGCTGCATTCCCAAATGTACGTGTTATGTGATTCGATCCACAAAAATTTTAGTGGGACTTACCATTAGATGAGATTCCAAATTCCTGTACATCTTCAAGATAACTTTGAAGTAAAGGAATTCGTTTCTTTGTTTTTCCAGATGGTAAGTATAGCTGACTGATCCTGTGTGAGTCAAATAGGAAAAGGTCCCCAACATCCTATAAAGAAAGAGTACATGTGCAATTTGAATGAGGAGAAGCAGCAGCAGCAGCAGCTGGCTGCAGAGAAGAGAAGAAACAACAACAACCTAATACACCCAACAAAATTTTAACACTGTCAGATTCAAAGACGTGATAGGGATCTCATCTTGATGCTATCCAGGTTTATAATGGGTAGATTATTAAGAAGAATAAGTATAGAGCAGAAACCAGCAAACAGTACTAAAAGTTTCCATTGCTTACGCTGCGTCAGTGGGGACGTCAAACACAGAAATGGCTTTATCAACTGGGTTGAGGTCATAACAAACTGACCACTGTAACAAAAATTGGAAAGCTGATGTTCTTAGGGTTAGGCTCCATGCAAATAGATGCAACATTGTTGGGTGTGACATGTTGCGTCCATTTGCACACCCTAGTTGCATGTTGTTACGAGGTTTGAAACTGGTCAAACTTTTAAGCCAACAACTCCCAACAGTTCTTTTGTTTCATGATCACCAAAGCATAGCGCAACAACGTTGGATCCATTTGCACAGCTCTTCCAACATTGTTGAGGCCACGCACATGCATTATATATGGTCTCCATGGAGATAACAACGCACAAGCATGTTGAAAACAATATAGCAGCGACATTTTTCCCATAATACACTGCACGTCCTTACATTGTTGGGCGTTGTTGCATCTAACCCTAACCCCAACACCATCCAACATCTGCCAAATCAATTACTACCGACAACGTTAGGAGTTGTTGTGTCCGTTTGTACTGAGCTTTAGCCCTTTGTTAGAGATAACTAATATTTCTGATGAGTCTTCCGTTGCATTTTGCTTAATGAAAGCAAGGTATGAGCTTAGGTCTCTCATGAGCTCGTCAGCAACAAATATCGAAATAAGGATGAACCTGGTCAAGTTGAATTTATCTTTCTAGAGAAAGAAAAGGGGGATTAGATCCAAAGGCAATACAAAAATGAAGTGTTACCTTTCCCAGCCAAGCTATCTTTGGCCACGGCTTTTTTCTTTTTATAGTCGATGACGTTAAAACGTCAAGTTTTAGCAGCATAATATGGTTGATCTGTGCATCATATTCTCCCTCTAAGAGAACCTTTCATCCTGCTTTATGAATTTAAGCTAATGGAAATTTTGTAAACAAAAAAATTCATGTTGTCCGCCATTTTAACTGCTTACACTGGTTCCCAGCTCACTCCCCTCTATTAATGGTCGATCATGATAAAAATAGCATAAATATACAGGTATATATCTTTAATGATATTAATGTTTTTCGAAAGAAAGATGGCATTTCGAAGGACGTAATGTGCCGTAATTTTTGTCTCCTGCAAAACATAGAGGAACTGAGATACATTCTAAATTTAGAAAATTACGCACACCCGTTCATAAAAATAGAGAGCTGGTAACTACCAAAAACATGGCGGGCATTAAAGGTGAGTTCATCTCGAACAATTCAACTTTTTCATTTGTTTATATGTTTGCGGCCGTAATAAAATATACCTGCTTAATTTTTAATCAGGTCTTTTATAATTTCTTTCATTTCCTACCGCTTCTTTTTAAATGGACGACGGAGTAGCGTAAGTCATGTTTGAAATTGAATGTACATGTAATTAATTAAATTATATGTTTGTTCTCACGACTTGTCAATTCTTTCGTTGTGTTCAAGGTAATCTCTTCTATTGACAATCATTTCTTGTAATACTTGTAGGATAATTGCTCTGTCCTTTAGTGGAGCGATCGGGATACTTTTCGTCGTTCTTGGATGTGCTTTGAAGGAATATGGGTGAGTATGCATAACTTAAATTCATATATCCTCTCATCCATTGGAATTCCCCACTTTTTTCTTAAAAACGAGGGCGGTTCTTAGAGAGTTCAAAAATTTGAACCTTTCAATGCTAGAGGAGTCTTTATTAAGCTTTGTTGAATAAAACCTACCACACAACAGTAATATTTTTTCATGGGGTTGTGAAGGACCAGATGTGTGTGTGTATCCATGACACTAGCATAATTTATCTCCCTAAATATTTTAGTATAGTTTATTATTTCCCTGCTAGCAGAGGCCTCTTTTCTTTTGCATTTCGTGGGCTGACGAGTATGGGCTGCCATGGGTCGAAACTTGCTGTGTTGAGCGTGCGCGGTGGTTACTTAGGGACCGCATCCTCACATGATACTTTCATGTTGTGTGGGCTCACTTAACAACAGCGGAATTACTGTAAAGAAATGTGTAGGACAAAGCAGGCTCAAGTCACAGACAGCAAACATATCATGGGTCATGTGGTCTCTTTTCCCATACTCAGCCCAGCAAACACAAAAGAAAAGAGACCCTCTGCTAGCAGGGAACCTTATTATATGTGTAATTATTTGTTTTTGCTTTTTCAGAATATGGTGGCCAATGTTTGTTTGTAAGTGGAGCTCTTGTTTTCTCACTCACTACTAACCAAAGACTACCAACAGGGTTGATTCATTTCATATATCATTTTGATCATTGATTCATTCATTACAGGAACATTTGAATCCACAAATGACCAGCTCCCAATGTCAGTGGCTTCAAAGCTCAGTTGGTTAGAGCGTCGCACCGGTATCGCGAGGTCACAGGTTCAAACCCTCTTGAAGTCCTAAATTTTTCAGGCTTCTCTATGTAATTGCTAAAGTTGCGCACGTAACTGTGAGGATCATAACGTCACTTGATTGAATTAAAAATTTGAAATTTGAAATTTGAAACATAATTATATATATATATTATTATAGATGGCCTTATTAGCACTTTTGCCTTTGGATAATTTCTCCGTTTTTGATGGCTAATTTGTCACTGATAATTGAGGCCAAAATGCTTTAATAATTTTCAACAGGGTTTGTAAGTTTTCCTGACTTTTAAAGTCAAATTTTTTGCATCACAGTGCCTTCTGTAAGCAAATTTGTACGTTAACCCATTGATCCTAGGAGTGAGACAGATTTTACTGTGCACCGGTAGCTCAGTTGGTTGAGCATTGGGCTGCCATGCGGGAGGTTGTGAGTTCGACTCCAGCCGGATCAACACTTAGCGTCTTAAAATAACTGAGGAGAAAGTTCTACCTTTGTATAATTAAATCTGCAAATGGTTAAGACTTTCAAGTCTTCTCGGATAAGGACTATAAACCATAGGCCCCGTCTCACAACCCTTCAATGTTCACAACCCAGTGGGACATAAAAGAACCCACACACTATTCATAAAGAGTAGGGCATTGAGTTGCCAGTGTGGTGGTCAGGCCTCATTTCATTCATTCATGTGCTGGGTGAGATCGCTAATGGACTGATAGCGACTGCCAGCGGCACCTGTATATGCTGATGTCCGATCTCACCCATAGATCCCTTGCTTGTAAAGCGCATTTGAATATGTCAATAGAAAATGCACTAAATAAATTCATTACCATTACCATTTTATTCTGTCTAGTGCCACACAATAAATTATTGTAGGAGTCAGTGAGTTAACAACCCCTGCATCCGCTCAAAATCGATGTCCCCTTTTATGTGCTACAGTAACTCTGATCAAAAAATCAATTCCTTTTTTTCTTCAGATTTTGAAAGTCTTTGCTTAATTAACTCCTTGACACATCAAACGCCCCAGGACAAAATCTTTTGGCGTTAGATAGAGTAAAATCTGCTATAAAGTCCCACTCCCAGGGGTCAATGGATGAACACCTGACTTGCAAAAATTTGAGCTTTGATTTTTATCCAAAGGCTGTTTACTTTGAGTGAAAAGTCTGTCATTACTCATGTTCAAAACTGACCAATTGGACAGCTCAGAGGGTTGGATCTACAATTATGGACACATTTCTTTGGGACACTTGCGTTTATTTCAGTCCAGTGCACATTCTTCGGACTTCAGATGCGTCCCCCCTCCCCCCTAATCAATGTTGGGCATAAACTAGTCCACTTTCAGCACTGCACACTATTTTCATTTCATTTTCCCCAAGCAACATTGAATTGGGGGGGGGGGAAGGGGGTTGCAAAAAAAACCCTGAATATGTGATAAAAAGTTAGTTGAAAGATAAAACGCTGTACTGTCCCAATGAATTTGTCCATGATTGTAGTTAAAAGTGATGTCATTTACTCACTACCTTAAAATTTCAGTCTGTAAAATTAATGCAGCTTATTATATATGTAAAATGCAAGTACTTGAATCTCCCATGCTGCACATTAATTTAGCCACATACACACGCATTACATTCTTAAACTACAGTTGTACTGAGTGTTTGACATCATTTTCTCCTCAGCTTAAGATTTTACCATCAGTAATGGCAGACCATTAAATAGGAAAATTCCGGTTAAAATAAACAGGCCCCAGTTGTTCAAACGATGGATAGCGCTATCTGCCGGATAAATCGCTATCCAGTGGTTAAGTAGTAGCGAAACCAAATGCACTATCCAGGGGGTAGTGATTTATCTGCTGCATAGCGCTATCCATCATTTGAACAACTGAGGCTAGTTGTCTTTTTATGAAACCAAGGTACCGTATAAAACTTGGGCCACTCAGTGTTTAGTTGTCATAGTTTTGAAATCCAAAGAAAAATTAGAATTATTGACTCTTTGGTCACAGTAGCACTTAAAATAAAACATCAAAATTACAAAAGAAATTCACAAATCCCTCTCTCTTTTAGTGTTCTTTTACGCCTTTGCTCCAGTGCCGACCATCATAGCCAGACGATTTAGTGACGACTTCTCCTCAAATGCGTCAAAGTATTAAGTTTGCTTTCATTAATTTTGTTACATTTGCTTTATGCATTCTGCAGTCTTCGATGGAATCTTAATAATTAAATTTCTTTTTTGTGCTATGCAGTGTCATCAAAGAAACAGCCATGTTCTTTACTGCTGGAAATGTTGTCTCTGCATTTGGTGAGTATTTTTAAAATGCAATCCCAGTCAGTACTGAATACGTAGGGAAACTGATTGTGGGGATTGGTTTCAAAATGAAGAAACTCAATATTAAACACAAACTTAACACTTATTCTTGCTTTTTTATAGGTCTGCCAATAGTTCTTGCACGCTGTAATATTGTAAGTATACAAACATTGACAACTCATATTAGTATCACCCAACTAGGGGACTAATGCAAATGCTGCATTTTGATTGGCTACGCTACTAGAGGACTATTAGTAATAGTCCTCGAGTGGCGAAAAGCTTTCGTTTTATTCCCAAATAAATGTAATTTATTTTCAACTTTGCCTTTTCTGTCGGACTAGTTGGGTGATACTAAAACAATTAGACCCTTCGCCCTCAAGGGCCACGGGTCAATAGTCCATTCCGCTTTGCCTCATGGGCCATTGACCCGTAGCCCACAAGGGCTATGGGTCTCATTGTTAATTAACCAAGTTGTCTAGAATTTACTGTTCTGCCTTACAAGGGTTATTTAGCCAAGCAGGAATTCAGGCATGGAGTGCGTGACAAATGACAGGCATGCAACACACGTTTATTTTCCTCTTTTTCACCACCACTGGGTGTCCCTCTTGGAGCCTCCTACTCTGATCATACTAATTCTGGCACAGCTAAATGACTCAGGCCTGTTATGCTTGCTATGGATGTAAACAATGGTAAAGGAATATCAGCCTTTGTCCTCACCAATTCCAGCCAAGGAGTTGGCTTTGGTGTAAATTTACTGAACTTATAACCAGACTTCACCAACACCTGGGTCATAAAATAACTGATTAGAGGGTTCTCCTGAAATCTGCTAATGTTTAGACCTCAAGTGTTGTAGAGGAACTTCAAGGATCATCAACTCAGGGGGACATAAAGAAGCATAACATTGTTCACAAAAGTATTAACCCATTGACCCCTGGTAGTGAGACTGACGCCAGATGATTTTACTCGTCAACTGGTGGCGTCCTATGGTGTTTGGTGTCAATGAGTTGAGCAGTCAAAAACTATGTGTCCCCTCCATCAAGGAGATATACTTCGCAGTGTGGTGGTATTGCACACTGTTACCTTTGTGGAATATCATGGTTGGTCAGGTGGATGTTCAGGAATGTTACCTCCCGCAAGCTACTGTAAAATCCCTAGGGTAAAGGATAACACATTTACCTGCATCCTGTCAAAAATGTTCATTTGTAGTAAGTAAATGTGGTGAAGCACAGTAATATTAATTATTATTCATTCAAAATGATTGGTTAAAACCAAACGCATAATTCACCATAACCAGCTGCTGTTCACCAAATTTGGAAAGAAACTTCGTCATATTGAATCAATGACGTCAAAATGACGTCAAAAGTGCAGCCCACTGCAAATTATTAAACCGTTCACTGAAAAAAGCTGGGGACGAGATTGTGTTATTTTTGTTGAGAAGAAAAATGGCTGCGAGTAGGTTTAGAAGTTTGAGCCAAGAAAATATTTTAAATGAATAATAAAGCAATTATTGAATTCGACTTTCGTAGAACATGAAGAATTCTGCAGATCTCGGAGGATGTTATCCACCTCGGCCTTCGACCTTGGTGGATAACACCCTCCTCGACCTGCAGAATTCTTCATATCCTACTCAGCCTCATTCAATAATTGCTAATAATTGTTATTGTTATTAGGCTTTTCAGATAAATCACTTACAAAAAAATGAGTATTCATTTTTGTTGATCTCAGCTTTGTTTTTCTTTAGATCAAATGGGGAGCCATGGCATTGGTGCTTTCTGGCAACGTTTTCATCTTCTTCACTATTCTTGCTTATTTCCTAATTTTTTCAGCTGAAGATGATTGGGGATTTTGAACAGAACTTTTGAACAGTTATTTTCCTGTGCAAGAGTGTAATTGGTTTTCCTTCAGTTGTTTTCTCTGGAACTTGTTTTACTGATAGGATTCAAACCATACTTGTGGGAGATGCATATGTCACAGCTGAAGCATTATGTCAACTTCATAAATAAGCATAGGAAATTGTATGAACGCGTGGGCATGAGTGATGTTTGGAAAGTTCTCAAAATTTGTGAACTTTCAAAAAACATCACAAGTGACCATAAATCACAAATCGCACAAGCACGTTCATACTATTTTTTATTTATTTTTGTATATACTCAACATTACTCCGTTGTTGTTTCCATAGCAACTTTAATACTGTACTCTATAATTGTCACTGACCAATCAGAAATGTGATATTCTGTATAGCATATAATAAGACTATAAAATAAAAAGCTTTTGTATGGAGGTCATTAAATTGTCAGGGAAAAATAACAAACTGCTATACCTGTCAGAGTTTTAATTTTCATCTAATGCAGGTTTTCCTGAAGACATTTTGTTTACAATAATTAGCAAGTTAAATACATACAAGTCTTACTTTTGAAAAGAAAAAACACCAGCATTTTTTAATTTTGAAGTTATTATAGCCCCTTTCCCAGTTAGTTTTTCTAACTGTGAGGCAATTTTGGGCTATTTTGTAGTTTTAACCTGAAATTGCCTTGCATTCACGTTAGATTACATTGTAATGCAAATGAGAAAAACTAACCGTGAAAAGGGCTACTGTGTGTGACCTCTTAACTCCATCAGTTAGTGGACTGGGAACCAGAAGTTGGTGTGAATATTGGCTACATCAATAATTATTATTTTAGTGTCTTTCCTCTCTACAGTCTATCTATACATTTGTAATAGGACGTGACTCTCCATGGTGAACAAACTAAGTCAGGAGCCAGTGTCAAGCCTTCACCTTGGTACATATCACATACGGGGCAAAATTACTGAACACTGATTGGTTGAGACAGAGGGCATGTTTGCTTGATCCTGATTGGTTAATAGTTGCTTATCAAAAACAGGCAAAGTTACAAGAGTATTGACTCTGATTTGTCCACACATAAAATATTTCTGTTGACAGCAAAGATTTAATGCAATGATTTTGTTCAAGCCCTAAACTGCAACTGGATTAAGATATCCTCAGGTGTGAACTGCTTGATACATGAATGTTGTCCCAGCAAATATAGCTCTATGTAGCAATTGCATACATGAAAATATTTGACTTCAAGGAAAACTAATTAGTTGTGTACATACTTGCTAAGGAACTTCTAGTAATAAAGGGCTAAAAAATCTGAGCTACTTACAAGTTTGATCCATGATAAGACTATAGCCCATTCCCTCCAATCTAACACCAGATGATTTTATTCATCAATGGGAGATGGGTGAAAACAACCAAGCTTGGAAGTGTACTGAGTAATTCTTTGTAATGGAAAATTCTTCACAGCCCCACCCAACTGGCTCAGTCAAACATTAAATGGTTCCAGGTCAACTAAAATTAAATGACAAGTTCAAAGTCTCGATCTTTAATTGGCCAAAGATGGTTGCATTAATTTATTTGTATGGAACTGTAACAGATACTTTACTGCTATGTATGCTGTGAATTTCATTGATTAAAAACTATTCTGTGTAAAACTTCCAATCTTTGCACATAATCGAGAGTGGGACAACTACCGGTATTTTACAAAGCTAAAAAACATTATGACCATGATGAAGATACAAAAGTTCATCTTAAGGTAATTGAATGGGTTTTCTCTTGTAGCCCTGTAACTAGTTCCCCAAACCAAGAAGAAAAAGACATGGTTTCAATTCGTACAGTCTTCAAACATGATTGAGTAATCATAATGACAAATCCTATAGCAAATGCAAAAGTGAACGTACAATGCATAATGATACTGAAAGGCTAGAACGATGAAAAGCAACTGCACAAAATGTTTAACTTCTAAAACAAACATGAGAGAAAAAAATGTGTTAAAACTCAAATTAATGTTACACCTGCATCATTCTCAAGAGATTCTTATATACATCAGGAACAACTAAAAAGTACTGAACTTGTTATGTGTATAAAACAAAACTAACTTTTTACATTTTCATAGACATGTAATCAAACGTTCTCTTCAAGAAAATTACTGAAAAGAAAACCCTGGTTACTGATGAAAGAATCTCTAAGTAAGGGCAAGAACTCTTTAACATTCTACAACACTTCACACCTCAATAGTATTATCTTCTAGACTTAGCTACAACCAGAACAAAGTTATGAAACTGGAAAATAACCAAACAGCAATAGCAATGAACCTTGACATGTTAAGTGTCGAAGGGAATCTTGTGAGTAGAAAACATTTTTTTTTCCAGAGAATGATGCTATGAGCTGACAAATTTTGAAAAGCTACCTCAATAAGCCTCATACGGCGATTTTATAACTACAACTCTATCAATAACTTTGCAGATAAAAATTTACAGTTAAATAATCTTTGCACAGCAACCTTGTAACCACAACGCTATCAATAACTTTGAAGGCTGAAAATTTGCCATTGGTTTTGAACTTTTTACATGTTAATAAAAAATGACTGTACATTGTAAGTTCCTCTCAGGGTTCATGCAAAGACATGTTTAGGGGAAAATGATCTTAAGCTAAAGCAGCGAGGGGAACATGTTATAAATCAACATGCCTAAGAACCAGGCAGATCTTTTCTGCATCTTTTTTTTGGGAAAACTTTTAAGTGTGGGACTATAATAATTAATTAATGCATGAACCCTGAGATAAAATAATCATAATTTACATAGCCATGTTAGTGGACATGTATCACTGACATAGGACATCAACTTCCTCATCAGTCTCTTCAAACAGACTTTGATCCAAATCCACAGTTGCGTTCCCATTGTTAAGGAGAACATTGATCAGGTTTAATTTAAAGCAAAAATCAAAATCTGAGAAATCATGATCAGAGTCTGAGTTTTCCATTTTGAACATCCATTAAGTTTGGAAGTTGACATTTTTTTAAGTATGGGTTGTCCAACACAGAAAACTTCTTAAACTCATCTTTTACTGTAGAGATCTAAAAGTCACTAATAATATAGTGCATGAATCAATAAAAGAACATAATCGTTAGCAACCAGTTATGGGAAAGGATATTATTTTCTTCTTTGCTCTCTTTCCCTTTAGTTTCGTCTTTCCCTTTGCCTGTCCAGCTGGTGGTGTTTTTCGACCCTTGATCACCTTTCTTGGTTTAGCAGCACGCTTATCACGTGCCTTAGCGATGGGATTTCCCTAAATTAAAACAATGTAAACAAATCATCAAATCAAACCTTTTTATCTGTGACGAACCGGTTAGGTAGTGCCTGACTGAAGTGCCAAAAATAAAGAAATACAAGACAATTTAACTGTTTTTACTGTTGTAATGAAAAACACTCAAACTATCATAAACGGTAGCTGTTATTAGTGTGGACCACTTATATTATCTGAAACTCAGGATGAAGTAGAACATGTACCTCAAGGTCAAAAATCTGTCCTTCACCAACAGGACTTTCCCTTCCTCCATTGCCAGAGTCATCACTGTCTTCTTCAGATGGATCCAGTCTCATCATTAGAACTTTAAACTGAAATTGATAGTGTTTTACTGATCATATATGGTTGTCAAAGAACTGTCCTTCAAACAAAACTAAAGTATCCATTTGTGTCTGATGTTGTTAATCAAACCAACCAATCTGTGTAGCTGGTGCCAATTTACAAAGGAAATGAACTTGACTAAAGCAAAGCTCAAGGCAAGTTACTAACTATAATGGCATACAAAAGAATAAATAGGTAAAAAAACCCTGCTAGTCACAAAGCACTGTAAACACCAACAAAGTGTTAATGGACTTGGAGAACAAAGCCTGTGTATTACCTCTAAGTAATCATGCACCAGCTGTTCATGGCTCCTAACGGCATCTGGGTCTTCCACATATCGCAAAACCTGCTCAGGTTCAAAGAAGACTCCTACTTTCCTTGACACTGTTTTGTCATAAGCTTTTGTTGGCTCTGAAGGTGAATACTTGTGGCATTTACTGGAAAAAAAAATCAGCCAAAATTTATATGAAGGGTACAAAACTACTGCTTCCATCTTTCTAGCAAAATCAGTGGTTATATTGAACTCATACAACCTCTTGCAGGTGTTGTTCGTGAACACGATTTGAAGAAAATATCCAAGGAGAATGATTGATAGTTCAGCATGTAAACTGAATAACTAATGGCAATGAAACTACTTAGAAACACAAGATTACTGGAAATAGTTTTGTTTATCTCAAGCTGCTTCAATGTGAATAGTACTTTACTGGTTACCTCTGCTTTACCCAATCAAAATGTGCAAGAAATGCAATTCACTTTAGTTTGGTATGACTCGTACAGTATATTCAAACTAAAATGCATTATGTTGGTTTTTGTTGGGATTAATAAGCGCCGGCCTGATGGGCCTTTGTAGGCTCGTAACAGAGACTTACTTAACTTTTTTGGCAGAGACCTTTGCTCTAAAATCTACAGTTGCTATTTTATACAATCTTAGGCTTTTAAATCTATGCACTTTTCTCTCACCTGTCTGAAAACCCATACATTTCTTTAAGATGCTGTTTCAAGTACAACAGTAGCAAACAGCCTTGTGAGGCTACACAGCACTTTTCAAAGTTGGTGGGATCTGCTGGAATCCGTGCTGGAACATTAAATAAGAAAATCAACAACACTCCCTAATAATAATGTTGCACATGTGATGGTGTTGCTTAAATCCATCAAAATGTATTTAGCCTTCAGCTCATTGCCAGCCCCTCTTTCACACCAAATAATAATAATAATAATAATAATAATAATAATAATAATAATAATAATAATAATAATAATAATAATAATAATAATAATAATAATGTTTGGTTGTTTGTTTCAATTATTTCCAAGATCGTTCCCTTACTCTGTTAGCAGTGTCTTTCTCTATTTTTAATAATTAACCAGTACCTACAGTGTAATAAAAAGCATTGAGAAAGACAACTTGAGAAAAGACTGCAGAGACCTTTAAGGTGATTCCCTGGTTTTGCATTGCGCATTCCTACTGCGCACGATTTTTGCGTCATCAGCACGCGCACATGAGCGCGCGCCCGTACAAAACATAAGGGATTTCCCTCAAACTAAGCTCGATAGCGAGATAAAAGCTCCTTTTCTCTTAAACGAGCATGGTGACCCCCACTTTTTATTTTATAAATTCAATGAGAACAATATCCGCAATAACTGAGAAAAAATTTGGCAGAAATCTATAGCTACTTTTTTGGCAAATGAAATAAATGCTACAGATAGAGACGTAACGGGCCCAGCAGAGCAAGTCCAAATTATGTTTCCTTTAAAGGATAAAAATATCAATTAATAATGCAGGGTATTTGAAGCCATTTTTTCTGGGACGTAGATGAATAAGCAATCAAAGAAAGTCGAACTCTGTGTGATATAGCACGCCGCATTGAAAAATAATCGATCTTGTTTGTTGTGCACTGAGATAACCAAAAGTCACCTAAATAACCATATTTGTCCGCATCGTGGCATGAAAACAAGCACGGTGACCCCCTCTTTTTATTACCTTTTTAACATCTCCTTGTACTGTAATGTCATCATACCAAGTTTCATCGGAAATCTATGACGGGTTCTTTTACCCGGGAATCACCTTAAGACCCAACCTGGGCATAATGCTACACTCCCAAAACTGATAACCTGCCATCTCTTCCCTAGACACATGACAGGTAAGAGCTGCTATTTTTGTTTCTTATCCATGCATCAAACTGACTTTGGTTCCCTGAAAAATTTGCTCTTTGTCTATCTTACCCAGAACAGACTCCAATGTTTCTTCTTCATCATAACGATCACTTGCCACAGGGATATTGTCTCCCCCTTCAACTGGTGGCTTTGTTTGAACAGTCATGGCCTAAAACAAACAGAAAATGAGGAAAGAAGCAAATTCAAGCATGCCAAAATTTAATTTCTTGAGGTTTTATCGTACATGTTGATTTTGAGCGGTCATTGGGAATGGAATTTTAAGTAACTCCTGTAATGATCAAAAATATGCATTTCTCCCTACATCTTTTCCAACTCCTTATTGCTCCAATTTAGCATAGTTGGTTTTTTCCCCAATAATTGGAGACCATAACAAAATTTGTCACTCACCTTTCTCTCACCTGTCTGAAAACCCATACATTTCTTTAAGATGCTGTTTCAAGTACAACAGTAGCAAACAGCCTTGTGAGGCTACACAGCACTTTTCAAAGTTGGTGGGATCTGACATAGTTTGAATAGGCTTCCAACAGCTTTTCAAAATTACAATTTAATATGATCAAAAACAGACTTGTCCTTGTTTCTTATCATTAAATTTATGTTAGATCCATAGCAACATGCACGTGTAAAAATTATTAATAGTATACATGTAGAGATATACCTCTTTAAATGAATGCAGTAGATTTGCACCAGTCACAGAGAGAATGGTATCAATGTGGTAAATTACAAATAGTGGCTCCTCGTGGACCGAATAAGGAAAATGTGCTAAGTTGTCAGCAATGTACAGCAACAAGTCTACCTTGGTTCCCTGAAAGAGTAAGATACATTGTAATTGACAAAATCTTGGTTTGAAAACTACATTAATAATAATGATTTTACAAAGTACTGGTACTATTTTTTTCACATGGTTAAATAGCTTAAGGTATTTGGATGCACACCTTGTGATCATCAAATATTCTCAGCATGGACTGTAAGAGTGACCGCCTTGGTTGTCTTCCTGATCGTATGATAGAATACAAATGACTCAGCAAACATTGACTGCTCTCTTTTCTGTAGCCACGTATTGCTGTGTTCTTGTCCTGTGGTTAAAAGGAAAGTAATGTACATGTATTGACATATTTTGGAAAATTATTTAAGAAAATGTAGGCCCAGAAATGCAGCTGATTAGATGCAGCCACTTTTAATAAACATCCTGCAGTGTCTCTTAAAGTCCAAATGCCAATGACCTACTTACAACTACTCAGTTTGAGATAGATTAGGATTGTTTTTTTGTATATGGTTATTTTGAGTCAGAGTTTAGGAGGCATTTATGGGTACACTTGATAATGCTGTTGAAGTTAGGGAGAAAGGCAAGTTGAATCCTCGGTTATAGAAAAAAATATCAAACCTCTTGAACTAGGCGCTGAAGCTCAAATGACATCTTTATTCCAGCCAGGGCTTTCATCTGAAAACAAATTAATTAATAATATTGACTTCACTGATCAAATATGCCTAGGTAAAATACCGGTAAAGGAAAATAGTGTGAAAGTTGTAGAAAGTGAAACTTGTAAAGTAACTAAATTGCAAACCTGAACAAACATGGAATATTTGCTGTCTATTTCTGAAAGCTGCTGGTCTGATTTGACTCTCATTTGTTGCTCTTCATCAGTTCCAATAGCAATCAGATAGGGAACACACTGTTAAACATAAAAATGCAAACCCTAATGTACCTTCATCATATGGGTCCATTATTATGTCTAATGTCCCAGCCCACATCATTAACCAATTCTGCCAGGCCCTCCTCCCTCCCCAACCCACACCCATAGATTGTTGGTGAGTCCATCACAAGGTTGCCTTTTTGGGAAATTCTCTTCAGGACATGTCACTGGTTTTAGAACAGAGAGCCACATGGTCAAACACCATAAGCCTACAGGGAAGGTCTCCACTCTCCACCACAATCATCTGTATAGTAAAACAATATTTCTAGAGGCTGACCAGTGAGTGACACCTCAGGATTGATGATAACTACAGTAGAAAGTTGTAGCTTGCAGGCTAAAACACCAAGTGTTGAGAGGCAGAATCTTTTGATATGTTCTCAATACAAATGGGGTATTGGGCACGGCTATAAATTTTCTGTGTTTTTTTGACAAAAAGCGTTCTTTTTTTGAAGAAGTGACCAATTTTTTAAAGAAATGTTTCAAAATCTTCCCATGCATTAATTAAGATACTAAAAAAAACAGGAAAAAATAGGAATATCCTGAAAAAATAAGAGAAAATAGGAAGCAGGCCAAAAAATAGGAACTTGACGCCCTGCATTCTTGTTTCTCGGCTCTAGTATATTAAATTTTGTTGTCTTAAGTTCATGAACTCCTGTGGGATTGGATGCTTGATTCACGTTCTTTATCTGGTTTTCGGAAACCTCATCAGTCTTCACAATGTCTATGTATTTAGAGAAGGTCAACTTCCCCTGACACAACAAATGCTTGGGTTTGTCACCATCACAAACACCAAGAACAATTAATTTGATCTAGAATCAGCAAATCATGTAAACATGTGCAGAAATTGCAGGTCTGTGCAAGTGTTCTGACGCATACTTGTTGATTGACTGTTGTTGGTAGACATTCCAGTTTTCATCTAAAATTGTCTTTTCCCATTAGCTTCAGGCCTACGAGTGGCTGTATGCTATGCATCATTGACATCGAAGGTGTTGTCCAACGCCTGAAGTTGGCATCGAGCTTCGAGGGACTGTCAACTTACATTTGCACAGTACTGTATTTTGTTTCTCCTGGGTCAGACATTCTACGCTAAATGTTTCTCCCTAGTTGGGTTCATATCAAATGTTAATTCTCAATACCTAAAGTTATTACGTGTAAATAGCCTTTGACGTCCAAACCGACCAGACTTAGTATTTTACTCTGTCTAACGCCAGACGATTAGACATCTAACCCTAACCTAACCCCTGGGAGTCAATGGGTTAATATAAATTTTAGTGTGATCAAACTTCTCTCATTAAAAGGTTAACATTAATTAACATTATACAATTTGACTGGTTATACCACATCATCTGGCATCTTTGAGTAAACTGTTAAATTAGGATAACGAGTAAGAAAGGGGAAGATTCGGAAGTTCACAGAACAACATTAAACATCTCTCGTGTTTAAATGGAAACCAGGAAGCTACATGTATCATAAAGCAAAAGTAATTAATGGTTCAAAATTGCACTAAAAGTTAATAAAAATACTAACCTGAACAGGGTGAACAAGACCTTGTCTCAAAATTAAATTCACTACATGAAGTGAAGCCATACGCACAGAAGGCTGGGGGTGCAAGAAGCTTTCCAATACACTCTTGAGGTACACTTGCATCACAGCACTAGTCGTACTACAGCAATGGAAATAAAAAGAGAACCGATAAAATTATTAAGTACACAAGTGGACTTACTAACAACATTGAAACCACAAACAAGCTTTATGTTAACGGTACCCAGACTGAATATCTCCAAGTTCCTTGAGATTTTGATTTTGATTCTCTTTTTCTGGCTTTTTGTGCCCTGAAATAGAAATTGAAAGTTATGGAAATCTAGCAGAGATCAAGGTTTATAACGAACTCATGAGAATTTTCTGGGTCCCTTACTGTGATCTTGAACATGTACATGTAATCTTTTTTCATCTTCTAAAAGATGCATCTGTAAGTTCTTCAGAACCTGACAAAAGAAGTCACAAGTTGCACATTCCTCAAAGCAGTGAAAAATAACCCACATTTTCAACAATAGAATAACTTTCTGTAGTGGCTGAACAAATTCTTTCCTCTTTTAAGACTTACACTCATTACAGCCAAACTAATGGTTTTATGTAAACGTAATTTAACAAAATTGACAACAAAGAGCGGCAACAGCCTTAGCCTGTCAATCATCAATGAGTGGTAGCAGTAATTTGTGCTGAGCCCAGACAAATGCTCCTATAGTTACTTAATTCTTGTAACATGATTTATTGGAGCTGTTCACTGGGTTTGCTTCCCCTCTCCCATCCTCTTCCAAATTCCTTTCTTGTCATTTGACACTAACCTGTAGTTTAAGCTTTAAAGGTTGATTAGGCTGTGATAAGATTCCTTGGTAAAGTTCTTTAGCTTCTCCTTTTAGAAGCAGGTCACCATACCTCATACAAAGAAACCCTGAGAGAGAACAATAATAATTATTTATTTGGTAATGGTCTTGTAATGGTCAAATGACGCCAAGGTAAGGTAAGCAGTTTTCTTTCCTAGAGTATGCCTGTCATATCTTCTTGTTCAGGGAAAGCTAGTGGATCAGAGTCACATTTTTAAAAATTATTTTACTCTGACTGTCCCTAGACTAGACCATACTCAGTTGAGACAGCTGCAGATTCACATGCAAAGCAATAAGGCTACAGTACATAAAATAGAAAGAAAAAAAGCAGTGACAAAGTGCAAGCTACCGGTATTACACCTTGTGTCCACCTACCAAGTCCTGTGATGGCCTTTTGACAAACTTCTTCATCAGGGTGCTTGGTAAAGTAGATGTACACAGCAAACACTCTGTGTTTAGTGGAACCCTGCTTGAAGGATGAAATAAATAAATGTATAATATTATCAGTGATCATTGTCACTTATCAACATCATGGCCAGGTGAAAGATATGTTCCCATTATACAATGAGCATCAATTTTTCTTGCATTTCACTTCTTAGAGTTGACACACATGTAACAATAACTTGCTCCAGACCTACAGAGCGTACCTCGTTTTTTGGCTTGACATCACTATCAAAATCAAACTGCTTACAAAGTAGCCCAAGAGTAAACAGGGATCGCAATAATGTTGGTCTATTAACTTGTGCCTTGCTTGGATTTCTACACAAGTCTGCTTTGGCCTTTGCTAAGTACCCTGGTGGTTAAAAAACAAGACCAAAATAAACATGATTTTGACCATCTGCGCTTGTGTTACTGCCACTATGCTATGAATGCCAATAATTGAAATAAAAAATATCTGCTTTAGGAAAATGACTTGTTACCATGGTATTTTTGGAAATAGTCCCTCACAAGCTGGATGTTATGAGTAACTTTATTTACCACAGCACCTAAACAACTAATGCAGCTTTGCACAACCTGGAAAGAAATAATGAAAAACAAGAAAAATTAATGGTCAGTGCATTGTTGTATCTGACAGTGTTTAATTAAATTGTTATAATGGTTGGATACGTTAATTATAGTTTAAATTTTCCCTTGTTTAAAAATGTTTCAAACTAGTCTGTTTTTTACTTTACTTTCTTTCAGATTATGATGTCTATAAAACAAAGGAAAGTAAAAAAAACAAACTAGTTTTTAACCAAGGAAAAGTTTTAACTACAACAGATACTTTGACCAGCGTAAAGGTCATTCCTTGTTTACTTCTCTGTTCAAGGAAACCCAAATACCTGCATTTATGTACTGTGATACACAGTAAATGACTGGCTGTTGTGCAACAAAAAATGTCAATCTTAAAGTCAGATTAACTTTAAGGTGCTCTTCATGTGCTCACAGTACATGTTATGAAAACACTACACCAATTTACTAGAAGATAAGTGCCGTAAACGTAGCAAGAGAGGAGCAGCACTCTCCTCAGCAGGAAGGAGGTCACCATGGCATCCGAACCACAGTCCACCCCGGACGGCACCCGTCAACACATCACTGAGACCAGTGTGTGGAATGTATACTTCCCCTTAAACATGGGAGGGAGGGAGGGAGGGAAAAGCAAGCGAATAAGCAACAAGCTCCCTGGAATCCCCCCCAGATATCACAGGAGAAACCACTGCATTGGCTTGGTTTTAACTTTGCCTAAATGATTAAAATTTTTGTTACACATTTTCACACCTACAGTACATAACCTTTAAATCAAATATTTAAAAAATTCATATGGATGTGTCATGAGCACCTTTGCCGTGTTACATGTACTTCACTTCAGTTAAAATTGCGTTATCTTTTTTTCTACCGTTTGTCCATGTTTGACAGTTAGTCTCATCAAATCTTCTTCTAAGCTAGCCAGGAAGGTTTCACTAGGATGTTCCATAAGAGGTACCACTAGTTCCAAAATACGTGCCACATTATGGATTACAAGGTAATCCCCTTGAGTCTGCCATACCAAAACACAAAGAAATTAATTACCACTGTTATCAACAAATCAATAAATATTATTGTTTTCAAAATGATCTTATGACAAAAAGGGTCTGTGTGAGAACCAACTACTGTTGTCTAGGAAGGAAGAGCTGAGAATTTAATGCACATAATTTTTATACATGTACTTACACTGCATTTGGTGCTAAGGTAAGGCTGCAAAGTTGTGGCATGTTTTACCAACAGCTGTGGTTTAATCTTGCTAATCAAATATAAAGTTGACAGGCTGGACACAAGTCTCTGGCTACTTGAACCTTTTCCTTCTGACTGGACTGAAATACAATTTATCATAAACATTAATATAAACACATAAAAGAAAGGAAAGGAACTTTATTCAAGTGTCTAGTCTTTTAGTGCTGGAGCAATAATTGCGGACACTGTGAACTGAAATCAACAAATTAACACAAATCAAATCAAAATGTTGCTTTTTGAGGGAAGTGGAAAACTGGAATACCCAGAGAAAAACCTCCGAGAACAGAGTAGAGAACCAACAAACTCAGCTCACATACTGTATGATACAGAGTCTGGAAATTGAACCTGGGCCACACTGGTGGGAAGAGAGTGTTCTCACCACTACGTCAGCCCTGGTGTAGTAAATAATACTAAATAATAATAATAATAATAATAATAATAATAATAATAATAATAATAATAATAATAGAGCGAGTTTTAACCAATCAAAAAGGAAGGAGACAATCCAGTAAACCAATCAAAATTCAAAGTACTTACATGTATACACGTTGCTGACACAAAGTGCGGGAAAATGTGTGAATGGGAACTTAATTTTATTCTCTTTCACACTTGGTTTTGATTTGCATTAAGTTGCATGATGTTGAAATCAATAATTATTAATGGCTATTATTGATACCTACGTTGTCTTCTAACCTTAATTTTCATCTGAATTTTCGAATATCTTTCAACATGTGGGATGTGTGGGGGATATAACTAGGCCTACATTATAGTAATGACCTTTCTTGTATTCTAGATTGCGGATATATTTTAGTATATTTGAAATTTATTTTGCATGAATGTGACAAAATTGTATAGTTGGTTAATTCAAGAAATAATAATATATCAATAATATCAGACAAATAATTAATTTTGGCATCCAAAGTAGTAAAAGTCATTTTCACCTCTTGACATGTGTACTTCGGGACAGTTTTATTTTTTAATGGTATCAAATTAACCCACTACCGGGGGTTTCACTGCCTAAGGGAAATTATTCTCGAATTACCAACTGCTCTCTCCTCCAGGCTCAAAACATTCTCTACCAGACAGTTCACAATTTGTCCACTAGCAATTTCCGAAGAGTTGGAAACGGAGTCTTCCTCATTGTTCAGTAACTATTGAACCAAAAGATAAAAAATTAGTGAAAGATGATGCAATTTTCTCATGAGTGCAACATTTTAGGACACTGTAGTATTACATACTGTACTCACATTTTCAAGGAGCTGTTCAAACCAATCTCCACTCTCACCACATGCAGCAACCTGAAAATGAGGTGCAAAATAAATGTAAAATGTAATTTTACTTGTTAGTAAAATTACTACGACCATAGCGAAACGACTAAATAACAACATGTGCATGTAGAAATGCGGAATAAAGTAAATTTAGAAAGAAACCGTAGGTAAAAATAAAATGCACAAAAATATTGTGGATTGATTGCAAACAATCAGAAACAGTTTACGATTGTGTTTCCATATTGTTGTCTCCTCGCTTTTGCAATGCTATTCGTCATCTTGTTTGCAATCACCTGCAATTGGTCAGGGATGAACATAAAAGGTGTTTCCATTTATGCAAACTGTTTGTGATCAAGCTCTCCGAAAGTGTAGCTGGGAAGTTCCGCATGATTTCACACGTGATTAATTGTTCATAATATGGCGTGGGGAAACTGTAATTCGCGTTGGTTTTCTTTTTTTTTTTTCAACTACCGGTAATCATTTTCTAAGGCAGTAAATTACATAGAATCTGCTCACAATTTTTGTTGTTAGTTTCTAATCTCTCCTTTTGCCTCATCCATAAGAAATAATAATTTTCATTTTTGTTTTCATACAGAACTCCACAGCTTCACAATATTTACTAGCCCCAATGGCTAGTGGAAGCTTAAAATCTACTAGCCAAAACTGAAATTTCACTAGCCTGTGGCTAGTTGGCTACCATTTAGTGTCGAGCCCTGTTCATTGCACAAAATTTCTGTACAGTGTCAAGGGTGTAGAAAGAACATCAATTATTAATAGATTGGAAAGGTCCTTACTACATCAGTCATGAGACAAACACGTTTGACAAGAATTTCCGAGTTTTCATCTCCCTTGAGTGGAGTGAACCACATCTGTTGAAACACCTTGGTCACCAGCTCCTAAAAGTAAGTGGTAAATTCAATTTTATAAAATAAGCCAAATATACAACAGAAACAATCACATGGCAAAATCTTCTAAGGACTTTATAACTCTAATACCTTTATTCCCTCTTCATCACATATTCTTCTTATGATCTTCACACAAATTTCTGTGGTCTTTGGAAAATCTGGATGGTTGATGCATATGTCTCTAAGAATTTTGATCACTCTCTTTCTGACACTAATGCCAGTATCCTGTATAAAGAAAACGAAAAATAAGCACTTTTTTAAAGATTGAAAATTCTCCCATTAAACCACATTCACCCCTAAATCGGTCTTAACCAGCCACACTTAGTATTTTACTCTGTCAATCGCCACACGATTTTAATATAGTTAAATGAAATTTAACATAGTTAACGACTAGGAGCTAGTGTGTGGCTAGTGTCTTGACCGTCTGTTAGTGTTTGTTGAGCGTTTTGGTGCGTTCTGTAGCGTTTGATATAGTTACATAGTTTACAACCGGGAGCTAGTCTGGTCAATAGCGTTTTTGCAGGCCTTTGTTAGCGTTTGATGCATTCTGTAGCGTTTGCAGCAGTCTTAAGGTTGTGGGAGCCCTTATAAAATAAAAGCTTCCTTACTAATATCCTTTCAATTATCATGTCATAGTACTGAAGAATAAGCTCAGGCTTGTTGAGAACAAAGCGTCCAATAAGTTCAACAGCAGCTTCTCTCACACTAGTTGACATGTCTACAAACTTTGCATGAACTCCTTTCTGCATATCCTCCTGAAAATTAGAGAAAAACAAGGTAAGAAATGAGACTTATTTATTATTTTTTTTACTTACAGGGAAGCATACCATCTTGCTCATTTGGTGAGACACTGGATACAGATGAGGGATGGAACTGGCTAGTATACCACATACAGTGTAAGAGAACAAATAATTCCTTCCTTTGAAATGATGTTCAGTCATTCTTATTAGACAAACTTCAACACTATGTTATAAGGGGATTTCCATTAAAATGGAAAAGGAGATATTTTTCTCTAACAGATCGCAGTTTGTTCACGTAAATTACAATGTTCATGTCTCCTCATGAAGTACAGTATACCTCAATGGGTAATAAATACTTCTAAAGATCTTTTGACTTTCAATGAGGTCAATCCTTGACAAAGCTACAGTAAAAAAATTCACCAAGTTACACTCAGAAGTTTAATTTTTATTGGGGTACTTACCCTAGAAAGAATGGAAGGATCAGCCGAGATAACAGCAGACAATGACTTCATTGCTTTGGTTCTAATGGCAACAGCACTTTCATTAAGCACTCTTAGGATCTGTCAAAAAACATTATTACTCATCTCTTCAGTAACTTTTTCTTCCTCTGATCATTCCCTTGTAGGACAAATTTGTAACCACTGTGACAATTTACCTGACTTAAGTATGCATCAAAACTCTTGGAAAATGACCTTGATGAGGCAAGATATCTTGTGACCAGAGTTGCCTGTTCATAATCTAAGTGATTCTGAGATGATCTGCAAAAGAGAAGAGACAAGCTCTTAATATGTGTACATGTGCATGTCAAGTGAAACCTATGGAAAATGATTTTTCTTTGTTTAAACTGTAAAATACAGTAAATTAATTATGAAGACCACAGAGGAGGATTAAAACCAAGGAAGGTTTAATCAAAACAGGAATCTGGCTGACTAGTTACAACTTGTACATGTAGAGCTTAACACGTACATTTAAATGGAAACAAAAAATAAATAAATCAATCAATAGTAGTTGGAATCACTTGTGTCAAACAGCAAATCATAATACCAACCAACATAAATACAATATTGAAAAAAGGATTGCTGACATTAAATTTTACCAAATCTCCTTTTAAGATGTCAATATTTTTTGTACCATTACACTTTTAGGGAAGACAATTTAGAGCAACTACTACAATAACAAATACTGCATTATTCACCTTATGCTTGTCATATTCCCTCCATCTAAAACAGAAAACAAGAACGTTTTCCTATCCTCTAGTTTGGCCAAACTTTGAGCACTCAACAAGGCATCATTTTTCAGCCCTTCACCACTTTCTAGAGGATCCTCTGCAGGAGCTCTGAGGGAACGTTCCATTTCAACATGGGTGTCTCTAAGCCACTGGGCCAGGAAAAACTGCCGAGCAAACTACAAAAAACAAAGTTAAGCCATAAAAAGCCTCTGGACTACATGAACATACCATATATACATAAACCTTTATTGATACATGTACATGATAAAATCCAAGGATAGAGCTGCGTAAAACAAATACTATGGAATTAATACAAATGTCGTCAAAGAAATTTACACTTATCTGTACTGTACATGTATATTAAAAAGACAAGTTACATAAAAACTAGTGGATAATTCTATGTCATTGTCAACAGCGTTGAATGTTAAAAGTAAAAATTATCTTCAAAGCACTTAGAATAAATTATTTATTTCTGCGTTGTCAAAAGCAGAACTGTTTACAGTACTGGAACCTTAAAGGTACACACAAATTGCCAGTGGTGACTCAAAAGCTCAATTCGTCACCCTCAATGCTTTCACGAATCAAGGATCGAGTGTCAAGGGAGTGTCAAGTTACCATTGGCCAGAAGCGAAATGAACCTACTGCATTTGAGAGGGCTATGCCTCTATGACCATTCCTAAATTTAGAAAAAAACAACGCTGATGATGTCGATGTCCTTATCTACTTAGCATTAGATAAGCAAGGTGACAAATCTGACTATTTACATGTACAAGTTTTCTTACCATAAAGGCTGCATCACTGCTTCCCTCTGTACTCAACCAGTGTGAAATAGCTTTCTGCAAAATTTGAGTTCTTTTGTCAGAGCGTTCATCCTAGAAAATAAAGTGATTGCAGTGTTTATGTGAAGACAGATAAATAAACAAAAGTCATTTGAGGAAAAGAGTTCAAATTAATACCAACCAAATGAGACACCTCATCACTGGAATCATCAGACACTTCTCCAAGTTCCTAAGGACAGACATTATTTTACAAGAATGATATTATCATCATGCAGCTTAATATAACAAACAATGAGAGTACAAATACATGATTGTAATAATAATTATAATTAACAATCACATGTAGATTATGAGCACGAGATTTCTATGAGGTGATAGTTGCTGAGGCTAAAAGCCAAATCAACTATCACCTCATAGAAATCGAGAGCGAATTGTTTTAGTGGAATTCTTACTAAAATTTACTTCAAATAACGGTTTCCAATTATTTCTTGACGTATTACAGGGCTCGAAAGTGCAACCAATACGGTCGCATTTGCGACTAAATTTTTCCCTTTGCGACTAAAATATCTGGAGAAGTCGCAAATTTGCGACTTGTTGTCACCTTCATTCTTTCGAAACAAAAGGGTTAGCAGTTGCCACTTTGCTGCTACTTTTGCTAAAATAAACAAACAAATAAATAAATGACAAAATTATTTTGCTGTGAATTATTTTGCTGCGAATTTTCTCTGAATGTAGCGTAATTGTATAGTAATTTAGCTGCGATGTTACATGCACAGCTCCATTCCTTCGATCATTCACCATTTTCAGCAGTTTCTTTACACACAAGTACTGCGGGCTCATATTTTTCTGCTAAACCGCTGACAACACAATGCAGCGCGGCGATTTTGCGACTAAAATTTGCGAAAATTGCGACTAAATTTTCGTATCTTATCGCAAAATGCGACTGGATTTTTTCGTTAATTTCGAGCCCTGTATTATTAAACTTTGTGCCTAAAAAAGATCGCTCGGATTGAATTGCCATTTAAAGTCTAAGTTGTGAGCGCGAGCGCATCAGCTTTTTCAATAATTTCAACTTTTTTGAAAGTCAAGAAACCATAAATGTCCTTTGTTTAGACTTCTCAGGAATTTAATTACCCATTTGCATCCAAACTTTCCTCCAAAACAATGGAAAAACAAAAAAAAAAACGTCGTTATTTCCAAGATGACCTCCAGCCACTGCACTAATGGCTGATAGTGTTCAATGGCTCAGCCAATCAGATTACAGCATTTGCATTAGTATACTAGTAGAATTCAACTAACAATTATTAGAGCAAATTTCAATTGAGTGTCGTAAAACCAAAACCAAAGTAATTACTTTGGCCGATCAAAAAGACGGAGACAATCCCGTAAACCAATCAAAACTCGAAGTAATTACATGTAGCCAACACAAAGCGCTCTAATCTTGCAAAAAACAAATACCAAAGTAACTACTTCGACCAATCACAGCAGGTGCAAACAGCACAATGAACCAATCCAGTGCTGTAGCAATTGGCCACTTCTGAGTTGCTGTTTGTCTTGGTTTCGAAGTGACTCTTGGTGATCAACTATTGAAAGGGAAATGAGTTTGATTTGCATAAGAATACACAACTCATTTCCATTTGAATGGTTGTGCATCAGGACTCACTTTGACAATGAGGCATGCAGCAACTCAGAAATGGGCTATCCCTTGTAACTTGTGCAAAGCGTGGGAAATATCACTCATGCAAGTCGCAGTTGGTTTGGGTGTTCCTTCTCATTGGTTGATAAACTGGCACAGGATTTTTTAACCAATCACTAAACGTTGCAATTGCAATCGAGTAATTAACTTTGACACTAGTTTAAAAAGTGCTATAATGCAAGTTCAGGCACAGGCCTCCCAAGCTCAGTGCGAGGGAAAGCCAACAAAAACATAAGGATTTGTATGGGAGTCCCAATAAAAGACCTGGGAAGATAGTGGAAAAAAAGTCTCAATTAAAAAGCCTAACCTTATTGCCATTGTGGGTTCCGTCCTTCCTGTGTGGACTGAACACTGAATTTTCAGGAGCCCACCAAATGTAGTCAAATATTTCTGGATTGAATGTTCCCATGGTTACAATTCCACTGTTGAGTTCAAGGGCAAGGGTTTTTCTTTCATTTCAATCTGCTAGCCGCAAAATCAAAGCCCTGCCAGCGATGTCAGGAAGCTGTTAGTGTCCCAAACGAAACAATAAATTGATGAAAAAGGTCCTCTTACACGTTGAACACCACATGGTAACAAGTCTTTGTTTGTGGTCCCTGACAATGTTGCCAACCAAACTCAACAGTCACCATGTGGTGTTCAAAGTGTAAAAGGATCTTTTTCATCATTTTATCATTTTTTTTGGGACACTAACGGCCACCTGACATTGCTGGCAGGGCTTCGATTGCACAGCTAGTGGATAGAAATGAAAGAAAAACCTTCAGCCTTGAATTCTACAGTGGAATTGTAAGCGTGGGAGCATTTTATCCAGGAATATTTGACTCCATTTGGTGGGCTTCTGAGATTTCTGTGTTCAGCCTTGGTATTTTATTATGACCGTTGACAACCAAGGAGCTGATAATGGCTCAATTTGTGTCAAATCTGGAAAAAACCACACAGGAAGGAAGCGATCCACAATGGCAATAAGGTTAAAAAATTAATTATCTTCTCAGGTCTTTTATCGGGATTCCCATACAAATCCTTATATTTTTGTTGGATTTCCTCACACTGAGCTGGGGTTACCTGTGGTTCATTTCAAAATCTTAAGCTAATTCAGAAAGGAAGAAGTGCCCAAGTTGTTACTAATCAAAATAGCAAGGCCAAAATTAAAACACCAAAGCAGTGGTCCTTGCATTCCTATCCTTCAAAGACTCTGAAGGAATATTCAATCGCCTTTATCTCCTGCCAACTATATGTACAAGTACACTACCTCCACTAAAATCTCCGTAATTCCCTCTGTGTCCTGTTGACTGTTGACTGCATCTTTTCTCAAATGGGCAGCAACAACACCCAGGTAGTCAATAGCTGAAACCCTCAGACTAACATCATTTGCTTTGTTGTTGAAAGTGACAATCTAACAAGAAATTTGACATAACAATACATGTACCTTATCATAATGCCACTTGAGAAAGATTGTAATTCCAAGGCAATATATACATACATGCTCACAACACACTATAGGGTGTTGACTCACCAACAGTCTGCCAAGAAGTGTAAGCAGGACCTCAGCAGCAGGCCAGTCAGGCCTGTTAAGTGTGACTAACAGGTCTTGAAGGAAATTCTCAAACAAAGGGCGATAATCTTCTTCATCCTTTCCTACACTGATACACCTGCAATTCAATTGATCAGTAAGAAAATAGTTACCAGAACTCAGGGTCCGAAATTAACTTTTTTTTTTATGGGTGTTACCTGGCAACTGCTGTAGATAAAAATTTTTAGTCACCAAAATTGTTTGCCTTAAAACAGCCGTTAATGTCATCTGGAATAAAAATTGTGCTTAGATCGCCTTTATAACACTTCAAGAGATCTACATCTTCACCTTCCGTAACCCATGAAATATCTTAATCTTCAACAAATTTCTTGGCAACTTTTTCATCTCCACTTCGTATTAAATTACGGAAAGATTGCAGCGTCCCCACAGACACTTTGCCAGCATGAATATTCAAAGCACATGGCAATGTGCGCCCACAATAAAAAAACGTGGCAGCAGGCAACATTATGGAGGTAGTTTAATGGGAAAACTCCTTTCACTTCTATTTAAAAGACATTGCCCAAACAAAAAGTAAGACACCTGTTGGCAAACGGCTCTGAACTTTACAGTAAATCAGTTTCTCTGGACGTAAAAGTTAACAATAACAATGCCAGTAAGTCACCCGCAGGCAACCAGTTGTGAAATTCTCGTCGCTAGTACTTAATTTTTAATCACAATGGAGACACGGCCCCAGTTGTCCAAACAATGGATAGCGCTATCCACCGGATAAATCACTATTCAGTGGATAAACACTAGCAAAACCAATTATTGCACTATCCAATGGATAGTGATAGTGGATAGCGTTATCCGCCTTTTGAACAACTGGGGCCAGGAAGGCCCAATTTCGGACCCTGGACTTCAACTATAACCACTTTGTGCCATTAGGAGTGTTTAAATAAAACATTAACCCATTGACTCCTGGGGTTTCCCCATTGACAAGTAAAATTGTCTGGCGTTAAACAGAGTATGGCCGGTTTTGGCTGGTTTAGGCGTCAAAGGGTTAGGATAACATACTTGTTCAGAAACATTGACAGAAAATTCTGTGCTGTTCTTAAAGCAGTCTCATAGGATGTGATGATTAAAAGATTCCTATCAACCTGAAACGAATGACAATAAATGTGGTAAAATCATAATTATTGATCTCAGATTTTCATGTACCCCCAAAAGTCATTCCGGAATTGCGCAGGGAACTGGTAAAAAATAAAATAAATAAAAAAATATTGACACCATCACATGGAAGATACATGTAACATTGTGATTGGTTATCTGTCCAAGTTTGATGCTTTTAGGTCGACCAGCGACCACATTACGGACTTTAAAACAAAGTTAAAAATAGGCACGCATTGTCGCACGTGTGGTAGTGCAGTAACAGAGGGCTTTGTTCCATGCTGTCAACTGAGCTGTGTTTTGTCTTCCAGGAAATTCAAGTTGTCTTTGCATAATATGTAGCCGCAATAGTAAACAAAATTGTTTTGGTATCGTAAATCATTATAGTGCCATGGTAGATGTCTTAGATAAATAGCATATTAGATCAGTACACTTCCGCATACCACACCAGGCAAACTTAACTTTTATTTGTACAAAATTGGCCCTAAGCTCTCTCCTGCTTGTTCATGTGGACATAGTAACAAGAATATTGCACACTTTTTTCTTTACTGCCCTAGGTACATTCCCCATAGGACCAACCTCTGCTGCTCAAAGAGTATCTCACGGCACATGGGAAGGGTTCATAGATAAGCGTAAGGTAGATCTGTTTCTTTATGGTCATGATAGCGTTACTAATGAGCAAAACAAATTGCTATTTCATCATGTGCAATCTTTTACGAAGAAATCTAGGCATTTTTTTTTTGTAATGATCTGCACTTGCACCAATCAAATGTAAACAAAATATTAATAATATATGATGTACTTATAACGTATTTGAGTAGCATGAGCTCCCCAGATGAGCAGAGCTTGCTCCTGGAGCAAATGTCTAAATATGTTTAAGCCAGTACAGTAAGATAACAAGCAACAGTACAACCATAAGAAGTGTTACTAGCAAATTACCATCACTGCTGGCTTATTTATCCAGAACGAATACTGACGAACACATTTTGTTAAAACTCACTTGAGATTTGTTCTCATTTCCACCATCTTCAGAACCAGCGGCCTCTGACATTTCATCAGCCTTGTCAGGGATTTTGACTGAGCACTGAATAAGCTGAAGAACAAGAGCTGTCACCATTTGAATGGAGACCTCTCCACTGAGCCTATGAGTAGAACAAAGATAAGATGCAAGAGGCATTTTGGTGTACTAGACAGATATCAATGCAAATGTGTCATTGACCAAAAATGTGGTTTCTTACACTATTGTATCCTACAAAATATATTTTGAGTCAAAGTACTACTATAATAATACCATGCAGAAAGTCTTATGAATGCTATTCTGTACATGTACCTATAACTTCGGAGAGTCCTTTTACTGCTTGGAAGTCTTGCTAATGATGCAAAGATGTCCTCAAGGATTAGGTCTCTGTGCTTCACATACTTCCTGAAAATCTACAAAAGAAGAATAAAATCAATGCTAATTTTGTGAAAGCAAAATGGACTTAATCTTATAAGATTATAAGTAAAAAAACCATTTTTTATACATCACCAAATGGATATAATAATTATTAAAAGAAATTTTACAATTTAAGGTGTTATGGTGTTATGATAGGTGTTATGATATGTTATGATAGGTGTTACGATATCGAATGATTTGAAGTGGAATGTGCACATAGAAATGATATGTAAGAAAGTCGCAACGCGTCTCTACTTTCTTAGGCAATTAAAGCGTGCGAAAGTGCCAACTAATGACCTTTTGAGCTTTTACACCACTTGCATACGGCCAGTCGCAGAGTATGCATGTTCAGTCTTTCATACCGCTCTACCGCAATATCTCTCCGATCAGTTAGAGCGCCTGCAGAAGCGAGCACTACGCATAATAAGCAATAACGAGTTATCTTATCGACAAGCTTTAGAAGTTTTTAGCATACCTACCTTGTATGCCAGGAGAGAGGCGATTGGTAACTCATTGTTTCAAGACATATGTAATAACAATAATCACAAGCTTCATTCACTCCTTCCGCCACCTTACTCTGGCACTTTGCGTACACGGAAAAATCGCAAGTTCCAAGTCCCGCGTTTTAAAACCAATCGTTTCAGAGACAGTTTTATTGTAAGCCATTGCCGATAACATGCCCTTTTGCAACTCACATATATTAAATGATATGTTTTTGAAAAATTTTAGCTGTATCTTAATTGTAATTTAGTGTTTACATAATAATAGCTTTAGTATTGTTAAATTCTTATCAAATAACTTTCTTAATTTATCATTTTATAATTTATAGTTACAATTAATTAACGTTGTACATTTGTAAAAATTATCGTAATTCAGCCCTCGGGCTGCAAGGGTAATTTTAATAAAACTATCTATCTATCTATCTATCTATCTATCTATCTAAGAACTGTGAACCTGAAAATCCAATGCAAATTTAACTTACCGATCTGACCAACTTCAGAGCGCTGTGCTGAAGGTCACTGATGTTTTCCACAAAAAATGGAGAAGTACCCAGATTCGAAACCTAAACAAAAACACGCAATACAAATGCTTGGAAACATGACTTCAAACAAATTCTGTCAGAGGCTAGTAAGAGTAACCAAGGAACAGGCATCAAGATAAGACTAAGTTAATCATTATTATGTAATCAATTAAAATAATAAAAATTATCCTTGACCTGCAGTATGTCGGTATCAGTAAGGGCCTGAATATCCACAAGGTCACCCAGCAATGAAACCAGCTCACACACTTTATTGTAAAATAATGACATGGACTTGAGTTTGGGTATAGAAGACTTTGCTCTTTTGGCTTTTGGCATCAACAGAATACTCTCTAAAAGATAAAATGATGTTTACAAATTAACCTGAACAAACGTTTTTTTTTTTTTTTTGCATGCTTGAAAGAGTGAAAATAAAGCTATTGTTGTTGTTCTTACCATTGGGATCGCCTTCTCTATAAAGAGGATCATACTCTGGATAAATGTTGTTCTTCAGTTCAAACTTGGTGAGTGAAATAACTCTGTTAATAACCTCTTCAAGGTACAACTGTTTTGGCATTGAAGGAGATGTAAGGACAATAAGCACCACTAATGAAGACTCAACCGCTCGGACCATTCTTTCAAGACATAAGCCACGCCATAGTCTTTGCTCTTCATTATCATCCTAAATTCAACAACAATTCATCATTTAACATCCTACTTGTGAACAAGTCACATTGAAAATACCTTGTCTGTCCCCTCTGATCAGAACCCTGCTGTTTTAAAGAGCAAAAAAACACTACATGGTTATTATTATTATTATTATTATTATTATTATTATTATTATTATTATTATTATTATTATTATTATTATTATTATTATTATAGTTTACAGTGCTATTAATTGCTTCTTTCAGTCTCTTTGAACCGGGGCCAATCCTTGGTCCTGAGGTACCACCAGGGGGCCTTTTTATTTGATGGACAGAAACCTTCTCAGTATGTGCGCCGTTCCTAGGAGGACGATCTTTTGCAGCTCATTAATGTTGCTGGTTCCAGGGATTTTTCCCAAGTTCTGGTCCATTCCCTCTCTAATAAGTCCAGGCAAACTAACAATATTATTATTATTATTATTAACACTACTTTCTTCTGGGAAAAATAACTGATATTGAAAAACCATTCTGCTCAAGTAGTGAGCAGAATGGTTGGGTTAAAAAATTAAAACAGAGGTCAAAATTGAACTACAACATTATATATATTTAGGGTATCTGTAACATGGTACAATGTACCTTGTGGTTACCTTACCTGATCTGCATTGCACTGTAGCTGTAAATGTAAACCATCTCTTATGTGTCGCTCCATTATTGTTAGAAGTCTCATCAAATCTTCACATGGAACCTTTCCAAAGATGGGATAATGAAATTCAATTCACAAAAATCAAAAGAAGTACAATAGTAATAACATTTAATATTAAAATACATGTAAGAAGCAACCACAAACACCATACCTTGTGTAAAATTTCCAAAGACTTCAACTTAGCTGTTTCTGTGTAGAATTCTGAAACTGTAGATTGTGAAAGTAGGGTTTCTGGGTTTGGTTCCTGGTCATCTACAAAGGAGAAAAAACAAGACAGCATTAATTTTAACAGTGCATCATTGCCACGATTACCAGCAGGGGGCCAAGAAAGACTGAAAGGGGTAGTGTTATGGATTGTTAGTAAAAATCTGGAAAGCAAAGGAGACCTGCTTACCGATTGCAAACGAAAATTAATGGCCAAATTTTCTTCAAAACAGGTAGTTTTGCACACAGAAACCATTCTTTAGTGTTTTTGTTACACTTAGCCAAGATTAAAGTGGATGCCATTTTGAAAACGTCGGTCCAATGTTTTCAAAATTTCCCCTTGCATCTTAGATGAACTCCGTAATAACTTAGTGTGGCTCATTCTTCTTTTAAATTGTAATCGATTTTTATCTCATGGCGATGATCCAGCAGCAATTTAAGATGGAAAAAAATCACTGAAAATTGATTTACTAAATTTATGGTCAAAATAAATGGGATAATTCCCATGATACTGCCCCTTTAAATGAAAGGAAAGAGGCAACAGATCAGAGTACAATAAATACTAGGTGGCCAACACTTTCGTGTGATATACCCTGGAATATCCCATGAGTCACTTGTATTTTCTTGGTATACACATTCACCTAAAGGTTTATGTGTATACCAAGAAAATTTAAGTGACTACTGGGATAATCCACGGTATACTACATGTACAAGAAAGGGTTGCATAACTATTTTATACCATGCCATAGAAAATAAAGTGGCCAGCAAGGCACAATGAATAGGCCTTTTGCAACAAATGATCACATGGTACAAAATCCGCCATGCTGGAGGGCAAGCTCATTATTGTTCCCCTACTGGGGCATTAAAACAAAGGCAATTCAAACCTGACTGGTTCAGGTCTCTTTGTTTTAATGTCCCAGTGGGGGAATAATAATGAGCTTGCCCTCCAGCATGGCGGATTTTGTACCATGTGATCGTTTGTTGCAAAAGGCCTATTGCACTGATGGATGGGAAGGTTCAGTGGAATACTGACGAATGTACAACGGCTTTCCTGAATTCTGATTGGCTGTATTTTCTATAACATTGGTATAATACAGGATACATACCCACATCATGAAAGCTTGGTGCATCACACTCATCATCAAATTCAAACAGGTTCTCAAGCAAATCTCCAAATTTCTTGAAAGCTGGCGATTCCATAATGTCTGAAAAATTGATGATATTAGTGTCAGAAAAAAAATTTATTAATTGTCAAATCACTCTTTAATTAATACTGGTACAGTAGGTATTGGTGACATAACCAAATGCAACAACATTCAAAACATTAACAGTTACCCTCAGATTCAACAGTCTCTATTTGCTTCCTTTGTTTCTTACTTTTGCTTTTCTTCTTGGGAGGGGCTGGAAGATGAAATCGTTTCCAAGTGTAAAAATCATCAATTCTGAAAAACTACAACAATGTCACATATATTATTATTTCCTATACATAATTTGATTAACACTACACCTTCTTCCAAATCATGACTTCTATTGTAGTTTGATTTTTCTTCACTGGACCTTCGCCTCTTCCTCATTCTTTCCAATTCACTCTCACTTCCAGGTATAACTTCCCTCACTTGATGGGTTTCCACCTCCTTAGAACCTCTTCGCTGTTTTATTTTCGTAATAACCAGTTTTGGAACATACAGCTGTATTCCTCTAAGAGTTGGAGAAAGTTCCAGTGTTGGAGATAAGCTTTCACGACTCTCTTCGCACCCTTCATTCGGTGACATCGGTTTATCAGTTCTACTTGGTGTCCGGTGATTTTGAATATTCAGGTCCATTGCTGACATTGGTGCTAATGTTTGCCCTTCATTCATAAGCTCTGCACCAATTATGTCTCTTTCTGCATTTTGCTCTTCCACTGACCTCCAGCTCAATTTTGATGGCAGTTGTTGTGAGCACTTAGGATCAGGGAGCTGCGAATCTGTTCCCGAGCTTTCTACTTGTGACACACAGTCACTGATTTGACCACGGTTGTTTTCAACATCCACCTCTGACTTACTTCTCGATGATTTTCTTCTCTTCTTTGGTTTAGAATGGCAGCTGCTAGTTCTGTTTAAGTCAACTTCTTGATGATAAATGGCTTTCGGTTGTTCAACAGTTCCTGAATAAGCAATTCTTTGTTTTTCAGTTAATGCATCAAGTTGCTGTGATGCTTGTCCCAGAACTGATGCATCAAAGTTGAACCCATTCTGAGCAACAAGTGCTTGTAATGCACTCATGCTATCATATTCAACCTGGTTGTAAACATCTCCTGATGTGTTTTGAACTTGTGATTGTGTGGCATGGCGATAAAATTCTTGGTCATTTAAATTTCTTCTCACAGCTGGTGGCAAATCAAATTTCCTTTGTCCCTTTTTCTGATGAGGAGCCGTCACTGCACCTAAATGTACAAAGTACAACATGCCCTCTTTGATACAATTTATTTCAAAATAATACATTATCCAACAATCTGCTATATTACGAATGCTACACTATGCTATCTTAACAGCTTTTGCATCAAGATTAATCCTAAAGGCAAATGTTGGTATTTTTATCAGCAATGAAGGGAGATCAACCCTGTTCCCTTTTGTGGTTCAAATTTCTTCTTGGTTTAAAATTATCCAAACCACTTCAATTTTGATTTTCCTTTGTTTCAGATTATGACAATGAATATTAGACAAAGAAAAATCAAAATTGAACTGGTTTGGAAAATTCCAAACCTAGAAAAAAATTGAACCACAATATACCCACTGCCCAATCTGCACTATGTCGATGCTTTGTTTAACCCAATGACTCCCAGGGGTTCCCTACTGATGACTAAAATTGTCTGGCGTTAGACAGAGTAAAATACTAAGTATGGCTGGTTCAGGCTGGCCTGGGAGTCAAAGGGTTAACTAGTGTGGTTGCATAGAAAACCATTTGCTCACTAGGAAATACCCGGTTAAAGTTTGTTCACCAAAATTAGGGTTTGATATCTGCAGGGGTGACTGGAAATACAATGTAAACCCATGCTGTAGCCCTTGGAGAGTCAGGCTAGCAAAGTGGTCATCACCTGCACCTCGCACCTCTCCAATCATAATTTATGTGGACGACGTTTCAGTCCATATCAGCCTGACTTAAGGGTAAGCGTCCAGTTTTCATCCTTTCTCAAATTCAACTTGTGGTGGTGCTTTGCTCCTCAATATCATTACACATGAACTGTATAGCATCTGTCAGACATGGAGCCTTTTACATTGTCTGCTCTTTGCCCAATCTAAACTTGTCCCCTGACTCCAAATAGAAACGTCTTGCTTCCACAATGTAATTTAATCTTTGCACTAACTTAGCCATACCTGACCCAAATATAGACATATACATCAACAATGCAAATTGCAAGTAAATGCGACAACAAAAAATAGAATAATAAGGCCAACCATGATTAAGGTCTGGAATGTCTTGTTTTGTTTTAAGCTGTGGTTCACTGTTGGAAAGGCCCTGTCTCATTCGTCTTGTTTTAAGAGGTGATAGTGTCTGTGTAGGACTGAGTTGCATCAAATGTGCAGTTGGTGAACTGCCATTAACAAGCAGTGGATTCTCAGCTGATGACGAAAAGAAAACAACAACACATACAGTGTAAATACTACATGTAGTAAGACTATTGGTATGCAGCTTAGTAATACCATGATCACAGTTTATGCCACATTTCTTTTTTTTTTTGCCAGATCAAGTACTAGAGCTAAAACTGTATTGCACTCATCACTGCTTGTACAGCTGCAAGGATGATGAACATGTACAACCTACATGTAATAATATTATCTGAGGACCTTGGTTTGAACCTTTTAATCAAAATATTTACAGCATAGTACTAACACGTAGCACTATTATTTTACAGAAATCCCTGAGACCCTTGCAGTGGCTGCAGCAAGATTACTGCATTATCTTGTTGAACTTATAAAAATACATGTAGATACAGGGATCACATATTTTTAAGCATGCCAAGAAAAATCTGAAAAATGCACAATCAAAAGTTTAACACATCCCAGGATGCAAGATATAGAGTTAAATACCAAACAGAATTTGCTTTAAGTCGACGATAAATTTTGATGCTTAAGTGATGTGTAGAAAACCAAAAACAACTTAGTGACTGCTATATTGGATTTAACCACACAACAGAAATTTGTATAATGGAAATAAAGAGAGAAAAACAGACTGACGAAGGTCAAAGACAAGTTAATTTTTTGATTCATAGCTAAAAACTTTGTAAAACAGCAAACTAGAAACTTGAACATTAACAGATCAATGATTTGTACTGTAAGGCCTCTGTAAGATCTGCAAATTCTACTAATTATTCATTCATGAATGGAAGCAAACCAGCAATTATTGTTTATCACATGAATTAGGTGGATCATGAAAGTAAAGCAACAGTATTGCTTCAGCAAGAACTGTTTAAATCTGCCAATGGCCATACTAGGAAAGTGAGTGATGATTCCCTTGTCAAGAAAACTGGAACATCAGCAACCCCAATTTTTTCAGACATGTGGGTCTGAAGGAACATGATTAAAAAAACCCTTACACTTGTAATCCCTACATGTACCTATAGGGTTTCCAATGTTTGGTTGGACTGCTGTAATCATTCCTGTATATTGAGAGTATGCTGTTGTTCTGTTTTGTATTGTAACCTGATGAGGACCGGCTGCCATCTGATGCACTCTGCCAACATGGTCTGAGGGACTGTGCTGGACAGCCTGTTGATAGGGTGACTGTGGTTGTGCAGAACCTGGTGAACCTGCATAAAGAGGGGATCTTACTTTTGTAGGACTGACTCTGTGATGGTTTGTAAAATGGTTGTAACCAGCCGGAGAGTAGGCTGTGAAAATAAAGAAAAATTTTGTCCAGTACAATACTAAAGAAATAAAACGATAATAATAATAGTAAAGAAATACAAACAGGCTCTGGTCAACAAAAAAAATTTAATTTTGCAGTTCAAATTTTTTCTTGGTTTAAAATTTGTAAAACTAGTTCAGTTTTGATTATTCTTTGTCTATTACATGTTGTATTCCTTATCATAACCTGTAACAAAGGAAAATCAAAATTGAACTGGTTTAAAAAATTTGAACCACAACAAATTATACAATATATACAAATGATCACTCTATCCTGTGACTCTATGCCCTGAATCATTATCCGACTATACAACTTTGCAATTCGCTCTGACGAAGGGTTAACACTTGAAACATCAGCTTTCTAATTTCTTTATGGTGTTTTCTTTACCATATCAACTCAGCTGATAAACTCATTTCTGTGTTTCAATTGTCCATGGATGCAGCACTACACTTTCTTTAGAATTGAATCCCGTTATCCATTACACAGACTCAACTACACTAGGAAATACAAAAACCAACAACTAGGGACACAGAATTTTTATTAAAGCCACTTTGGTTTTTTAACAGCTAGGAGTAGTAAAGGGATAAGTTACAGGTAAATAAAAAACAACAACAACAAGAGCTGGACATTATTCTGATCAAACACATGGAGAGACAGAAAATATAAAGGAAACATCAACTAAAAATCTCAGGTTCCCTGCGGGTACACTGTCTTTAGTGCTTATCTCCAATGGTGACTGCAATCTCAAAATATATTTTTTTTCTCTTAAAAAGTGGATTCTTGGTTTGTTTGAAGTTCAATTTTATCTCACCTTTGACAAAGGACATTCTTTTCAAAATTGACTGTATCTTAAAAGTACTTGCCAATTTAAAGAGGACAGGTATTGAGTGGACCTAGATGTTGTTAACCATTCCATTCCGGAAGCAGCTCCCATTGACACAAAATTGTGTGGCAATAGACAGAGTAACACAATCAAATGGGCCTCTGGCCCATCAACCCACTTGTAAACATGAAATTTCCATGCATTAATAATTTAAACTACACTTTTTTTATATCTTGGAGAAATACCCCTTACTAACCCAGTTAGAGGTCTGTACTGTAAGTTACAAACCAAGTTTTTTTAATTGATTTATGGCACAAGCGCAAAGTGCGTGGGCCAAAAATCAACAGGAAAAAATGAGGATCTGCAACTTTCAGTACAGACCCAGAAAACGAGGTTTGTAAGCTTTTTCATTATATCTCTAAGGTAATCAGGCACATGAGAAAGGAAACTAGTTGAAGCAAGCAGAAGGTTCAACTGCCATTAAGATTGCCACATCAAAATCTGAAAAACAAATGATTCTTCTTGGCTTTTTGAAATAGTTGCTGGCAATATTCAAACGGTTTTAAACGTTTATGTAACGTAAACAACAGAAAAAACCTGCTAGAGAATGTTTTATTAAGCAGGCCGTACAGCGTGCAGTACTGTAGAATATAGCCTGCCAATCACAGTGCACATACTAACTGAGAGATATAACAAGGGATATAAACCAATTCCATGAAACAAGCTCTTTCTAAAATTAAGATGTACAATTTAGTTTATTAAATAAATAAAAAACAATATTTAGTACCCTTAGGGTCCTGGTAGCACTCAGTCAATGTATTTACTGGATGACTGAACACCTTTGGTGTCTGTGAAAAAATTGCTTGTAAAAGTAGGGGACCTTCCTCATAAGATATATTATCATCTTGCCTTACATCATCCTTGAAAGTCCTGCAAAATAATTAATAATTGTTTAAGTGTCAAAACCCCTATCAGGTGATCAACAAAGGTTTATTTTACAGCTACCTTATAGTTACGAAACAACAAATGGTAATCCACTACATGTAAGTGTGAACTTTTGAGCAGCGATTCCATAAATATTATAGCTTATTACCGGTACCCCGCTAGCAGTCTCCTTTTTTGTATTTATATCGTGAATGCTACATGTGCTGTAGTTGATGATCGTTATAATTACACGTGAATACTCAACGTCTTTATATAATAAATTCTTCAAAGCTGTTCTCTCCTATTCGTAATTGTACTTACAACTGGTCAGTAGTGGACTTGGAGATTTGAAGTGCCTGTGAGAGCTGTTGAACCAGTGCATGATCTGGTCGGGTGAGAATTTCTCGTGCTTCTTCAGCAACTTTTGGGCTGTGTAGCAAGGTCTCTTTCCTTTTCGCAGATGAGGGCGTAGGAAGAGGAAGCTCTGGGAGAACTAAAAAAGGAGAAGCTTTGGTAAACGAATTCAGTTCATTAAGAAACAAGCTTTAGCTTAGATTGTCCTAAGCTGAATCAAAATGCAGAAGTCACTTAACCCAGACGTGTTATCACTCACAGAATAAACAAATTGGACGCACACTTTACATTCATTGCCATCTTTAAAAAGTTTTATAATTCATGATACTTGGCATTAAGTTGATTTATTAAATCATTAAATTGACAATTTGAACTTACGATCGGTGAGACTAGTGATCCCAGCAAGTGTTGCAATTGGCACGCTTGTATTCATACTCCCCAAACAATTAAGCCACCACTCACGGAAAAATAAAACAGGGTGGAAAGACAGTTGACAAAAAGTAATTAGGGGATGAATTTTATCCCATTATAAAGACGTCCTGATGAAAACGTTGTAAAATTTCTCAGCAGCAGCCATGTTTAACAACAATGGCGGGAAGAAACCAGCACCATTTGAAACCACACCATGTCACCGCGGCCGCTGTTGATCCGGGGTATTCATTTCAAAGAGAGACTGGTACTACCCGTAAATCGGATTCCTTGCAGCAGTAGTCGCAGCTGTATACAGTCCAAAGTGCTTGTGCTAGCTGTGGTAGAATTAGTAACTGTAGTGCCCATATGGCAGTTGTAGCTTGTGTCCGAATGTAAAAATACTAAAATTGCGTCCATAACTGCGAGGATCATAGCTCTACTTGATTTCATATCCGCAGTTTAGTATATGATTCATTTCATGTATCATTTCGTTAATTAGAACTTGAGTGAGCAATCACATTTTCAGAATCTAAAGAAAAAAAGGAAGTGATTTTTTTAAACATAGTAGCACTTTAAAGTAAACTAGTCAGGAAAAATTCCCATTCTAAGAAATCTCAAAACTGTTTTGGGACGCTGCCCATTCTCTAAGGGTATCTGTTCTTTGTGAACGATTTTAGCATAGCTAACCCTAACCATTAAAATTCGGATTTTTCACTCTTTTTAATATGGCAGAAGTACTCATTCATTGGAATTCCTAGGACGCGTGGAAGTTGTATCAAAACAATGATTTCTAGCTGTTCCATAAACACGAAATTATGCTCTGCTGAATCACTTCTCTTAACATGTTTTAAAACTCCACGAGACTTTCTGGAGCAAGCAAAAACTCCGCCCCCAAGAACAATGGGACTTCCGTTTAACGATTCATCCTCATAACTGTGAGGATCATAGCTTCACTTGATTTCATATCCACAGTTCAATAGATGATTCATTTCATATATCAAATCATCGTTGATTCATTCATCACGGGAACAATAGAACCCGCAAATGACCAGTTCCAAACGTTCAAACCACGTTGAAGTCCTGAATTTGTCAGGCTTCTCTACGCAATTGCTAAATTTGCGTTCATAACTGCGAGGATCATAGCTTCACTTGATCATCCTTTGTTCTCGCATCGGTGGACACTTACCGCGCTTGTTTAAATTAATTTGTCCGCAAATATGTTTCAAACTGCGGTGGCGATAGTGGCTGTTTTTAATCAGTCTAAGGATGATGATGAGTCTCTATTCTTACTTTGGTTTAATACCTTTATTTCTGACAATTTCGCTTCAGATAAATAGTAGTACAGTATTAATGAACAAAATGATATATGAAATGAATCATACACTGAACTGCGGATATGAAATCAAGTAAAGCTATGATCCTTGCAGTTATGGACGCAATTTTAGCAATTGCGTAGAGAAGTCTGAAAAATTCAGGACTTCAAGTCCTTAAGAGGATCATAGCTTTACTTGATTAGATACAGTTTTGTTTTCAGTTGAATATTATAGTTTCCGCGATTAAGTAGCTTATGATGTTCTGCTAGGAAGTCATACATGGGCTTGAACTTCCGCTTAAACTTTCGCTCTAAAAGTTCTGTACATACCTGCCTTGTTCCGTCATTTATGAATAAATCATTACAACTTATGTTAATGGTTTCCTTGTTAAGTGGGATGTTTCTTATGAGATTTCATAGGCCTCCGACAAAGTGAAAGTATCTGGTTAACTTTTAAGTGGAGGCTCCACTGTCAGCCAATCAAAGGTAAATTAGGGAACTGGTCACCAAATGAACTCTTGGACCTCGTTGCAGGTTTCAGTTTAACGCTACACTTAAGAATAACTAATCTTAGAATTACAATTAAAGACGACACAGTTTGGAAACAGACCGGTTCTTTTAGTTTTCATCTGAATCTTAACTTGTGACCCAAGGAAATTTTCATGGACAAAAATAGGAAAAGGCTCTTTAGATACTAAGTTGCAGGAACCGTCACTACGTCGGTTTGGTTTTTATTGTCTATCATGAGTCTTGTCTAAAATGGTACGAGAGGATCAGCTGGGTCAAGGCAATTGATCATAAGCTTTTTACTTGCCACTGCATCTCTGCGACTTAAATTGTGTCTCCTGGCATCAACTGCACCAACACAATTAATTCATCTCAACTGTAAACAGCAGCCGGGGCGGTAATGTCAAAAAGTAATTCTCAGGATGCCCCTCACACATCGAACGCTTTTTCAAAACTTTGTCCTCAATACAAAGATCGCATTTTCCATTGTCTCTTTTATTTCTTTTTTGAAACTTCTTTTAGCTTCAAAATGTTCTTTTTTCCCGTTTACTGGCAGCAGATGGGCTTGTCTCCGACGCAAATTGGTATTTTACGGGCCTTTTGGGGCGTTGGATATTCTGTAGGAGCGGTGCTATTTGGGAAAATGGCAAACAAATGGAAAATCCGCAAAGGCTTACTATTGATGAGCATCGCTGCCACAGTTATAACGCCACTAGTATCCTTGCTTCCGCGAAGAACTCATGATAACTGTGTCCTGCGATCACAAAAAATAGCAACGTCAGATTTTTTACGACGCACAAGCCTTAGTCAGAGACGTTTTCACTCAAACAGAGCCTTCACTAACATTACGCATTTTAGTCAACCAAGCGAAAATCACCTTAAAAATGACATTGCCCATGGTCTCAAAAATTTCAATGAGAAAAATAGCAATGGGAGTGGTACAAAACGTAAGAGAAGCTTGAAAAAAGATATCAGTGGTGGTTTGACAAAGTACGGATCGCAGAGTCTCGTTCAGGAAGGCAGGGTTCC
>NC_090878.1:13203789-13206289 GCF_036669935.1 Montipora foliosa | reverse complement strand
AACGTCAAAACACTTTTGTGTTGCAGTGTTTAATATTAGGTTAATCGTAAACATAATACCACAGTTCACATAGATAGACTGGTTATGAAGGCCCTGAAACTTCAAAAGCGAGAACAATACTGTCACACTTCATGTTAACTTGACTGTAACCCTAACTTAATCAAAACTTTTGATTAACATGATCAGGACCAAATTAGCACACAAAAACGTAAAACAAAGAAACATGTCGAATTTCATAACAATCTCCATGTATTAGCTGTGATAACAAAAATAATACAATGAAGCTGATGGCCTTAAGATGTTGTACAAAGGACTTTTGAAACTGTGTAATACATTGGCTTCACATAAGCATTATGTAAAGTAACATTAACTAATACTGCTTTTTTTGAAATGTCGCAAAGTGTTAAGGTTATGTACAGTGTATTACAGTGAAAGAGAGAGAGATTTATAATACATAAATTACATTGTAACAAACAAGACAAGGGAATTTGGGCGTTTTTCAACAATCATGTGTCATTTTCATCTATAACCCACCTTAATGTTGTCACATTTCCACTGTTGAGTGTCTTTACTCTTTCACAAAATTTGATAGAAACCACTGTGCAACTAACAGTATAAAGTGTTCACTTCAACTTGCCATTGGCCATCAGAAAGAAAACTTTTGCTTAAACTTATTGATAACATGCACTTAAAACTGATTTGTGTACCTTCATCTCTAAAAACAGTTCTAAATAATGAAGACAGTTTAATGGGGCATCGTCTCACTCCCAGGAGTCCATGAGTTAGACAACACTTTGAAATTCAACTCATTGAGAGGAAGCAGCAACAAAACAGGTTTTAAAGGAAGGTCATTTATTACATAGATACTGAAAAAATACTAGCATTTTCTTTCTTACAAAAAAATCATATCTTCATCGCACACAGTAAACATACCATTATTATCTTTCACATGTGAGGATATTGGTGTCATCATGGTAACTAAGATGATTAGCCAATACAACACAAGTTTCCTCTTCATTGTTAGATACTTTTGTGCCATACGTTTATTATTCTGTACTACAATAACGTTTTTATTGCACAATTTGACATTATCATGACTTGCTTTTCATAACTTTTGTATCTTGCTTCATGTTACACAACATGCATGTTTTAGCAGTTGGTGACCACTTTTTCATCATTTTGAAACTGACTAAAACAAGTTGTTTTAATCTGGACATTTCATCAATATCTATATACTAAACAGAACATTACATGGCCGCTTGGGGATACAAATTTTATCTTCTTGTGCTGATAGTATCTCTCAATAATTGGTCGCAGTGCTCACTCATGAGAGATACTATCAGCACTCAAGGATAAAATTTGTATTCCTGTGCAGCCATGTAATATCCTCTATGCAAGTCCCCCTTTGCTACATGATGAGTGATCTCTACATGGACATTGGGTTGCTCAAAAGGAGGATCGAGTTATCCACCAGATATACCACTATACAGACGAGTACATAAGCACTTTCAAAACCAGTTTTTGTCTGGATAGTGATTTATCCAAAGGACAATGCAATCCACCCCGGGACTATGTTCCTCACTAGGCAAATTTATGAGGTAGCTGAATGGTACAACACTTGATTCCATGTGTTGCGACTGGTAATGAAGCAACTTTACTCCATTTGTTCTTCTCAGGGTCATAACACTCTGTCTCCAATGTACAAAGTGCATTCCTGTCACATCCCCCCACAATGTAAATTCTATCACTCTCCACAGCTATCCCAGCATCCCATCTTGCTGTGCTTGCTGATGCAATCAATGACCACTGGTCAATCTCAGGCTCATACACTTCACCACTGTTTAGATGAACTGTTCCATCCCACCCACCTGTGGAACGAAAGTTAAAATAACTATCACTAAAAAAGGTCACTCAATTTTGTGTCTTTGTTGGCAGATATTTATTCCTGGCAAGGAAGAGACTTGCCCATCCTCCTTGTTTTCTTTAGACTACAAAATTGTCCTCTCTTTACTTTTCAAATCTAGCAAGGAACAGAGATTCAATTTTTAAAGTTCAAAATACTAGGAGAACCCACAATAATGTCAGAACACAATTCTTTCAGAGCACTTGCACATTTGCACACGTCTTCAAGGAAAAATGTGTTTCTTGGTTCGTAGTACTGGATGCTTACCGATGACATAAATTTTTCCATTTGTTGCAGCTCCAGATGCACTTGCACGTTTGTCATGCATTGGTGCAATAGCTCTCCACGTGTTTGTCAACGGATCCAGGTATTCCCCAGTATTGAGTGACATACCCACATAACTCACTCCACCAATTACATACAATACACGACAGGTCAATACACATGGACTGCTACGACATGTTGTCATGGGAGCTGTAAATGACCATGTATTGGTAGCAGGGCTGTACCGCTCCACACTGTTTAGTCGAAAGTTGTTTTCATCACAGCCACCAACTGCATACATATTTCCTAAAAATAAAAAAAATTAAACAAGCT
>NC_090878.1:13193789-13198789 GCF_036669935.1 Montipora foliosa | reverse complement strand
TCTTAGTTGAGATCCATGAGTAGCTAAATGAGTTTATTCTCCACTCTTCACTGAGAATATTATGTTGAAATATCACTTTTAAAATGCTGTTATATTCTAGGGAATGAAGAATAATGTTCACACAGAAAAGGAAAGTGCTCTAATCTTCAGTGGTCATAGGTATGTCTATCCAATCTTCTTGCTGGAAATAATAATTACTAAAACAGTGGATAGCATTGAATGCGGGCGCTGATTGGCTCGTCAAACTCCGAATATCCTGTGCTTTTTACTGCTGCGCAACTTGGGAAAAAATGGTGTCCCGATTTGCATCTGTGACGAGTGAAGAAAACATCCAAATTAATTTTTTGTGCTGTATATTATCTCACTGTTTTAGTATATACTAAAACCACTATTCACCTCAGTGTCAGTGGCTAGCGTTGGATATTCACCATTAGCCACCTCCACTTCAGTGAGTAGTTGTTAACTATTCTGCATTTTGGGAATAGATAACTTCCTGAAAGTTCATCCCCCCAAAAAATGACTTTCATAGAAAAACAACCAGCAATGAAATCAGTCCCCAACACAGGCATGGTGCAATATAAAAATCCACTCGGCTAGTGAGTTGGTTAGTGTCAGAAACACATTCATATTTTCTATATACATTATTCATCCATTTACATGTACTTGTAGTAAACAAGTGAACAGTGTTGCCATGACCATGGATGGGTCCCTTCTGCTGTCATGTTCTGAAGATCAAACTGCGTGTGTTTGGCACGTTGGTAGCCATCAGTGTCTCAGAGTGCTTAATCACAAAGGTATGATGTTAGGTATAGTGAGTACATTGAAAGTACAACGTTAATTTTGTTACTTAACTGTTTTATTGCATTCACGTTTTCAAACGATTTTTACAGTGCAAGGCACTTTCTGATGTCAAGTACAGAATAGACCCATGCCTCTTTCAGCTTGGTCGTGGGTCAAAATTACAGCTATTTTTGCTGACTTACGTAACGTTTTGGCACACAAAAAGTGAAGTTTCCAGGGCAAAATGGTAAAATACCCTTTTACAATTTCATGGGACATTATTTTTACAGGGGCTGTGACAAATGCTGCAGTTGTTCCCAGGCCTCTTTTCCTTGACAATGCTCCACCAAAGTCTTGCCTTCCTACGATTCAGCCATTTAAAAGACATATGCATTTACCGAAACAGCTAGCTGGTCATCAGGCAGCAAGTCGCACAGGTTTATCGGACTCTTCTTTGATCTCAGATGGGATTCCTGTTGTCATGAAAGGAAGATTGTCTGAGGTATGTTAAAGATTACCTCAAAAAGTTCAGGAGAAGTCCTATCCAGGTGCCTGTCAAATGGAATAGAAGTCATGGCTTATCTTACCATGCATCGACCAGTGACTGGGGTCTAAGTTGTTCAATGCAGGTTTCGTGTTCATGTTGTGTTTAACCGATAATATTCTAACCTTTCAACCAGCCTACCATATAGTGTATGCATACCAATATTTATGGACTGAGTTCTTTAAAGCACTCTAAACCAGCATAAAAACCATACGTAACATGACAACTACACATAGTGCTCACTCTCCTTTAAACAACTAACATCCCAAAATCACAGCAGTTACACGAAGTTGTTTTGGAGGTTTTTAGTAGCACTCTGGCCCGGGTTGCTCGAAGCATGGTTAGCGTTAACCAGCGGTAGATACCATGGAAACCTATAGGCTTATACCTCTTAAACAACGGTTAGCACTAACCAGGCTTCAAGCCTGACCTATAACTTTCTCTTCTATATAAAAGGCATTTTTTTCCTCCTTTCTCAACCAGCAAAACTCCTTGGAACATTCACAGAATCAACGTGAAGTTATGGTGCAACAGATTCTTTGTGAGGTACTGTAAGAATTGTGACTCCTGTGTAACCAATCAGAAACCTGCGCGTTTCTTAGTAGAATCGTGCGTCTCGTAATTCTTGTTCCCTAAGACAGATTTGCAGGCTTTTTTGGCAAGATTTATTTTTCACAATGTCCTTGTCAAACAAACAATGCAAGACTAACTGGTACTTTCAGTTCACATTGCAATGGATTCAGGAGATGCTCATACGTTACAGATTCGCTTTTTTCAAGAATGTTGTAGGGCCTTGCCAAACTACCTTGTTGTTCTGAAAGTTCTCAGACGGGAGAAAAATATTCGCAAAGCTGTCGAACGACTTCTTGGGTAATTTCTTTGTCACATGTACTTTTCAACGATAAAGTTGATGTTCCTGGAAGGGAATGTGTGATTGTAGGCTCTCATGGGCTGCGTTTTTACTCAAACAGGTTTCAAAGGCTGAAGGCCAAGGAGCTATGAGGGGAAAGAAGAGACAGCTTTCTCGGCGTGAACTTGAAGAAGAATTGCAAAACGTTCAAAGAATGAACCATAAGTTTTACAGATATGCTGTGGAAGAGTTAATTAAAGAAGTGAACGAGTTGTCAGAAGGGAATGGCTCGTGATTCTATTAAGTCACTCTTATCATGAAGAGAATCCTCTGTTCAAACCAAACAGTTTGTTTCCACTCAAAGTAAAATCCATTCTTCTTTATTTCGCTATGATGTTTGTCTGTTGCGAAGATGCTTTTTCAAATAAGAGCGGAAACAAACCGCCTCGCGCAAAAAGTAGTCTACTTTAAATTGTGAAACAGCTATTCAAATGAAACATATTTAAATTAAACGGAGTATTGTTGTCTGTGATGCTGAATTCTGAGTTGTGTGATGGTCAGTTTCCTTTTCATTTTTCAAGATTTCATTATCATATTTTTTCAATTGGAGTATTATTAAGTTAAAAGCGATCTTGAATCACGGCAGTTTTTGTGCCTACAGCGTGATGGCCGATTTTTTTCTGAATATCCGTCAAGTTCAAATTTGGGCGAATATCAAGTGCGTCAAATCTGTTGAGAAATCGGACACCGTGGCCGGCTATATGTTTAAATGAACAGTGTAGGAAAATGCGCCTTCAATGAGACACTTAATTAAAAGGGTAGTTTCAGTATTAGCAGTTTCGACTCTTTGATTCCATACTACTAGATAAACTCCAAGACACCTTGACAGACGCTCTTTTGCATAAGTGGCGCGCGCTAAAGTTCTTGTGAGTTTCAAGGCTCCTGGTAAGTCATACCCGTGAACAAATGACCAAAGAGTTCGAAAACCAATCATTGTTGCGTCACAAAAATGTTCTTGCACGTTCATTCAAAATGGGAAACATATGTCCTTGTCAGAAAAAAACACGCTTGGCTGCCTCTACACCTGGAATTTGTTCAGCGAGAACTTACAAAAAAGCTGTAAGAGAACGACAACATGAATGTGATTCGGTGCAGATGGTAAAAGAAAACTCAACAAATAATGTCAAAAACAGCGAAGTTGAAAATGAAACGTCTGCTGAGAAGATTATAGAATATAAAGTATTACCTCCAATTCGCCACAAATCCAACACTGTTCCTCACATCTATTATAAACCGAACAGAGTTTGGGGAGGAAGTGTGCATTCCTTTTTAACAACAATCAATAAGGGTTCAGTTAGCATTGATGACATCATTGCAGGTAAGGCAGGCGCTTTTACTCAAGGCAATAATGTTTTTCTCGCTAGTGTTGCGCAAAAGTATCAAAGTCAGGTATCTGTCGTAATCTCGATAGTCACATAGTCACATAAGGTCACAGGAACATCTTCATTTCCCAATGCCACAATGTTGCAACAAGATTTTCAGGGAAGATATTGCACTGTGCAACGTTTGAAAAATTCCTGACAGCGCTAAGACATGCATTGCAAAAGAGAAAAGAACTTTTACTTCTCGCGACGATGTCTGCAGCAAAATTGCGCATGCAATATTTGTGTTACATACTTTTTTCTATAAAAATGTCTAATTTTGGAGCTGAGGATGAACGCTCTTATATATTTTTGCTATGCGAGGCTGAAAACGTTCTTGGATGTTCTTAAATTTACATGGTATAGTATTTCAATGAATCAATGCAGACGTGACCAAGAAATCTATAAATAGGAACTGCTCAGAGTGTACTGCCGCAATCATGATTTTCTATGAAAGGAAAAAGGACGCTTTTGTAGAGGAAAAAAAATTAAGAAGATAACTGGTGGATTTATATATCAGCAACGTAAGTGATGTAAGATAATTTTTAGGCCATGAAATGCTGAGATATATGGATAATTTATTTGCCGTAACCGCTAATTTACCATGTGGCGGCAAGGGCGTGACTTCTAGCCTTTGAGGTGTAATGCATGTGCTCAGTTACAAGTTTGTTCATTTTTTTCTATTTAAGTTCTTCAAATAAACAGCGTGTTTAACTCTTTTATAGGCGGGAAACCCAAAAGTCAACGCGGTGGATCTTTGCAATTGACCCACCATGAGGTCAGGAAAGATAGTGAATCTGTCAGTTGGCACAGAAAATCAGTCAGCATTGCGCATCCGATAGGAATGGTAGCTAACGGAAAAAGACGATGGAGCTTAGATAAAAAATTAAAGCTGGTAAGTTACTAGCATCCAAACTTCTAAGTTTCGGACCCTTAATCAACACTTTGGGGACAGAGTTTCCTTCATTGTTCCTCAGTTTCTGTCACCTTTAGAGCAGTCCCTTCTTCGTCAGCTGAGCCACCAAAGAGCCGAGGGGAGAATGGGGAGAGCCCTCAGTCTAGAGATTGAAGTGCCTTCTTTAACTTGTTTCTCTTTCTGGGAATTTAAAATATATTTTCCTTTTTTCTTGCAACACAGGCCCCGAAGGAGTAAAGCAAGATTCTAGGAATAATGAAATTTTAGATCTATTTTTAATTGATTGCGATGGCTTTAACCAATTCTTGAATTATTCAGATGAACTCTCGATTTTATACTTTTTTTATTGTTGCTTTTAATAAAATTTGTCTTATTCTTATGACTCGACGTCATTAATCATTTTATCCTTTATAAGGTTCCCAGAGTTCCTACCCTAGTAAGTGTTCACTTTTGCCTAATCATTTGCCAGAGAGAAACTGGGTTTAAGGA
>NC_090878.1:13136289-13186289 GCF_036669935.1 Montipora foliosa | reverse complement strand
CTGGAAAGTAATTTCTAGCTTACCTCGGATCTCGCCAATAAAATTACACTTCTCCAATATCAGTCACACTGGAACTCCAGCGACGGCCAAACGGATAAATTTACTTCTCCTTGACCAAGTTTCAAGTTGAATGGCCGACTGAAGAACAAATCAGTCTTTTGTCAAGTTTTTGGTGTAGGAAATTTACGCCAGATGACCGCGGGTGGTTATTCTAGGAAGCCAGGAGATGACGGCAAGGATTCTATGGCTTACAAGTACTCAAATGCTGATCTTGACAAATTTTTCGACACCCCTCCGATCAAGGAGTTTATCTACGTCAGATTCCTGAAGTACATTGTGCACATTGTTCAACATGAAAACACTCATCCGACTGAGCACGCGCTGTTCATTCAACCCGACCACCTGACCGCGGATTCTGTATGGCGCAAGGTTCAGTTCATACTCTGGAAATATGAGATTCATTTAGAATGGCAAGATTTGATTGTCAAAATAAGCGTCAAGTCGACATTGCCTTCCCGTGGCTGATGAAGAAGAAGCAAGAGAAGCTCTCCAGTCCAAGAGGCTAACGAGTTCAAAACCAGAGAGTAACTACACTGTACTGTACTGTAGTGAGTATCCATTGCTGAGAAACAGCAATGAATATCCAAATAGTACTTAAAATCCTTCAAAGATGGCTTTCAATGAATTTGGGACATGGCGAGTCAAATGTTCACTGATTTGCTCTCACCTTATCAAGGGTTCAAATCCTTATAATTTTTTACCCAGCTGAGCCTGGGCTGCTTGTGTTATAACATGTGCAAATTCATTTCATATTCTCTAGTATTATATATTCTCTAGAAGTCAGCTTTTAGCATGAACATTTGTACTGCTGGAGTTATGCTTCTTTTCTTCTAAGTTATCATTTTTGATGTATTGGTAGACTTTTGGGAATTGTTGCTGTAGAAAATTTTACCATTACTACTACTACTACTACGACGACGACGACGACGACGACCCCCCCCCCCCCCCCCCCCCTTCAGGTTTGAGCTGCTTTTTATGGTTCCTTGATCCAATATTACAGCAAGGAATTTGAATTTTTTTCCAGAAGCTACTATTGTTACTGGATGTGTGAATCTGTCAGTACTGATGCCTGTGTTGGCTGTCATGATGGTATCTCTTCTGCTGAATGTGCATTTCTTACTTCAGTGGAGGCGGAGACAACAGTCGCTGCTCTCTCAAGAAGACATTATGCGCTATCAGATTGCCCAAGAGTCTTTAGAAGTCAGTGCCTCGGAACAACTTGAAGAAGAAGGTGACAAAAACGAAACGTGCTTCGTTGGGTTCAGAAGACGACGAAAAGAAAAAGAGGAAATTAAAGAGCGTATTGTGGGAAACGACGAGTGTCACAGTAAAGATGAAAAAAATAACGAGCTTTTTGAAATGCAAGAAGACATAGACCACTCTTACACACAAGACATGTCCACTAAAGGGCAAGACACGTCACAACGTTCTCCAGGCAAAGAGATACCACGATTGGAGCACATCCTTAGTCAGCCAGAGATAAGCCCGATTGCAAAACACAGTCCACGAAGTCTTCAAGATAGTCCGCGCACTTTTGGAACTCTACGTGAGAGTCCACGCACGGACGATGGTTCGCAATTGTTAGAAAGCCCGAAGGAAAAGGAGATACCACGTTTGGAAGATATTCTTAGTCAGCCAGAAATAAGTCCTATTGCAAAAGACAGGCTGGAAAGTATGCAGGATAGTCCACGCACATTCGAGAGTCTGCGAGACAGTCCACGCGCGTATGACAGTGAGCATGCATTAGAGAGCGCACAAGCTTCAGAAATTCCACGTTTAGAGGACTATATTGGTAGGGAGGAAACCAGCTCAGATGAGAGAGACAAACCACTATCGTTACACATTCCACGCACGGAGGAAATCCCACGTTTGGAGGAATTTCTTTGGGAAACGAAAACGAGGGATGACGATGAAGCCGTGCCTGATCATTCCGATGCAAACTTCCAGTCAGCTGAGGCTCAGGCTCCACGAATTGCAGATTTTTTCCTGCCTGGTGATGAAAGTGATGGCGAGCGACAAAGCCTGGACTCCGAGGAACCACTGGTAAGTCATTATATGGAAAAAATGGACTTTGAAAAAGGGCTGGAAAATGAGGAACGAGATGAAGAACCATTGGTTAGTCATTATATGGAGAAAATGCATTTTGAGGAAAAAAATGACGACGATGGACCACAGCTAAAGTAAAAAATTTTATGCCTTTAAACCGTTGAAGTACAAATGTGCCATTTTAAAGGCGAAGTGTCGGATTTTTCGGGAGTCTTAATGGAGGTTCGAGGAGAGTATTTGGACAGACAATACTGAACCATAACGAACTTTCAAAAAATTTGTGTTTTTGTGTATGCCAGCAAGTAACACTTTCAGTCTTTAAGTTAAATTTTTTGTCATTGAGTATTACAAATTAGTATATACTAATTGAAACAGTGGATAGCGTTGAACGTGGGCGCTGATTGGCTCGTCAAACTCCGAATTTCCTGTGCTATTTACCTCCGAGCAACTCGGGAAAAAATGGCGTCCCGATTTGCATCCGTGACAAGTGAAGAAAACATCCAAATTAATTTTTTGTGCTGTATATTATCTCACTGTTTTAGTATATACTAAAACAACTATTCACCTCAGTGTCGGTGGCTAGCGGTAGATGTTTACCGAGCCGCGAAGCGGCAAGGTAAATATCCAACGCTAGCCACCTCCACTTCGGAGATTAGTTGTTAAATAATATTTAACAATTATTCGCCTCAGGCTCAGTGATTATCGGTGAATATTCACCGAGACGAAGTCGAGGTAAATATTCACCGATAATCACTGAGCCTGAGGCGAATAATTGTTTTAGTATAAATACACAGGTGATTATTTCAAAAAAGAGAAAAAAAAAGAACATTTCAACGCGAAATCATCTTCACTTACAGTGGCAAAACGACTACTGGCAGCCATTTTGTCCGTCGAGGTGATTATCGGGTGATAATCCGAGTTAGCGAGCCAATGAGAGCGCGCCATTTTGTATAGTCACCTGTGTATTTATACTAAAATGTAAGTTAACACATGCACGTGGAGGTACGGTGGCGATGTGAAAGTTAGCGCACTGCACTCCCGATTCTGGGGACGCTGGTTCCGTGAATGGCTCTGTCGCCGTGTTGTTTCCTTGGAAAAGGAACTTTTCTTCACACTATCTTTAACTTGCGATTATGTCTTCTAGATGTTGCAACAAAGACGATGCAAATGTAAATGTGTAAATGAGTACTGGTGGGGGTAGCCTTGCGGTGGACTTGGAGGGAGCTTTAGCAACGATGACGGGAACGGCAACGAGAACGTCACCTCAAAACATAAATTTGCGTTATTGTAATCACTTCGCGACTAGTCCAAGCTCTTAAACATGACAATGGTGTGGCAGTCCCTCGATAATGATACCGATATGAGTCATGCTTAGTTAAGGGGAGAAAATGAAAATTTATCTCCAAGTGCTGACGTCCTCAATAAAACCTCAATTTGGCTATTTCACGTTGTTGTTTTGCTGACGACGGCAAAGAAATGGACAAAAATGAAAAACGCACATGCAGAGCGTGCAAAGCTATTGCTTTTTCCCACTAAATATGCAAATTTGTGACGTTCTCTTTGCCGTCGCCGTTGTCGTTGCTAAAAGGGAGCTTAAGCAACGACAACGGCGACGGCAACGAGAACGTCACGAATTTGCATATTTAGTGGGTAAAAACAATGGCTTTGCACGCCTTGCACGTGCGTTTTTCACTTTTGTCCATTTCGTTGCCGTCGTCAGCAAAACAACAACTTGAAATAGCCAAGTTTTTGGTTTTATGAAGAACGTCAGCACTTGAGGATAAATTTTCATTTTCTCTCCTAAAATGGAGTGCCGTTCCGACTGGTGTCATCTTTAGGAAATACCACTCCCTTGTCATATTAAAAACGTTGAAATAGTCACGAAGCGATTAAAATAACGCAAAGCTATATTTTGAGATGACGTTCTCGTTGCCGTCGCCGTTGTCGTTGCTAAAGCTCCCTAATAGCTCCGTGGTATCCCGTCCAGGGAAGAGTAGCCACACTCTCGCTCGCTTCGTGATGAGTGCTATCCTTGTGATCCCTAATGGCTGGTGTGCGACTTACCTATGTAGTTGACACTGGTTTTGATTTATGAGAACAGGGACTAGTTAACTTTTTGACAAAGATTTTAAAACGGTTTTTACACTTTTATTAATGTCACGGTGACACTTTTTTTCAAGCCTCCTGATTTATATCATGCTGGTATCGTCATGGAAGCTATAAGAGTAAAGTCGAATACAATATTAGGTGTTGTTGACGTGTTATAGCAGCCATATTGGTTTATAAAAATATCTTTCTGCTCCAAGATGGTTGCCGGTGTTTGTCTTTCTCCTCTATCGTGGCTACAGGGGCGTGAAGGGAATACACTCAGGTTTATAAAAGAAAAGATAGAAAAGACAGAGTAAAGTCTGTAATTGTCAAGCTTACGAGGGAAAATGGTTTCAACTTAACTAGAATATTGCTGCAAAAAAATTTTGATTGGCCCTGTTCACGCGCGTTTTTGTATTGAGAGGTGTTTGTGGTTTTGACCCACGTTTTTCGCGTGACCAGGGCAAATCATGGAAAACCCCCTTGCGTAGTCACACGCAAATAAAAGCAATGCAGGACTTTGTAGAAAACTGATATTTGTTTTTGTCTTTTTTGCTTTCTTCTTGAAAATTATGTACTATCAAAATCAGCAGAGGGGTAAATCTGCCGTTATAATTTTGAAATGCGGGCTGCAGAAAATTCATCACGTGATCCACGAAAGAAGTCGTCACATGACATAAAAAGTTGTCACGTGGTTCGTGTTAAGTGCCTTGGCACAACAAGAAACAATTTTTCGGATCACGTGACATTATTTTTCGGATCACTTGACAATTTGTTTAAGATCACGTGTGTAGAATCGAACCGCTTCGGATTCAAATTTCCAACGGCGGTTTTACCACTCTACTGGTTTTGATAGTAAATGTTGGTTAGTACTATAATAACAACCTTGAGGATTCTTTTATAAAAATATATTCCCATTTTCTAGTTTTCTACAGCTCATTACTTTTACATGCAAGCATAAACTAATGTGCACTCGATTTTCAAGCATGAAATGAACCTGCGTTAGTCGAGCTGTTCGCTCTCTCAGTGAGATTGCACTCAAACCCGAGAAAGTAGCGAAAATCGAGCCTTTACTTTGAATCTCCCTGTCTGGTTCCATGCGTTCATCGGTTCGATCCTCAATCTTCTCTTTGCACACAACATGGGAAGAGTAAGAATTTCTCGAGTAAAACCTCCCAGTAATTCTCTTTAGTTTTAGCTGATTCTTCATCATTCGCAATCGTTTATATAGTTTCCCTCGGACTCTGTGATTAAAATCAATGAACGTCCGATAGCAAAAAGATCATAATTTAAATTTTGTCTCCGGTACACAAATAGTAAGATCCCCCATGCGCAGACAACGTTTTGAGGTACAAACGACTGGCCCAACCACACCCATGAGTAACTCTGACTTTTTTAGGACCATCACTCAGGCAGGGCCAATAACCTGTATTATCATTCATTTTACTGTTCCGGTAGTAACGGGAGTTTAGTGTGAAGGGTATACCCCAATAAACTGTTCAAACTTTCAAACTCCTGATAAGCAGATATGAAGCATTCCTGAATTTCTTGAACTGGTTTCTGTCATCCTGTTGCGAACATTTTGCTTAAAACGGTGTCACGTCCGTGTTTTGAGCGTCGTGCGCTTGCTTCGGTGAACTTTGCTCGTGGTCAGATCGTGGAGAGGACAGTCTGTTATTATTTGATTCTTCTCCGTTGACATGAAATCGGGACATGCGTGTAAAAACAGGAGATTGTGACGCGTTTTCAGAGACAAGCGCGCGTGACGAATGCTGGAAGCCAGGAGAATGTGATAGATATCTATTGGAAGCATATTCTGGTGAGCGTGATATGCGAGCTGACAAGTGACCGTTGACTTGCATTTCAATTGGTTCCTCAGTTACTGAGGTACTTGCTTCGCTGTGTCGACTGCTACACTCCTCACTATGTTTAATCTTTTTATCCCTCATTTTATCCTCTGTTCGCTTTCCCCGTATTAGAAGGTGGATAAACAGAAGTAGAGACATTACTGCCACAGCCAAAACAGGCATCAGTACAGAAATATTGACGCATCCCGTCGAAAGCTCTCCTTGGGTATTTTTCACATATTCTGTAACAGAAGTGTCCAAAAAATAAATATTTGCAGTCTGCTAATTTAATAAACAACCTTTCCTTCCAAAAAAAGCACTAAAAATGAGTAATTTAAATTGTTAATTGAAAAGTAGTTAATGAAGAAATCGCTGCGGCAGTGTACGAACTTGAAGTTGTTGAAAAGTACGAATGTACTCATTTCAAAAGATGAAAATAGAGGTAGATTAATCCCCCCTCGCGTCAATCTTGACTGTGAAAGAGTTGGAAGTGAAAGAAAAGGACTGTCCAGTGGCGGATCTAGGAATAGTTTAGGGGGAGGATGAATAGAAAGAATCGAAGTGTATACTCTGACAAAAGTCCAGATAGTTTAGGCTGCCATTTTGACTTTGTTAATATTTTGCATTAAAGGGAACCTCTGCCAAAATAACAAAATAACTTCAAACCACAGAACATAATGTTAACATTTAAAATTGTTCAAACGCCGCTTTCCAGTGAAAGTGTTTGTATCCGAAAAAAAAAATCAAAAACGCTTGTTTTGGCTTTCAAATCTACCGGGCGCCGTCATCTTGGATAATGGTGACGTGTCGTGGTTGCCCCATTGTTCTGACACAAAGAGCGTTTGTTCTGGAACAATGGGGCAACCACGAAACGTCACAATTATTCAAGATGGCGCGCGCGGGAAATTTGAAAGCCAAAACAAGCGTTTTTGGAATTGATTTTCTCGAATACAAACGCTTTCATTGGAAAAAGTATGAGAAATTTCAATTGTGAACATTATGTTCTGTGGTTTAAAGTTATTTTGTTGTTTTAGTGGAGGTTCCCTTTAATAAAAAGTTCACGTCAGGTAAACAGTATCTGTCCCAGCAAAAATAAAAATACATTAAAAAGCAGATGAATAGAAATACTCTGTTACAAAGGTAACAAATAAATAGATTTCTTCGATGCTTTTATGAGTCGAGGAAATCAGATACTTTGGTGGTACCTTAATACATCCTACACGAAGAGAAGGCTGTCCAGATTTGAAATAATAACAAAACTTGCATATTGTAAGATTGTAAATAATTTGTAAATTTAATTTATTAATAAACCCAAAAAAATAGGCCATTTCCGAGTTCATGTCAGTCAAGTTTTTGTGATGGTAATTAGTTCTACTTTACATAGGAATGAAAACTAATTTTCACAACAAAAACTTAGCACTTAGACTCGCTTTGAAGAAGAGGTAGACATGAACTCGGAAATGGCCTATTGAATAGGCCAGTTTCGCATTCTAACGGTTGGACTGGATCTAGAATGAAATGGAGGATAATGCGGGCAAATTAATTTGCATGTGAAAAGATTTGCCCGCACCCTATTTGCCTTGCCACCCAATTCACCTCCCACCCCCCTTTCCTGGATCCGCTCCTGCTGTCCTTCCTCTGTTCCCAAAATGGTCATTCTTTGGTGGCTTCTCGATTGCAACAACAATGATCACGATTTGCATATTTGTAGTTACCTGTTTCATTTATGCCTTTTGACAACGAGATCAGACATGTGGCACTTGAGGCTCCGTCACTAATGTTGCACATGTAATTTCCAAAGTGTTTTTCCTCCATCGGCGTGACTACTAGTACATGGCCAACAGCTCTGATATATGAAGACTGAGTGACAGTTTGATTGGCTTTTGTCCAGGAGTACGTCAGAGGTGAATTTGTGTTCGTTGCATAGCAAGCTAGATTGGCTGTTTGGCCAAGAAAAGTTATGACTTCCTTCCTCGTAAGGTTCAAATCGAGTTCTAGTGCCTCTGAAATAACAGGAATAACAATTGACAAACAACAAAAATATGTTGTATTATTTGCACCACCCGTAAATACAGGACCATAAATAATGCTAATACGAGTGAGTGTAGCACAATTCAGGGAGTATTTGGTCGAGTCCTGTCTATTAATGCTGAAGTGCGTTAAATCAGGGCTGTTCATAACCAATCAGATTCGAGAATTTTGTAATATTTACGATTAAATAAGTAATAGAAGTTAAGTAAGAAACAATGCCCCCTAGAAAGTAACTAGAAAGGTAATCTAGAGCTAGAAGTCGTCGAAGGAACGTATAGAACAAGATATAATACAAAGAGAAGGTTCAAGAAACCGTGTCATGGCATCAGTGTTAATAAATAGTTTCAAGAAATACTGGTTATGAGGACGAATGACTTCCTCCAATGAATCGTAAAATATAAGTCACATTTTTGTGGTTGGGGAAGGCACGGGCAATATTTCACCAAGATTATTCTTACTTTTAATTTCACTCCAAGTCATTGCTATATCTGTCGTTCACCCTAATCTTGGAGACGTAAAATGCGGAAGAAACAAACGAGTCGCACTTAATTACCGTAACGACACCTGGAAAATTGATTCATGCTTAAATTTACTTTACTTATGCATCCAAAAGAAGCGTGACATAAATTAAGTAAGGTTAAAGTCCTAACCCTTTGTTACTAATTCGTGGCCTGGATCATTTGACTGAATTTTAAACCTCGCTCATATCACAATGTCAGTAGCATAGCGTGAGCATGTGTTTCTAGGTGACTTTTTCGATAGTTTCGTTGACTCAAACTGACAGTTTACTATAATGCCTTTCGGCATTTTCGCGTACGCTTTTATGCTTCTTTTGGACAAACTTTCTCGAAACAGCTGTATATTGAGGTGCTGTAGCTCATTTGTACTGACAAGCGGAGAGAAAAATAAGCTAAACAAAATATTGAGGATTAAGTTTTACTGACGCAAGGCTCCTATTAATCTGTTACCGTGTGCGCGGTAAACCTCAAATGATCTGAGTGGTCGAAGGTCATGAAGTTCAGTGCTTTGGGGAGTGGAGATTAAAGTTAGCTTTAAAATCGTGAACTAAGAGGAGATGTAATATGTAGGCATATTTTTCCTCAACTTAAAGGAAAATTAAATTCGACGTAATATTGATATTTATCAAGAGAAAATCTCTTGTATTTATTGAACAGTGGAAAGGACAAAATGGAACTTCATCTGTTGGTAAAAACGAGATCGTCCAAGTGAATCTACCTAACTCTTGTACCGTTTTCCATAGCTTATTCAATTTATAGCTGAGGTTAACAATCGTGTGAATATTTTTCCTTTCGCTGCCACGAAGGCGGTAAAGTTGTTTGCAATATTCAGGCCTTTTAACTTTTGAAGTTGTAATACTGCTTTTCAGTAAAAATGACATCATAAGTGTGCTAAAATTGAATATACCAAAAAGGAACAAACAGGAATTGCTTTACAAAATGAAGATCACATAATTCACATCTGCTTTGCTTATAACAGTCCTTTCTTTTCCAAATAATTTTACCAAACCCGGCGATAGGGACATAAAAACTGCATCTTTGGTAGGAAATCTGTTTTGTCGCGAGGAGAAGTTTTCACCTCTAATTGCTGCGACGAGAAACAAAGGCATTGAAAGAATCAGACATACAAAATTTGCTTCCATTTTTAGCACTTCCTCCGTCACTGAATAATATCTATCGCCTGAGTTTTAAGCATGTTCTGGCCTAGTAGAGCCGAGTAACAAAACCGACTTGTGTCGTACAACTTTTTGTATGACATATTTCTTAATGTCATTTTAACCTGGCTTCCATGTAACTGAGATGAAGTATAATCACTTTTAGTTCACCATTGTCATGAGCTTTTATCTTCATGATAATAAAGACAATGAGTTAAGTTTTTTCAATTAATTTTCGAATTAAACACATTTAATTAACTAACTATTCTACTCACCGATTTGAACCGCCAAGCACCCCATAAGAATCGTTACCACTCGCAGGGAATATACACAGGAAAACGAAGTCCGTAAATTCGCCATGATGTGAGTGACTTTCTGCGCTGGCTTACCAAAAGTGAAGGAAGATGTTTAACAGGTACAACTATATTTGTCGATATTACTTCAGTTGACATATTTTTAAATAACCACTTAACAGTCGTCAAAAACGCAATCATGGCGTGTTCACAGTACGTAATTTTCGTGGAGAGCGGTTAATATTGCATAAGTTTCCTTGAAACCTTTGTCACTGGTTTCACGGCATCCCAACAAGAGTTATGGAAGGCAGAGTTTTTTAGATATAGAATTCCTGTCAAAACGCATTGACGCAGTAACCTTTCCAATTTCCTTTAATCCAAAATTTGTCATCAGAGAAAATATGGCAACACGAACGTAAAGTTTCGACGGAATGATTCAACAGTAATTTCAACATAAAATGTTTAGCAGTATTGAGACAAAGCAATTAGAGTAATATCAAATATTAATGTTTGGTGACCATTTTTCGAGTTAATGGCGCATTTTATAGACCTTTTCCTTCGGTTTTAGTAATACTTTGCCTGAGAAAAATTCAGAAAGAGATGTTACAAATATTTTGCAAAGGGCTTTTCAAAGCAAAAAATGCCAGGTACTGTAAAAGAAATTTTATTGCTCGAAAAATAACAGAGAATTGAATTATTTTCTTTGATTTATTTTTCACCTGAGGTGATCTACGTAGTTGAGTCGTTCGATATAAAAGATGTAATATTCTTTACTGGAATTGAAGATGCAACAAAAAGTCTGTATTTCAGTAACCAACCGGCAGCAACTTTTAATTTTTTGAAGACGTATTTCACACATTTGTAGTATGAAAATCCGTCTATTTTACCGACTTCAGACCAAAATGGTTTAGACTGATCAGTCACCATTCGGAAACAAAATCAACGTGTAAACAAAAGCATATTTACGCAGCCCGTCCCCCAGTACAGACAAAACTTGGCGTCTCCGAGATATTTCATGTGGGAATCGAAATTGTAGCCATTTGGAGCTGAAGACTAAACCGAGGAAACTAGGTTTCTTTAACATCAGCTGGTGAATTCACCAGTCCTTTCTGCAGCAGTTGTACAGTCGCCACTCATATTTCTATAATCCAGTTATTTAAAAGTCAATAAAACATTATTCTACCTTGAATCTTTTTAATTAAATACCCTGTCCATACATTTAGGAACAAATCGACCCAATGCATTCTGGTATTCTCGCCATTTACTGAAAAAGTACAAATTACGTTAAATCACTTACTGCGCATTATCGTTTTGCCAAGTATTTATTTATTTATTTACGTGTTTAAAATTTTAGTGTAAGAATTTGCATAATAGGTTAGGTTGCTAGAAACCAACATGTGCTCTCCCAATCTCGTACCCAGTGTCCTCGGGCTTTTTGGTCAGCGGGTGAATGCTCACCCGCTGACCAAAATGCCCGAGGACACTGGGTACGAAATTGGTGCTCTCCTTATTAAAATTCATGATTGTTACAAGTATTATTTACAAGGTAAGTCTCTAAAGAAATTTATCGAGTTTACATGAAGAACACTTCCGATTAAAACAATTTAACTTCGAGAAAACTTCACTTTAACACCAGTTTCTTTTAGAAAAATGCCTTTTATTAATTTTATATCTCGGATATAGCGTTTTTGGCGTACTGGGGCCGGTTGCTCTAAGACTGGTTAGCGCTAACCGTTTGTTAAGAAGTATCAAAACCTATAGGTTTTCATAGCATTTAACGCTGGTTAGCGCTAACCATTCTTCGAGCAACCCGGGCCTGATTGGCTCATTAAGAACGGTGCCTACTAATTCAAAGGTATGTTTGCGCGGTTTACTGAATGTGAGCGAAAAGCAGATCTTCACAAGTGTTATTGAAATCCAAAAAGAAAATTGGGGGTAACCACACATTTTTCGAAGATAATTAATCAACAATATTTGTAAAGAGCTTTAAAATACAAAGCAATGTATGGCGTTCTTTTCCAAATTGAAGCTTAATTATCTCTGAAAAATGCGTGGTTACCTCCAATTTTGTTTTTGAATACCGAGATCAATTGCTAAGGTCTGCTTTCTCCGCATAGTTTTGAACAACGCAAAACTATCCCTGTATAAATAAGCACCAGCCATAGGAAATCCAAGTATCTCGAGATGCGCAGAATGTATGCGCAATAACAATAGTAGGCACCGTCCTTAAAGCCTGGTTTTCACTAGCGATGCAAGCACAAAGCGAAAGCATAAGAACGCTTATTTCACCGTGAAAACGAGGTTGAGACAAGCATGCGCACAAGTGCAAGGATCAAAATTTTTCCTTCTCCTTGTCCTTGCGTTTATTCTTGCAATCACTTGCATTGCGTGAAAACGAAACACAGCACAAGCACAAGCAAATGTAAGAATTTGAAAAAAATGGCCAATTCGATGCATATGTCGAAGTTCGTTTTCACTAGCAGAACCTACTTATGCTTGTGCTTGTACTATGCGTCGCTGGTAAAAAAAAAACCAGCCTTAAAATATAAGCTTTTAACACATACCGTATGTGGGATTGAGCATTGAGCGCTCTAAGTGTTGCAAAGCTGAAATGTTTGTAGCGGGAAGCGAAATTTCCAAGTATCCAAACGTTCAGAATTTATGAACATTTAATAAAGGAATTATTTCATTCGCGCTTGCTGAATACTATAGATTGATTACGGCACCGATACTTATGTCGTTGACTATTTATATATCTGGTATCTCACGCGCTTATGGAATACAATTGTTGATTATCTTCCTTACTGGCCCAAAGGAGACATCAACAGTGAATAGTTTGACCAGAGGATTACTCTCTTTTGTAGGCGATTAAGTGACAAAGCTGTTGTAAACTGAAGCAAAACAAAAGCAAACCCCATATCGCGTTTTAGCTTGTTTCGTGAGTAAAAACGATAAACTCATTTCCGGGCCGAGGGATGTGACTGGCTACTAGGATGGGCAAGATGGAAACAGCTTACTCGCTCGGCACCACCCGCTTTGGTCAGCCGCAAAAGTAATTTCTTTGACACTTCCGCTTTATTGGACAAGCTTGTCAGGCTGGACGTTCATCAATTTTTCCTTCTCGAACCTTCCTTCTGTGTATGTTATTTTCTGCAGTGTTGTCTTAATGGGTGTGGCATTTAATTGCGCATCAAGAACCCAAGAAATAACCAGATAAAGTCCATTTTATCACTGTGTTTTTTTGTCATTGACATCTATATATCTAATTATATCATTGTTTCCTTGATGACCTAAATGATCTTGAGGTCCTAAACTGGTGCCATACACGGATCATGGTCAACTAGACTTGTGCTCCACAATTAATGCAGTCTATTCAATAGCCCAGCGATAAGTTGTCTTACGATCCACACGATCGGAATAGTGACACTCCTCTTTATCAAAAGTACGTGTCCATATGAGGCGCATGCTCAGTTATATCCTCAGCTTCTTGAGATGCACCAATCGTATGTTCACCACTCGTGCTATCTTGTGTAACACGAGCTATAGAATCTGTATGGTAGGTCTTGTTGATGAAACCTTTGGCTTTTCCTCCCTTAGGTGCGTCAATTCCCACTGTCTCCTCGAACACAGACGCAAACACTTCACCATCACTGGAATCCATAGATTGGTTCGCGAAGGTTTTGTTGTAGAATGCATGCGGAGTTCTTGTCTTGCTTTCGCTAAGAATTGCATCTACCGAAGCACGAGGCACGAAACCATCACCTCCCTTATCAAAGGGGCCGCCGCTCTTAAAGGATTTCTGATAGAAGCTGCTTTTGTCCGCACCTGTATTCTTGGACTCATCTGAAGACTGCGATGCCGCTTCTGAGTCATCCATTTCTATTGAATGCCGCATGAACGATCTGTTCGAAAATTCCGATCTCTTCCTTTCCCTTTTGCTTTCACCAGTGATACCGTCCTCCTCCGGTGGACTGGTTGTACTATCGCCGTTCTTTCCCAAGTGCATCTCAATGGAAACAACTTCTTGTTTCTTTTCGTTATTGTTCAATGTTCCACTTCCGCGAAAACTGTTGTAAAGTAGATCACGGGACCTTTGGCGTTGCTCTGCGTGAGGATGATTCAGGGATGATGTGGACTTTCGTCGCCGCTGATGAGCCATCAGTATTTTAGGCTCCTTTCGTCTGACTACAAGATGGACCAACAGAAGGCAAGAAAGAACCGCAACAGCCAGGACAGGCATCAAAACTGATACGTTTATGCATCCAGCAACCGGACCTGCATAAAACAAGTGAAATATGAGCTACACTAGTTAGAAATTTACTCGTTGTTTCAAAAACTTAACTGTCAACTACTATAACTTGACCAATCACATGAAGATTCAAACAATGTATCCACAAATAGCACTCCTGATTGGAATGAGTATCGATTAATGAATTGGAAGCAATAAAAAGACAACGATCTAACAGTAACCAACTTTCAACTTTATTTATGGAGCTGTTAGTGACACACGGACGGATAAAGTAAACAAGTACTGTCTTCGGGAGTAAAGTGAAAGAGATGCATTTGGAGGGAGCAATGTCGGACGTGTTGACCATTTCAAAGACGTTCTCGAAGTTCTTAATCAACGGTTAACAATATGGGGTAACACTAGTCTCGGGCCACGAGCAGTGAAAGGAATATCGACGACTTACCACTGTTTGTCCATCCTTGAACCAATGTGATTTCGCATAGAGTTTTTGACACTCCATTGGTGACGTCACACTTGTAAATTCCAAAGTCTTCCTCTCCCTTTGGTGTTACAACGAGAACATTACCATGAATGCGTACTTCTGAAGATTGCTGCACGGATTTGTTATCTTTTGACCAGACAAACGTTAAGGACGTAGGAATCTGGGACGAGTTAACTTTGGTTACATAGCAACCGAGATTGACAGGATGTTGGATGACGGTGGTAATCTCTTGTCTCGTGAGATTCTTATCGAGTGCAAGATATTCTGAGAAATGAGAGAATAAATTTTGTCAAGAAATTTTTATTTTTGTTCGTGACAGAAGTTGCTTTTTCACAACGCGAGGAGCAACGTCCCGCTATTAATGGCAGAGCTGAAACCAATCAACTCTTGTCTACGAAACAAACTGATTCCGATTGGTTGGCTTCGAAATGCTTTATTACCTCTTTCAAAGGTTTAAACAGTAAATCAAATAATATGGCGTCAATTGAAGCAATAAAAAATAGAGAGCTTCGTTGTTAGAGGATATGACTAAGAAAATACTATTTTATATCAGTATTCCGTTGGTTTCGCTGCTGGTAGATATACAAATATTGCAATATGTAAACAATTTTATTACTGCTCGAGCATTCTAGCGGTAAAAAACTGGGGGTGGAACCTTAATTTCCAAATCGGTGGACTGTCAGCTGGAAGAGCTGTTTTCGTACCAAGATATTTTACAGTAAAATAAACATTACTGCCGTACCGATGGTCCAGATTGTAACACAAACTTTACTTTTTTGACCGGTGAGTCCCTACCACTTGCGCACCTAATTTTTCCGCGCATTTTCCGATTTTGCCGCGATCTATATTCGTTTTTTTTTCTTCTAAAAGGAGTGCAATACGATTAAGCTTTCGATATTCTCCACATTTAAACGTCAATGAACGAAAATGGCCTTTTTTTTTCCAGACAGTCTACAAAATTTCTGAAAACCCTGCTACAACGAAAACGCCATACTTAAACGGGAAATTCCAATGGACGGTAACAGTTCTCTAGTGATCTTAGATCATGATACTTTAACGAAATTAAACTGAAGATAGATTAAATCATTTTAGATTAGTACTAGATATATTTCAGTTGTATCCGTCGTGGAGGAACTGCAATGCTGACAGAGTTGAAATGATATTTTCAATTGTGTTTCCGAATTGCTGAGGTAGTAATTTTCTGTTCGTAGTGTAGTAGCAACTTTCGCAATATTTCTCAGTCGTTAAACATGCATATTTTCAATACTCCACGCTAAACAGCCGGGTAGTGTTGTTTAACGGAAGTGTCCTCATAGATTCTTGATCACTTTCAAGTTTACCAGTCATTGACTTGTCCCCCAGTTCTTTCAGTGTGAGAGAACAAATTATTATTCGTTAAGAATTCATTCCTTTGCGTTTTTCAATTCGATCTGCAACTTATACTAGATATTTACACCGTGCTCAATATAGCAAATTGTTCTTGTCCATCGGACCGTTTTAAATATATATATATTTGTCATCTGAATCCAGACTTGTGTATCAACTTACCATTTCCAACGACAAAGTGAAAAATCAAGAAAATTACTTGAAAAGAACACGTGTTAAAAACGTTTAATCTGGATGCCGCCATGACGATGTTACCCTCTTGTTCGAGACGATGAGTGCAGAAGTTATGTCCCGATATTCATAAGTGCATGGTATGTGACTCCCACTGGAGTCAGCGTGACTCGAATAGCTAAATTTACAAAACCTAGCTTTTTACATTTATCATTAATACTGATCATGATGGTTACTGCAATCTTTTGTGGAATAATGTAAACTCCGTATCCGTTTTTAGTCGCAATGCAATTAATTTATTTGAAACTAGGTTAACCTCAATATAATAATAGACGTTTTCCATCAAAGATGTTAGGTTTCCGCAATTTTAGATTACACGAAAGTTTGAAGTCCAAAGTCTTTCCAAAATAGAAAACCTATAAACTATATTCCACTTTTTTTAAACTGACGATTTAATATAAGATAAACTAGAATTGAAAACCATATCATTGACGTTCTCTAAACGTCATAAGTGGTCTCCTGTTATCAGAAGATGAGGTTGCAATTTCATGAAATGCTATTTCTTTTTTTAGTTCTATTGTAACTGGAAGATTCCACGTAAATCTTGCAAGATCATTAATTAGTAAAATAATCACTTCAAAAAGTCAAAAGCTTATAATCACGAGCAAACCACTGAGCTTTATGCGCCGATCAAATCGAAACTTCAACATACCCCCCTCCCCCTCCCGGGCAAACCCCGGGCATTTGGCTATCTTTTGTGCCCGGGGAGTGGGGAATTTAACCTTTGCCTGCGTGGGGTGGGGAAAATTGAACCAGAAGAGTCAGGATTCAAATGATTTTTTTTCGGGCGCCGAAGTAGCTAACAGCCATAAAACAAGTGTTTGGACGAGATGGAAGAGTTTAAGGACGTTGGCGCGAAAATTTTCAAACATTGATTTTTTTCTGCATATTTTACCATTGAAAGATGACGAGTTAGTGATGTCAGAAATGTAAAAATAATGGGGGGTCACCGACTTCGTTTTGGAGAGAACTTGCGAGGAAGAACACCCTAAATCTGAAAAAAACCGGCTTCTTTAGCGAATAAGGCCACAGTGTAAGCCCAAAAATATTACAATTACATCTTTGAAATGAAATGTTCTCTACCAAACTATGTTTAAGTGGACCCATCAAGTGAATTTAGTTAACTGTTGAGATTCCTTAAAGAACAAGTTCGCATTTAGCGACCATAGTTTCATGCGCCTTGCAGCCGCAAGATGGCAGGATTTCATGTCCCGAGGACGGAAATCTTGAAATTTTAACTTTCCACATTGATTTTTTGTTCATTTTTGGATAGCGTGGAGATAATTGTAAATAAAATCTGTTTCTGAAAAGAAAAGTAAGGGTCACCAAACATCCAAGATCGTTAAATCCAAGCAAAGCTATAGCAAGAGCCATCTGCCCTATCATTGATCATTTTAGTACTTGGCGCGCGCGCTCGATGCATGACGTGGCATGTGAATTTGCGTGCGCTGTAAGGATGCGCAGTAGCAATGGTCGCGAACGTCCTTAAAGGAAGAGATATATATAGCAATTGTGAACGATTGGCCTACATAAAAGGTCTTCAAATGATGGGGACAGACAGACAAATCCGACGACAGGGTACGGCATTTGAACATTATTTTGGCCCGAGGGGATGGGAATTTGAACGATCCAATCTTCAAAAGTTCAAATGCCCGTGGTTTGCCCGGGAAGGGGGGGGGGGGGGGGGGGGTTGAAGTTTCGAGTTGATCGGTGCATTAATAATTGAGAGACTCGAAATCCTGTCAAATCAAATCAAACTAAAAGACTGATAGGAGATCGGAAATTAGACTGAAGAGAAAGTAAAACTGACATACTCAGCGGAAAAACCTCTGAATAGAGGACCATCAAATCCAACCGACATTTGACACTGAGCTCGGGAGTCCAACCCGATGACTGAGGGACTGAGGGATTCTGGGTAAATCCGAGTGCTCCTTTGCAGGAAACAGTGAACCTTCACTACAACTGCGTCACTGCACTCTTCAGATAATTTCAGTCCAAACAGTAACGCGGAATAATTGTCACGTGACCAAGATCCCATAAGTGTCCTGTAGCTCAGAGACACTCTAGGAGCACTTGGATTTTTTCTAGTATCCACGCCGGTCACCATAGATATAAACTGAAATATTACATTTCTTCATTCAGTTACCGGGATTAAAATTTTGCCATCTTCCTCACTACAATCACGTTGATGATTTAGCTTTTTGGAAAAACATCCAAAGAGGTATCATCGATACAAAAGCTGCTAACATTTCCATGGTGCTGTTTAGTGTAAATGGCTGCGACTACTTTTAAGCCTGTGTTCGCTGCCTAAGTTACACAATCAGTCATCATCCGGCATTGTTATACATATACACAGTCTATAAGACACAGGAGACTTTTACCTCGTCTCCTGGAACCCACTCAATCTGTTCCATTGTTAAGGCAGCAGCCAAGCTAAGCTTGCACTTCAACCTCTTTCGTAAAGTCAAAGTGCAAAGTATTTGTGTTAGCAATGAGATGACTTACTTTCTTTAGGAATGAAAACTCCTCTTCGCGCTTACGAAATTGATATGGGAAAAATTAAGAAACACGCGCCCTGTCCGTTGTATTACCCTTCAGAGGGGTTGGCTAATGCAGGCCTTGTAAACTTAAACAACGTCGTGGGGATGATTGCTTTTATTTTGAGCGCTGAATTTGTCCTGGAGATCCCATCCTCTCCTTAATTCAAAGCCGAATATTTAAGTCCTCAGCTGATCGAACTAAAGAGGTTACACTTCGTGAACCAATACTGAACACTTTTGTTACTGTTATAGAGCCAATATGCTATTGTCTAGATTATAATACTATGGACCTGTACAGCTTAAGGCTTCAGGTGCCAATAGAGAACCGATTTATATCATGGGGTTCACTTTGAGAATACCGGCATTCCAGTCCTCCGGTTAAGCGGCCTGTGCCGTCAATGAACATTCAGAAGGGTTCAGTTGACATGCATTGTGCACGTGATCTAATAATTGGTATTGAACAACCGAGAAAAAGACTTGTAAATTGTATTGGTGTCATAATGACGTCAATCGAGGTGCTTTCAATAGGAGATTTAAAAACGAAGCCATTTGTATTAATTAAAACTGAACGCTATTAATGACAAAAGTAGCTTTGAAAGAGATCACAATGAAAATCTGTAGTTTCGGGGGTATATTTTCATTTTGTAAAAAGAGCGAGAGAAGGGAAGTAATTCCAGAGTACTGTGGTTGTGACCAATACTGTCACTAGTGACACGTTTATCGTTGGCTCGGTAATCGGTTCAGAAATGTCGAAAAAACTCAGAATTCGAAAGAAGGCTATTGCTTCACAATACTGAATTATAGATTTTTACGTTTTTACAATTGTTCTCCGACTTTTGCTAGATTATATTTCCAAACATATTAAATTATATTATCGTGCATAATAGTACATTTTGCTCTTGGGTGACCTTTTCATAGCCGGCCTACAACTAAAAACTGTTCCTCTTTAAAAGAAAAATTCAAGTATAGTAGGGAACTTTGCACTTACCAGATGTGAAAACAATCCCAGCGCCGTAAACAATCACCAACACTGCATGAAAAACAAACGTGTTACAGACAACCATGTTTCACTGTCAGCCTGACTGCCAAGCTTAATACGAAACACAGCAAAACTAATTACAGTAGAAATACAGATATCAAGTGTTATTGAATACCAACACACTTGCATTCTGAGCGGTTTCATTGGTTGATGAAGTAGTGGCGGATATGTCACACAGTAGCTACCATACAGATAATCACTTGGATTTTGAGAGGTGAGTATTAATCTTTGTATTTACATCTGATCAGTGCAAAATTAATTACAGGTGTCAAAAATTCACGCCCCCGTTGATCAATTTTGACCATGATTTCTTTCTCACCATATAAATGTGAATGAAGGAACGAACAAATGTAACGTTGAGTTCGAGCTTTTTTAAAATAATCTATGCCATTTTGACCTGTTTCAAATAACCAATTTTTAGACAGTCCAGGCCCGTAGCAGTGGGAGGGGCCTGGGTTCCCCCAGAAATGATCGGGTTTTTTGGGAGGGGGTTGTTTTTCTACTTCAAAACCTAAGCCCAGCTTATCGGGAGGTACAAAGGTTACCCTAACAGCCAAGACTAAATTGTCCATCGTTTTAAATTCCTATTCACTACTTGCACAAATCCCATAATACACCTCTTTTACCCCCGAAAATAATATAAGTGTATTATGGGATTGCGCAAGTAGTGAATTACTATTAAGTGAAGTTTGCACCCTGGGAAGGTTGTTACTCGTTGATGCCTGCAACAAATGGTGTCACCGAAAGATCATCTTCTGCTTGGAAGCCAGTGAAAACTTACGATCAACAAGCGGAGATGCCAAGACTTGACCAGCAGTGCAGCAGGTCTCGTAGCCTGCTATTGTTTAGTAATTGTTTAGTCTTCTGTTTTTGGCTTGGGTTGCGAGTGTTACGAGAGCTGCCATATCACCCTTAATTATTACCTTGGTACACTCAGGCTCAAATTTTTAGAGATAGCTGATTATACCAAAGGCGAAATATGACTTTTTCAGAAATTAATCAGGAAACGATGGGGTCCATGAATGCATTGCCGATTTGGCCTCACAATTATTTGTAAGTTTTAGACGGCTCATATTTTGCTGATTATCAAACCTTCAGTGAAAGTTAAAATTGTAGAGGAAGCTTTGAACCTTTTGAATTCATCTCAATGTAAAGAAAGGCGCTTTCTAGAAGCAAATTTGTAATTTGACGACAAAAAGTGTGACAATGTTCAGATTCCCTATAAAGTCAAAATGAAAATATGCGCATCTTCTGATATTGTGATGTTAAAAGCACAAATATTTCTTATACATTTGCTGCGACAATTTCATGCAGAACACCATTTGAGCTGGACCTGACTTAACTAGCATCTCGTGGTTATTTGTCTGCTGATGCACTAAAATGTTGGTATTAACGAAGAGATTCAAATGCTGTAACGTTTTAACCGATAGTCGTCTGTCAGTGGGAATCTAACTAAGGAAGAGTACTTGAAATCTCTCTAAGATGGAAAATGCGATAAACCGCGTACCTAACATTCTTTGGATATAGTGGGGTTGAAAACTAAATGATAAGCATGGAAAAACGCGAGAGACTTGCATGGTTTTAGCACTTCACCAAAAAATCATTATTTATTGATCAGCACTGCCGTTCAGTTGTGAAAACGACACTTCTTTTTCTGTATTGACACAAAAGTGCGATAATGAGGAGTACATGAACTGGCCATGTGTCAGTCACGTGGAAGGCAATTAGTTCATGGTTTAGGGAAATACGCTGACATCAGGGGTGGCTCTGGTCTAGGCTTCTGAGAGTTCGCTCCACCACCCGTCGGATGAAAGTACTTGGCGTCTAGAATCGGCTCCTTGCTGTTAGCGACATCACTGCTTCCGGTGCCTAGGGTGAGAGGACGGCTTAGTGGGGTTACACCCCCATTTGACAGGGCTCCAGAGGGAAGATTAGGTGTCGACTGGCCTATCGGATGAGGCAGCATCGCTGGACGGGGTCCTGGCTTTCTGTAAACGACCTGCCATGTGAAAGTTAAGAAGTTCAGCTCATTATTTTCTGCTGATTTCAGTGCTATAATTTTAAAATGAATATCAGTCTAACCTTTGCAGGTTCTGTGATGCGAGGCATGTCTGTCCTGCTCTCAGCTGAACAGGAGGCAATATTCGTATCTGGTACCTAATTGGACAAAACGACGGGTGAGAGAGGTCCAGGTACAATATCAGTGTTGTATTACAAAAGCAGATCATAGAGTACCTTGCTGTATGAGGCCAAAGGAGGCCCTCGGGCGAACTTTGTACTCGTATGCATTTCAAATGGTCCAAGATGTTGCTGTGACATCATCTGGTCATTCATTTGTTTGTTCAACCAGTTGATAACTACAAAAACAAAATTGTTATTAACCGTGTGTAGGTTGAAGCGATTGAAGTCTCCCGCTTTTCCAATCGTTCTCGATTGAAACACGGTAAGTCCTGGCAATAGTCTTTACCAGACCTCTCGGATGTCTCTGCGTCTGGAGACTGAACATGCTTTTTGAACCATTTGATGCCGTTTGGAATAAGGAGATCCACCATACATCAGAAATAGTTTGTTGAACACAGTCATGTTTGGTGTAAACAGGACGGACCCAATCCTTGTCTGTGATTGGACACCCGGTCGGGCACCACCCACGTCTATATGACCGTTTTCCACTAAAACTTTCTATTCTATTTTCAGTAAAATGTCGTTTGCTCAAGACATCTCCTTGTTGTACTTGTTCTTTCATGAGTTTACAAGTAAATAACTTGTCTGAGCAATTGTGTTAGGAATGTACGTACAACATCACACCAGGATCGTATTCTATTGGGAAACAATGTTTTAGGCTAGTGAGCCATACTGCATCACTTTCCTCACCATTTTCGTTTGTTTTTAACAACTGTTTGCTTTCCTCTAGCTTCGCCGTTGCTGTCTCGAGTGATTCACTCAGCTTCTTCACCTAAGATAGAACTGACTTATATCAGGCATCACATATCCACGGTTTTTCTTTTGGGGAGCAGGACTGGCGCAGTGGTGAGAGCACTCGCCTTCCACCAATGCGGCCCCGGACCGATTCCCGGATTCTACGACATATGTGGGTTGAGTTTGTTGGTTCTCTACTCTGCTCCGAGAGGTTTTTTCCCGGGTACTCCGGTTTACCCCTCGGTTTTCCCCCCTCCCGCGGCTTTCGGAGCAAGGGGTCCCCTGTTCGATCCTCGGTGACTTCACCGTCTGTTTCAACTTTCCTCTGATCCGTGTAGCTATAACTTTAAATACCGTGAAACTGAGCACTTACAGAGGGAGGATGGGGGGGGGGGGGGGGGGTGTAAAAGGCGCATCGTCGGCTTCCATTGATACCAGTTTCGTAACTGAAGGAACTACCGACGTTAAATAACTTTACTTTACTAACTGAAATAAAGCAATTACATTGTGAAACTGTTTTCAAGTACCTCTTCCTCCTTATTCCTCAAACTATTTTGCAAGGTTGTATTTTCATGCTGACACTTTTCGAGTGCTGTTTCCTAAACATGAGCAAATTAAAATAAGCGCCTCATTCGTTAAATGGTAAGCGATATTCTCATAGTTATAGTTACAGTTCATTGAAGCTTTCAAATTACAGCTCAAGAGCCGAATTGGATGAAACTTTACAAATGGATTCAAATTAGAAAAACTACTCTAAAATATGATCTATTGGAAATCTATTTACAAGCACTGTAAAAGAAACTATTCTTTAACCTGTCGGTTTTACAAGTAGGAATATGATATTTTCGAGAGCTTCTAAGATTGAAACTATATTTTATTAATTCAAGTAAAAGACTGTGTAGCTTATGTTGCGGATTGTTCCTAATTTTCTTGAACATTCTAACAGTTTGAGCCTGTCTCGGATCGAAGAGTTTCTCTAAACTGGCAAGTCCTAAGGCCTCACAGTAGGCCATGTTCGGGAAGATAATTCTCATAGCTCGTCTGATAGATAGCTTGGAAGCGAATTGTGGAAACCTGGAGAAGCGTATTTAATGACTGAGCGGATGCATGCCGTTACATGTACTCCGATACTATTTCGACGCAAAATACAAATCATAGATGTACTAGAAAACCAGTATTGGGGTTATCCATGAATTAACGACTTTGTCAGCGTAGCTAATTTTGCTTGCGTTGTTTTAACTAAGATATAAAAAAACCCAATCATTTTCTTTAAAATAAATTTTCCCAAAAATGACTGGCTGTCACCTTTTTTGAGAGAGAGCATAACGATTACAGAATGGCTTGAGCATGTTAGCATCTGCAGGGTGCAAACCATATCCTAATGAAAGACTAGTTGCTTAGCTGTGTGCGAAAGTACAACTGAAAAATCAGAGTCCCGCCAGGAAGAAGTCGATCCTATGACCTCTGAAACCCCGGTCGCCTTGTTCTACCCACTGAGATGCAAGAATTCCTGGCAAGCTACAATTGTAGGTTGTTTATCTAAGTTCTGAATGGAAAATGGGTCCCGCTGATCTGCAGGCTCAACAAAGTCACGTCCATAAAAATTTCCAAGTTTAGTAGTCCTTTCGCCCGTAGCATAGCAACTAGCCTATGATCTTTCCCACGGGTGCATTCCACCTTTATACATCTATCGTTGCATATCCTAATGATCACAAATAAATTACCTTTTCAGATAATAATTTTTCCTGTTTGGTAGTCACCACGTTTTTCAGTTTCAGCTGTAATAAAGTATATCGGTACCTCAATGCCAAAATCCAATGTTATTTAATTGCAAAACAGAATTCTCTGTAGAAAAACTGATGACAAAAAGTAATAATCCTCTAACCTTTGACTTATAATTTCGCAATTCTGACTGTAATCTCTGAATAATTTCATTGCCCTGAAAAAGAAGAATACTTTTAAGACAATAACGAAACAAAAGGGTGCAAATAACGAACGTACTTCAATTGTCTGATTTATCGTGTTCGGGGCTACCTTGATCACTTCAGCTGAAACAGATTTAATTGTAGCTTCAAGCTTGCAGATCTGATCTTCTCTTTCTTCAAGAAGTTTGTCCAGTTTCCTTCGCTGTTCATTTGTGTTCTCTATCAGCTCATTGGTCCTAGCGATGACCTAGCAGAGATATTAACAATGAAAGTTTATCAACATTTACATTGGATGATAAAGGTTTCTCAGGATGTTAAGATTTAAGGAATGCCTTATATGCATCAAGACTTACACAAAAGCAAGTGGTCACCAAACACAAGTATCCTGGCTCTACGGCCGAAAGCACGCGCGCGGACCACCATGGGGAACAAAATATGGTACCCATCTGGGGCCCGTTTCTCGAAAGTCCCGAAACTTTACGGGCCATTTTCGGGTGTCACAATTCCCTTTGTATCTCAAGAACGGAGATGATTAAGTCGTCAAACTTCACAGTTATTTTTCTTTTTGTTACCTTGAAATCGTGTTAAAAGATCGGCTAGCTAGTTTACAGTGTACATCTTTGATATCGGAAATCCATGTTATGGTCAACTGACACCTGTCAAAGCAAAGTATCCGCTGACCAGAATCACATTACCATATCGCAGGCTCAAGTTTAGAGCTCATGGAGGTCACCAGGTACTGATTTTTGATTGGATCACAGGCTAAAGCCAGATTAACTTTTTGAAAGAATAAATAACCCGGGAGCTCCGCTTTTAGGGTTGGCTAAAGCTTTTTAATTTTATATTTTTCTGGCGTCAAGTGGTGTCCTTAGATTTGGCAAATATTTTCGTGACTAAATAGAGAATGAAGTCTGCAATGAACTGACGATGACATACTATTGCATTGCACATTGCACTACTGGCTATTTCATGAAACCAACCAGGAGCTGCATGACTGGTCAATTGTCAGTTTGTATATGATACATTGTATATGATCATGTATTTAAAATGAAACATCACAGTTGACCAATCTGAAATGCACATACACTGTACATAGCAATTACAGATGAGTGTTGGAATAATACTACCACTCAAGAGTATTCTGTAAAGCTGGAAACAAGGACCATCACTACAAAACCAGCAAGTAAATTATTGTTTTCTCTATAACAACCTGCTCTTTGTCCCTCAGCTCCTGCTCCATAACTGCCACCTTGGTGTGAAGTTGATTCAATGTTTTACTGTGCTCATGTCTCTCAGAGTCAAGAGATCCATTCTCACGCCGAAGTTTATGCAACTCTTGCTTGGCATATTTACAATCCTGGCAACAATGAAATAAGATTATAAACAAGCAAGGTCCGGACCCAAATAATAACAAAATACATTTGAAGATGTTTACATATTCTGTGATTAAAAAGATCTGGGTAAAACTCTCTTTAAATCCATGTTTTGATTGCCCATTAATACAAAAATTAGAATTCAGTGGTCTTGGTTGCAATGAAGATCATTTTCGGCCAATCTATAGCAACCTTTGTGTGCCATTTAATGGAAATGAACCTGGAACTTCACCTCTTCAAGAACTGCCAGTTTTGACCTCAAGTCTGTTATACAGGAATCTGCTTGATATTTCTTTTGAGTGAGGTCCTGTCAAAAAATAGTTAAGATCGAAAAATCTTTACAATGCAAGGATCTACGCCCCCCAGATAATCTTTACTACCTGTACACCCACAGCACATTTAACAGGGGCAAAGATGGGATCAATAACAGGAGGCAGAAGCCGTCTTTCCTCTTAAGAAGCTTGTGATAAATCCGGTCTTTTTTTCACATTCGCCTCTTCTTGTTGTTGGTTTTAACCAGGGACCCATCTGTTATCTGCAACACTGTATTGTAATGGCTGATTGCCAAAAATTTAAGGAAATAGAGCACACAAAGTCACAGCAGGTATAGTAGAGTTACTAAATATGGATAGACCATAGGAGCCAATGTCTTAAAGAAATCCTCCACTAATGGAAATCACATGTTGCATATAGATATTGCTTTTCGGCAGTTAAAAGCATGGTGGCTGATCATCTTGGTAAATGAGATCTACACAAAAACTCCATCAGTAGTAATTGTTTAAATCATTTACCCTGTTGGTATTTTCCGAAACCTTTATTCTTTCCTCAAGTTTCATGACCTGGTGAAAGAAAATTAAGGAAATTGATTTTCTTTTGTGCTTGAGTGTAAATTTTAAATCAAGTTCATCACACTTAACCACCATTGATCTGAATTAAGCTATGATATTCTTGTGATGGGGGGAGGAAAAATCAAAAAATTGAAGCACACAGAGACAATTCTCAATCGGTGTTTATTACCTGCTGTAGCAACATGTAGCATTAGTATCTCTAGCTCTTATCTTTACTCTTAACTAAATCCTATTCAAATCTCTACTCTTTTCTGTATCCACATTGTTAGCCATGTGTGGCCCACAGGAGCTTGACTCTGGACAGCACTTAAGGTGGTAGCCAAATCATTTGTAACTAGCCACACCAAGAAACAAAAGTACCCTCCACAAGACCAACACAAGCTGACAACCAGACACGACCACCAGGATTGACCACACACAAATATACCTAAATCACAAATACTCATCAAGGCATGACTAAACAAAAACCAAACTTAGACTAAACTAAAACTAATCACGACTATAGAAACTCAAGATCAACCTTGACTGAATAACGATCACATTGTTATAACATTGTAGTGACCATTATTGACTAACTTCATACAGTAGCAATAATTATCTAATATATGAATTACACTACATATATTAAGTGGATTTACTATTGGAACCTCCTTAAGATAAAACTAAAGAAACAATAGGGTGAAAGACTGATAAGCCTGCTTCAGTACCTGTGACTGATGATTTCTTTCCATCTCTCGCTTTTCCGTTTCAAACCTTTGTTGACTAGCAGTTGCTAACTTTTAAAGTATTAAATGTAAAAATATTAAATATTATAATGCAGAACATGACTGGTTTGTGATAAGAGTGAAAAAATTTCAAGCAAAATGGACATAATAAAAAATGATACCTGCAGTGCTTTCTCCTTCTCAGCTGTAAGTTCTTGTGCATGTTTGTTTTCTAGCTGGTTTGACTTTGCAGAACAATCAGATTGTAATGAATTTAATTCCCTTGTTTTTATCGCAAGAACCTTAAAAGTAACAACAATCATATGACTCTGAAGATGACTTCCATTCAGGTTGCCGAAACATTAGACAATGTCATCCTAAACAGTCCTTCCCAGGACGACACTGACACCTGGACGATCATACTTCATTTGACTATGAAATGACTATAAAAGGTTATACATGTATTGCAGATTCAATGGACAAGGTTGTGCCATTGATCTGGCCAATACTTTATACGTTTTATGAATAAAACAATGTTATTCTAAGACACAAATGTAGTAGCACTAGGAAGACTGTCCTTTCCACTTTCAGCAGTACCTCTTGACAGCCACTAAGCTTTTGATGAAGGTCGTCTTCTGTACTAGTCAGGCGTCTTTCTAATAACTGATTTTCATCCTTCAAAATAAAATAAAATAAAACATCACAAAGATGTTGGTGACAAACTAGGTTACTATTGGATCCTTAACTCTAAATAATATTTGTCTATTCTTCCTTTCTTTACCTTTCTCACTTTGGATTCAGTTCCTTGTCATTACATTATCTATTCAATAGAGTTAGCGTAATTTCCAGCCAATTACCCATGGGTAATCTGTTAATTTTGCATTGAAAAAGGACCACTGCGGGTAACGACACTATTGTTTGTTCCTGAAGTCAAACAAACAAATAAAATTATCCATGATGTTACATCCAAATTGTTGATCACCATACCTGTAATTTTTTGAGGCAGTTTGCCAAATATTTTTTGACTTCAGCATCTGACCCAGGAAGGAACTTTAATGACAGATGTGTCAGGTGCTTGAATGGGTTTGTTTCTACAACATGTAGAGTGGCAACACCTTGTTCCAAGCTACTTCCAACAACAAACTGTAACAGAAACCTGTGTACAGATAAAAGAAACTGGGCAGCAGGCGGTCCTATCCCTGAAGGAGGGGTTTAGTTATGGTCTGGAATACATACAATTAAATGTGAGAGTGTAAACTTACTTGGGGTTTTCCCGTTGTTCTTCATTGAGGCAAAGTTCTAAGAGATCAACAAACTTCTGAGGAAAGGCACAAAACTCAACCAGCAATCCCTGCTGACTTTTCAATCTACATGCATGGAAGTAAATACGAACTGTAGATCAATAATATAACATAAGTTCATTTCTGTTTTCAAAGTACAATAAAGATTATTGAATTTATGCTTAAGTGACTTAACTCGCAAATTAAAGCGATTAGCAATCGGTTGCGTTGCAAGCATAAAATACAAAATATAGACTTACGAATGGAAATCACTTTCGCCGAGTATCAAATTGTATAGGAAGAAGAGGTCTTCTTCATCTGTAATTCGAACGACCAACTCCTACAAAAAATGAAAGATAAATATTAAACTTAAACAGTACGGTGATTGAAACGGAGCATCATGCATGCTAAACTAAAGAAAAAGCTACCTTTTACAATGCACGCTAGTCAAGCAAGCATATATATTAGCTATACATTTCACTGACTTTCACGTACCTTCGTCGATGGCGAAGAGCTTGAGCGAAAAGCAACATTGATACGAACTGTGGACTGTCTGTAATAAAAAATACTTCTCTTAAGAGCTAGCTACTTATTTAATAATGAGTTCCAATAACGTTTCGTGAAAAATACCTAGTTTCTCGGCTTGCCGATTTCAAGTTGATAGCTAAAACCTTATTGAAATATTCCTCCATGTTGAAAACTTGTTCAGAATTGAAATTTGCGCCTGTTCCCAGGTCCCGGAATAGCTTTATTTCCCGAATTCTCGTTCCCACATCCTATCGTTTCCTTATGCCGGCAAGGCCTAAGCACGAAAATGGTATGAAATCCCCAGAGTTATGGCTGTCTCTCCAGCAGAAGTGGACGGCTTGGCGGTGATGTCTCTAAAAAGGCTTGTGGTGTATGAGGCCACCTAAGCAGAAGTCAAAAAGGGACTTTGCCGAGTGCTGGAACATATAGATATACATGGTAGCCTCCCAAGCAGGGCAAGGCGTATAGTACACAAGGGCTTCGTCACCCGTTCGTGCGACTCTCATGGGGGGAGGAACGCGTGACAAAGCCCAAAGAGTTTCTATCGTGGGAGGCTACGAAAATGGTAATAAAATACAAAATACAATTCTTTTATTTCCTCAACCATTGAGTCAATGACCCCTACGATATCGAAAAATTCTCTACCACTCTATTTGTTTGGCTTGGCTTTTTTACCTGCATGGAATAAAGTAAACTTTTTGTGAAGTGTGGATTAAAAGTATTTTTCTGCGTCACGGTTACTGATTTGCGGGACTATTTCGGGTATGAAAGATCTCGGCCTCGCTTGTCGCCGTTCAGTTTCCTTTCTTTGTTAACTGCTGTTATTATTGTTTATTTTTTGTCAGACTGTTTCATCGCTCCTGTGTGGGAGAGTTTGAAGAGTTCAATTCCTCTTGGTGATTTCATGTCATCTTCTTGGTGTCCTTTAGTTATCCTTTTGGTTATTCGATCTCTTTTGGTGATCCACCTTCCCGCACCCTTGCTTGTGGGTGGCTAGTCGTTTTCACTTTCCGTGTTAGAGGCTCTTTCGTCGGTCAAGCCCGGGTGACCTTTTTCCCTGTGGGGTGCAGCTGGCCCGGGGTTTTCCTCCGGGGAGCTAATGGACCTACAGGGAGGTTTTCTTACAGCTGTTGTTTCATCACCTCACTTGGTACTGTTTTTGAATTTATTAGATTTAGTCGTTTCTCTTTCCTTTTACCTATTTAGTTTATCTTCACATTGTCATTTAATAGATCTTCGAAGGATTGTGATTTATGTTCTTTTCATTTTCTTTCGTTTAGTACCAGAACATTAAACGTGCGCTTGCTTTGAGCCACCCAGAATTTGTAGGCCTGTTTTTCGTGTTGGGCCAATTGGGATTTAGATGGGAGTGACAGCCTTTCTTCGGAAGAAAACGAGAATGACACTCATCAATCGTTGCTGAAGTACTCACGTGATTTTTTGAGGGCAAAAACAATTATCTTAAAAATTGTTTCTCACTGTGAAAAATAATGGGCACAGCCATCACCCTTGCTAAGAAAAACAGTTCTTTCCCTACAAAAATTGTGGAACTTATCGTAAATTTGATGAAAAAATATTTCTTTTGTAATCACAATTTGTAAAAATTACCCATTTTTGTCACTCGCGACCTGCAAACCGACGGAAACAAAGGCATAAGGCTAAACTAAATAACAAAATCATAATATTTATTCAAATTGTCAAGATATAGTACAGGTCGTAAAATATTCAGTCTTTAAATAGGCACAAAACATAGGGTTTTTCCTTATTAAATCGACACAACATCAACACGACTGTTCGCTAGCCAACCCCTTACCCCTTTCAGACAAGATAGTAATTGAGAAAATTCTCCTCTTCTTCCCAGGCTCCAGTGACTTTCCCTCGATGCCCGTCGTTTCACCGTTCCGGACATTTCGATTGGGAAGCATTCATTATTAAAGACTCAACGAGAAGTAATTTGATTTTTGCCTATTGTTCGAGAACAATTCAAATTGTCGGCGGAAGTGGACGAAAATCTTGAAGAAAACTGTTTTTATACATGCAACAATACACGAAAGAGTGAAATCATCCTTGCGCTAATCTGAACAGTTAAAGCAATTGCCTCTCCTAAGCCTTGTAGAAACGGACGCAACAACTCCCAACAATGCAAGGACGTGCAGTGTGTTAAGGGAAGGATACGACCCAAACTTACAAAATTCGGCTGCCGTCTTGTTTCAACACGTTGATGCGTCGCTATCTCCATGGAGACCATATGTAATGCGCGTGGGTGACCCCAACAATGTTGGAAGAGCCGTGTGAACGGTAGCCTGCGCTCGGAGACGTATTTCCGGTTGTCGCTTCTCTTACTTTTCGGGCGAAGAGAAGCGACAACCGGAAATACGTCTGCCAGCGCAGGCCATGTGAACGGATCCAACATTGTTGCGCTACGCCTCGGCTGAGTTGTTGGCTCAAAAGTTTGACAAGTTTCAAACTTCGTGCAACAACTCCCAACAACATGCAGCAGGGTTTGCAAACTCCCAACATTGTTGACAAACAATGTTGGGTCCGTTTGCACGCGGTGCTTTGTAGACGCCTGAAAATTCAAGCCAAACAAATTGACCTTCTCACAACTGAGTGGCTTCGTAGCTTCGTAGCTTCGTAGCTCAGTTGGTAGAGCATTGCAACGGCATCGCATAGGTCATGGGTTCGAGCCTCACTTTAAAGAAAAAATTCTTTTGAATTTTGTTCGTGCTAACGAGGCTAGTGATGATGATTAGCATACTACTATTGAAGCCGCGTGGAATTTTCAGATGAGTGCGAGGATCACTTCACTCTTTTGTCTATAACCCGCACTTCAATTACGAATACATTTATTTCATTAATACGTAACAATAATAATACCTCTTAATAATAATAATAATAATAATAATAATAATACCTCTTACTAACCAAGATCGAGGTCTGTGCTGTAAGTTACGGACCAGCTTTTTCCCATACGAGGATCCGTAACTTACAGTACGGACCCAAAAAACGAGCAAGATATTTATTGTATCTCTGAGGTTAATCTGGCGCGCGGGCAAGGAAACCAGTCCAAGTCAAGCGGAAGGTTTAACTGCCAAAGATTGCTGTGTCAAAATCCGAAAAATAAATTTTCTTGGCTGTTTGAAATAGTTGCTTGCAAGAATCAAACAGTTCTACAAGTTTATGTAACAGAAACGACGTGAAGAACTTGTTAGATAATGTTTTATCGAGATTCTAAATTTAGCAGGCTGTACTGTAGAATACGGCTCGCTAATTTAGCCAATCACAGCGCGTGTACTACCTGAGATATATAATTATAATAATTATAATAATAATAATAATAATAATAATAATAATAATAATAATAACTTATATAGCGCTAAATCGACTACTTCTTCACAGCGCTTTACAATATACAATATCTACTATCAGAAGCTCATGACCTTCAAGCGTTTACTCTGGTTTAGAGCTGGGGTTTTTTTAGTTTAAAAATTTCCTTATTTGGACGTAACGTAGCTCGTGCATTTTCACGCGCGTGCAGCATCGATCTTATTTTTGTCCATATTTGGGCAAAAAATTGGTGTCCTAAAATCCACACCTTCCAAGAAAATAGTTGCAAGTTACACGTTACAAGGTCATCTGTTTCTGCTACTATATAATTAATAAATTACCATTTTTCCACAACATTTGCGATTTTCCTTTAAATAAAGAAGATTTGTATCACGTTGTATTTTCCTCATAATGCTATCTAAAATATATTTTTAAAAAATATATGAGGTGGTGTGGCTCAACCAGGCAGCCTTCATTTATGGTTATTCGGGGCAACCAGGAATCCCTTTTATTGCCTTTTAAACTCTACGATGAATAAGGCAAGGAGTGCAAAAAAAAAAACCTGCTTTTTGAAATTTCAATGAAATAAAAATCACATGATTTTTAGTTAAGACAATTACAAAAGATGCAGGCAATCAAAAGAGCCAATCATAACGCAAAGGAAATAAGGAATCAGGCGCTAGGCGCAAGCGCGGGAAACCCGCTTATGCAAGCATGTAAGCAAATCACTAAGCACAGTTCTACAAGATAAAACCAATTGCAAAATTAATTTAGACATTCGACTTAAAATCGCTTTTGGAACATTTTTAACGACAAAAAAAATCCAAATTTGTGTCTAATCTGTAACGCTTTCAGAACCAATCCCGTTTTCCTGTTCACCCTCTGTGTACTCCGTGTTACACCGCTGGCAATTGTTCCCATGCACGAACCGCTGCAGCTGTGTGCAAGGAGGGTGTCCCCAATCCTAAGGTAGCAGCATAACAGAACAATACAGTTAAGGCCTGACCAGAAATAAAAGATGAAAAGAACACTTTAGATATATAAAAAAAGTGATCACCCTCTTTTCGGTACCTACAATCTTGGACAAAAAGGGTTGAGTATATTAAAAACAGGGGTTGCTTTACGCAATACGTCCTCAATATCGCACCCTATCAGCCATCCCCCTCTCCCCTACAACCAATGTTGATAAGCCCAGGTTCGACATGCTTTGTTTCGTCTAGCAACATTGATCGGGAAGGGGGGGGGGGGGGGGTGATCTTAGTCCAAAAGCAGAATTTTCTCAACATTTTTCTCCAAGATTGTAGTCTCGTTGTCACAAGTTTGCCATTGCTCTGTGGTTCACAGGAGCCCATGAGAGTACAACTTCACTGTACTTGTTAAACGACGTTTTTACAGACCGAGCACAAATAAAAATAAATACTGTAAGTCAACCATATTTAACGCCGATAACTCGTAACAGTAATTCAACTGACAAACGTGAGCTCGACGGTGCGCTCATTTTACTCCCCCCTCTCCATCAGTGCTCCGTTTTATGGGTATTTAAAGCTACTTAGGCTACACTGAAAGGAAAGAAGTCGAAAGAAGGATGCGAGACCCGGGAATCGAACAAAGGACCTTGTGCACCAAAGCCGCGCACTAACCGACTGTGCCATACTTGCTCCTAATTATTATTTGTAGATTGCTTTTCCCGCAACACAAGACCTTTTCAGCTAATCAAAAGTCTTGCATGAGGAATTAATATTCATAGGATTGAGAACGGTCACTCGCGTGCAAGTTTAATGTTATTTAAGAAGTCGTCCAAACATAACTTGATCTCTGAAAATGCCACAGACCTAGTATTGGAGTTGTCGGCTCCTGGTGGTAGAGCATTCCGTAATCGGAGTGTTATTTAAGATGGACTCCTCTTTGGAGAAGTCTGATTTTGTTCCGAGTATTACCGATTTATCATCGATAAAGGGCATCTCTTTACACCAGTTCTTTACGTGGCTCAAACCAGTTTCAACACTTGAAAGGATTGACACTACAACACTTTATCATTTGACAGCAATGTTACGGTACCATATCGAACACCAATTATTGCTGAAAAGGATTCGGTCATTTTTGTGACGTAACAAGTTACCGTGGCAACAGGAAAGCCCTGCAAAAACACCCCATATTTTGGCTTTAGCTGGTCATATCTCAAAAACGAACTCGGTGACCCCATTTTTTATTTCTGAAATGTAATCAGCATGCCAGAATGAAACTTTTAGTGGAGAGGATTAGAGCCACCTTACCTAATTGAAAATTTAAGGTAGCTCTGAATCCGCTCCACAGAATTTTTTTAAACTTTGCAGAGAGTTTCATCTTGGCCTGTTGATCAGATACGAGCAAGTAAAAATAAAGTATAGGGTGTCTTTACAAGGCTTTCCTGTTGCCATGGTAACTTGTTACGTCACAAAAATGACTGCATCATGTTCAAGAATAATTGATGTTTTACATGATACCATAACATTGCTTTTACGTTATAAAGTGTTGTAGTGTCATAACAAGGTCTCTTTGAAAGTGTTGAAACTGGTTTGAGCCACCTTAAGGGACAATTGAATCGTCAGGGAGTTTAAGCAACGACGGCGGCTACGGCAACGCAACGCCACAGAGCAAGCATATTATTGGTCAAAATAACATACAACAATGAACAATTCATTGGGTGCAGTCACACTTGAGAGAAACACAGCGTGACACTGGTGTTGACAGTACTCTAGTGTCAACTCTCTGGTGTTTTGAATCCTTAGGGGAACACTGAACAATAGAACTTGATTTTAACACTAGTGTCAACTCCCAAATGCGACCGCAACCATTGTCTATCTTTCGTTTAAAACCGTTCGTACCCAACTACCCATCCAGTTACAGGATAGTTCCAACGTATTGTAACAACGTGAACAAGTTGGGATAATTGCGAAATACTTACGATGGGAATAGATTTATTTCGGAGCGACGTTTTCGTTGATGTTGCCGTTGTCCTTGCTTAATAGAGAGTTTAAGCACAGACGACGGCTACGGCTACGGCTACGGCTACGCCACAAAGCGTTAAAAATGGAAAAATAATCGTGTTGCACGTGCAGCACGAATTTCCGTGCATTTCTCTGCCGTACTCCACAAAACAACAACGTTAATCACCAAATTTTAGGTTTTGAGCATATAACAACGTGAAAATATAACAATGAAACAGTCATTTTTCTGTTTAGACTTAAAAACCGTTCGTACCCATCCAGTTACAGGATAGTTCGCCTGCATTGTACAAGGTGAACAAGACGGAATAAAAGCCTGCTTTCACCTGCACTTCCCCGGTAATCAGTTTTAATAAGGAATTACGACTTCGACCGCAATTTAAGGGTCATCCAAGATTACAACAATGGACATAATGATACTCCAACCTCAAAGAAATAAAACGTTTTTTTCTTGTGGGGGGGGGGGGGGGGCGGTCATTGGTAATCATGCAGTCTGGTAGCTCAGCCTCTCAGCTGTCGCAAATTATGAGAGATTCTCCAAGGTAAACAACGAAGACGTTCAGCAGCGTAAGGAGTAGGACATAAATGTGCTTCCGTTCCAAATTATGTGAAATCTACAATCTTTGTGCTTCATCATTGCTAATTAAAATAAAATTGCGAGATGGACACCCGCGCGCGTCGCATAAAAGAACCTTCGCGCGTGCCGGTGTCCTAGCGGATTTGGACCCCCCCGGTCCATATCCGCTAGCGGATTTGGACCCCCGGGGTCCATATCCGCTAGCGGATTTTTACCCTCCTCCGCGGATTTGGACCCCTTAACAAAAGTCAGTAAAAACATTACCATACATAATTTCTTACATAATTTTCTTGTAAAACAACATGGCACGACGTTTCGACGTTTCCAGAACGTCATTATCAAGTAAAAATGAAGTAATGAAATAGAGTATATATATAAAGTGAAGATATGAATAAATTAAAAGGCATTAAAAGTTAAACAAAGAGTTTGGCCCTAATGGAGTCGCTCTGGGTATTTAAATTGGGTCTTATTGTTCTTATGTATAACATTTCAAAAACGAGACAATCCCATTTCGTGCTACATTTTTTAAGCATTCTGAACTGGCTCTCATTGAGTAAGTCAACGTTCCCATGGGCATCTCTCAGATGGCGACCAATGGCAGAATATCGATGATCAGCAATGCGTTGAAACAGATGGCGCGTCGTATATCCGACGTAATTTGAATCACACAAATCACATTTAAAGCAATAAACAACGCTATGCTGATTTACGATACGTGGCTTGATTTCTTTAAGCTTTAATAAGTATTTTTAGCGCCCTTGTCCAGTTAAAGGGCCACCGACAACCAGTGTCCTTTGCGCGCCTTTGTTGTTGTTATCATCCGGGCAATCCTCTGAACTCGTGGTTTTCCACATCATCCCGTGAAGAAGAACTTCTGCGAATTCGCTGTCCGATTTGTTTTTTAATCCAAACGCCTTCCTCCTTTCGTTCCATAATCTTAAGGTTGAAGAAGTGAGCCAAATAACATGGCGCTTTTCCTTCCTCGACGGACGACCTTTTTTCACAGTTTTCATTTCGCTTTTAACACGAACACAACACCCAAATAACGCCAAAAACACAATATTTAAACATTAAGGAAAATATTAACAAAGTTTGAAGCTACTGGGCATCCAAAACACGACGATGTGAGGCGATGGAATTTGACTTTTCAAGAAATACTAGTTTCTGTATTACAGAAAATGGCGCCAATAGCTTGCACGCCCGCAAAGACTTGTGGTTGTCGGTGGCCCTTTAAAGCTAGTTAAAAATAAGTGTTCGGTAAGGTGAATTAACAAAAAGTAGATCCTAGACAACAAGTCACCGCTAGACTCTAATTGCAGTGTTCTCTTTTGACTCTTTTTTCGGCTAGATTCTTTTCACTAAATAGCTTTTGAAATCGAGCGCTTTTCACCAAAAGCCCAAAAAAGCGTGTCTTTATGTACCGCAAGTGTGTAACTTTGAATAAAACGTTGTCACAATACTCTTTAAAGCGTAAAAGTTATATTAAGTGTTGCGCTTGGTCTGTTAAGCACCGACCATAAAACAGTTTTTTTCAGTGCGGTTAAATGTTTCATAACTTGCTAACTCATAGAGCAAATATAGAAAAGGTTTAACTTATTAGAGTGATTCCACTAAACCCGTGAGACATTATCTAACTGTTAGAATGAAAGTAATTAAGTAATTAGGGCCCTTGTCAAGTTAAAGCTAGTTAAAAATAAATGTCACAGAAATGAAACGATATGTGCGCTTTTCTTCGTCAATTATAGTACGCGATCTTCTGTTGAAATCTTAAAGGACATCACCTAAAAGCTGCAGTTAGAATAAATTAGGAAAAAGGAATGTTTTGTGGGGGGGAGGGGGGGGGGGTTCCAAATCTGCGAAGGGGGATCCAAATCCGCGGGGGGTCCAAATCCGCTGTGACACCGGCGCTGAAAGAAGACAAGTTGACCTCGCTTAATCACACTAATTTAGAATCTTAACTTACCTTGATTCTCTCGTAAGTGTCACTGATAATACCAATGAACAAGCTAAGCACCACATAAATGAACAACGAGATGAACGCGTAGAGGTAGATTTTGCTAAAAATCCATACGGAGTAACTCTTCGGATCCATCTCAGCAAACGTCATGAACATATCATCACCATTTATTAAAGAAAACATGCACTCTGAAACGGTGGACAGATTTCTGAACTGGAAAATAAGTCAAGAAGAAAAACATCGTATAACTGTGTTTGGAACTGATTCCTCAACCTCAACCCTTTGATCATGATCACTAACTACGGATCATTTAGTTGTAAAACAGAGGAAACAGCTATATCTTTGCAATTACATCTACAAATTGTGACACTTTCTTTCTGGATGAGGACAGTTTGCTGTAGTTCGCATCTTACAGCAATTCAATGCAAATTCTAGTGTTCGTTAAAAGAAACACACACTATCCACAAAAAGTAACAGGCATAATCCACGGTAACGTGGTCTGACCTATTATGTGCAATATTTTGAATTTTTTTTGCGAAATATTCGAGTATATACACCTAGAAAATGATTCCTACATCATGATAGCCGTTGAACAACCTGAAGGCTGAAAGGAAAGGCTGGTTGGTGAGGGATACACAACTTTATTCCTCTACCATCTACTGATAACAATTAATAGATGATGCCACTAACTCAGGAACTTACGTTAAATGCAGTGTAATAGTACCTTAATGTGATAGGGTCCAAGAACAATCCATCCACAGAACATAAATCCAAAATATAATAAAGACCCGCACAAGCAGAAGCGCAGTACACTAGGTGCTGCTGCTTTGAGGGTGACCAGCAAAATCTGAAATTGAATTATTATACACATGACAAACTCAAACCGTGAAATGCTTGGTCAGTTTACAGTTATTTGGGCAAACAAATTCCTGACACACGACCATTCAATCAAAGCTACATGAACAGAAGTTAATTGCTCATTGGTTTGCCTTATTCTCAATTTAGTTGAAGGTTGGTGGTGTTAAAAGTGAGATTCATCGAGATAAGCATTTGATAGGCTCTGAAATTGAATTTTCTTTCATTATAGCTGCTAACAAAACCAAACACGAAAAAGATACCAGCTCTGAAACTGGATTGCCCGCATAAACAGCACGACTTAAAGACCTCCTGTGAACATAGGTGACATAAGAAAGACAGCGGTTATCAACGACGAGCTACTCAGACTGCAGGTGGACATCGCCGCTCTCCAAGAAATGCCCTTGCTTGAATAGGGCTCATTGAAGGAGAAAGATTCCACGTTCTTCTAGCAAGGAAGGAGTACTGACGAATGCAGAGAGCATGGAGTAGAATTTGCAGTCAGGAACACCTTGCTGAAGATGGTTGAACCAGGTAACCATACCTCTGACGGCCCAGTCACTCCCATCAGCACCTACGCCCCACCTTTTGACAACTACATGTATACCCGAGGCAAAAGGTGAGTTCTACACAACATCAAGAACATCCACCGCAGTGAACACCTTGTCCTCCTTGGTGACTTCAACACCAGAGTGGGTGTTAACCATAACTCTTCGCCTTCTTCCCTGCAGTGTGCAGCCTCAGTGCCTGTTAAAGTTTTGCTCTTACCATGGCCTCTGCGTGACCACCTCCTACGTCCACGAAGCCAAGGCTTTTGACCTGGTTAGCATAGATGTGCTCTTCAACATCCTCCTGAAGACCAGATGCCCCCTTAAGCTACATGTACACAGGAGGATCAGATCTTTCTGCAATGGTATGAAGACAACCATCCAATATGAGGGCAGCATGTCCAAGCCCTTTCGTCATCCTCTTCTCTCTGCTGGCTTGGCCGTTTGCGCAAAATGGAAGATGGCTGGATTCCCAAGAACGTTTTCTACCGTGAACTTGCCTCTAATTAATAACACTTTCTAAGAAATATGATCATGTTACTCCTCTTTTAATAGAACTGCACTGGCTGCCAGTAGGATATAGGATAATTTTCAAAATTTTACTTATAACATTTATAATACTTAATGGTATAGCTCCTAATTACTTGAACGATTTATTGGAGCCTTATGTTCCTTGTCGTACAGTGAGGTCAATGTCTCAGCTAAGATTAGTTGAACCATCTTATAAACTTAGTACCTATGGTTTTAGGGTTTTTTCAGTTTGTGCTCCACGCTTGTGGAATGGCATTCCTCTTGAGATTAGGCAGACCAATAGTGTATCATTTTTCAAGAAAAAACTTAAGACACACCTTTTTGAGCAGGCTTTCTAATTTAGTCTATATTATTATTTTTTTGTTTTTATTTTTGTTGAGTTAATTGTATTTATCTATGTATTCTAAGTATATTTTATTTTCTGCTAGTTTTTGATTTTATATATACCGGTATATATATATATCTTTTTATTAGTACGATATTTAATTTTATAGTTTATTGTATTATTTTCTTTGTTATTATTGTAAAGCGTGTTTGAGCGTTAGGAATTCACGCTATATAAATAAACTATAATTTATTATTATTATTATTATTATTATTATTATTCTGTGTGGCAGGGACTGCTACTGTGGCATCAGTCTCACCAGCCATTGACCATGATGCTTCATTTGCAGGAGCACCACCAACTCCTAGGGTGCAGTATCCATGGTCACCACCAACTGAGGGAGGTCCACTACTACTAGTACAGCTGCTGACACTTTCACAGCAAATATGACAACTAATTATAGCAAAATAAACTTACATTATACTTTTTGAAATGTGTCAAATAACGTAACAGTCCAGACCACGTCAGCAAGACTGCAATGCCAAGAAAAATGCTGCAAAAGGAGTACTGCTGTTGATTCTGTAAATAGAAAAACATATTGCATTGAATTATAGTATCATTATTAGAATTTGATAAAATTTTCCATAAATGGCAAAAAGAGATTTATAACTGAACTATAATTAAGTACATTCATGTCAATCAGCATTTTGATCATTGAACCAATCACTGCACAGCTGTCACTGAGCAAGATTAGCACAAACCAAGGGTTTATAAGATCCAAGCAATCACAGAAAGTCAACTTCTCTTTAATCTCTTGCAAGAAAAAGTGACGAGTTGCCTAAAAACAAACAAAAATACAGTGTTGACATTAAAAAATCCTGAGACCACAAAGAAATTAAACCAAAAACACAATGAACTTTTCCTTTAATATAGTTTAGAATGCTCTTTGCAATAGTGCAGCATTGTACATGTGGCATAACAGGTGGTGATCACTTGCTTTCACGCTGTTTCTTGTTTTGCATTTTCATGTTTTTTCTTAGTCTTCTCAATACATTTAACATTTTAACATGTACTTCTACGTACTTTGCAATTTCACCTCCTAAATTTTAAAAATTATATCCAATGGATATGGTTTTTGCCGGTCCAGGTAAGTATAGGGTAAAAATCAGAGTAAATATTGTTTTCATTCACTGCTTAAAGAAAATGACACAAAGAAAGTTGACTTGTGAGGTGGTTGTTGCTTGCTATCGTTCGCAAAAAAATCATACAATTTGTGTGCAACTTATAGACTTGTAACTTATCTCGCTGCAGATAATTCGCTAATCCACAGGTTGCACTCATTCTTAAAATTGACTACATGTTCTTAGAACATGAAGAGCCATAAAACTCTAACCAAATATTTTTTCTCTTGTCTTACCTTGACAAGCCTCAGCTGCATAATTAACGAACGCAAACAAAGGCCCATTGACAGAAGGCAAACCAGGACAGTCAAAACGTCAACAAAAAGATGAACAGTTCTGAATGTATGATAGTCTGAAAGATAGAAGGCAGATTAAAACAAATAAAGTAAATTTAATTTCCAATCAGGGGCCCTTTTGCTGTTATGATGCAGGAGGCACCTTATTTTCTTAACAAGGTGCTTGCCTTAAAGTGCCTATGAAGTATAAAAATACCTTTTGCTTATTTTAAAGACCTTTAAAAGTGATGAAGAATGGCGTGTTCTTTGTTGGAATATCATTTCTCATTTCCGAGATATTCAAGTTTTTGTTCCAAAAATATGATGTACATGTACTATAGTGTACATCATCATCATCATCATTCAGCTGCAGAGCAGGAGATTACAAGATTTCTCCAGGCACGTCAACCTTGGGCAAGTGTGGTGATTATGTTGACCGACAACTCATCTTCATCACACCCTAACATGTTTTGGATGTAAGATAAGAAAGATGTCCGAGGACGTCCAGGTCTCCTTTTGCAATGTGGTGGTATGTAGAGTGCATAATATCGTCTGGCAGGCTCTTCTTCTGGGATACAAAGGACATGCCCAAGAAAACTCAGCTGTCACTTCCTCACTTGGTGGACAAGAGGCTCTGCGTTGGTCATGGAGTATACGGCATTGTTGGATACATGGTCTTTTCCTTTAATATCCAGCATGGTCCTGTAGGAAGAAGTGGCAAATGCATTGATTTTGCATACCATATCTTGAGATAGCACCCAGGATTCACAGTCATAGAGAAGGACCATCACACAGGTGGTGTAAAGCATAAAATTTGACTTAAGTCTAAATGGGTAGTTGCAAACATCTCCAGAAAGCACCCCACGCTAGTGCCTTGCATCTTTTAAAATCATTATTTTGTGGAAGATGCCATTTGGGAGCAGAGAAACTTGAAATCCGTCACATGGTTGATGGCTCCACCATAGACTCAAGTGCAGTGGTGGCGTAGGATGACAATTTGCAGTCATGTATTCTGTCTTAGGCACCCTCTTTGTGAGGCTGACATCTTTTGCTGCTGATACTGTTCTGGTAAGCTGGGCCTGTGCAAGGGGGATGACGGATTCTAATAGTGCAATGTTGGCAACAAAGTCCAGGTCCTTTAAATTACCGGTAGTAACTTGTCTTATTACGACAAACAATCCTGTGTTAAATAGACCCAGCAGCTAGTGGTTGCCATGGCAACAGCATAGAAGGTATTATTTTGTGCCTTACAATGTACTTGATGTAGATTACTCCTGCCTACTTTGAACAACACCTAACCAATATTTTCTGCGATTATTCTCAATTTTGTGATTCATTACAGTCATTTGCAATGGTTTTTTAAACAAAGACTTGAATACTAAGGAATGAAAGAAGGCATTCCAAAATAAGAAAAACACCATTCTTCGTCACTTTGAAAGGTCTTTGAAATAAGCAAAAGATATTTTTCACTAAACTTCATAGGCACTTTAATCCAGACACTTGACTTTTTTAACTTCAAAAAAAATTAATGAACCCCATTTCAATTTTAGCTTTCCTGTCAAATTTCCGAGAAAAAGCAGCTCCATAGAGGGAGGTGTGAAGCACAGTTAGGGCAGTAAATCAGCTGCCACAATTTCATAGTTTGAAGATCTCATTTCCAAATCCTTATTAAAGGAACCAAAGGATGGAATGCATACAAAGGTGCATTGGATTGAGTTTTGGCTGTACTTTCAACAGGATTTGGCAAGAGGGCCAGAATATAATAATTATTATTCCAATAGAAGTGATAATGATAATTCCTAGGTTTGGTTCCGATAATAAACAAAAAATGAAAAAATGGGTCTACAACTCATTTGGAACAACTACAAAGAAAACATTTTATGCAGACTACAAAGTGTCTGTGGTACATGTCTAGCAAGTCTACCCTATGGAACAGTAAAATCAACAATAATACTGCCATAAATTATTGTTTCCAGTACACAATTCTATGAACAGGGTGGCACTTGGAATATTCACAATAAACAATAATTAGTAAGGCCTCGCTACACTCTTATACTTGCTGTGTGCAATTTCCATATGAATTCCAGAATTACAAAAGCTTTAAGTACAGTAATAATACACACTTTTATTCACCTGGTGTTACCCTAAGTGAAGAGTTTCCACTGCAATCAATGATAATTCCATCTGCACCCAATGTTACTGGCACACGTCCATTATGATTGCTGTTGTCAAACAGTATCTGTAGATGGAAATGTGAAACTTGAAAACATTCCAGAGAGATTACAGGTGCTGTGTCATGAAATTTAGCCAAATTCTGTGACTGAAAACTGGCAACCAAATCAAGGGAAACAAAAAAATAACTAATGGTAAACATGTAGAATATTAGAGGAAGGTTTGAATGAAATAGCAAATAAAAAAGGAGGCGGGGAAAGGGCAAAACTGAAGAAGATTAATGGATTGTGGATGGAGTGTTTGAAAACTGTTGAGAGAGGAACTGAGGAACTTTATTTAAGTGTCTAGTCGTTCTAGCGCTGGAGCGCTAATTGGGGACATTGTAAACTAAAATGAACAATGAAAGTAAATCAAGTCAAATGTCGGTTTTTGAGGAGAGGGGAAACCAGAGTACCCGGAGAAAACCTCTCGGTGCAGAGTAGAGAACCAACAAACTGGTCTGGGAATCGAACCTAGGCCACATTGGTAGGAGGCGAGTGCTCTCACCACTGCGCCATCCCTGCACCCCATGAAAACATCTCTCTTGTTTGTAACTTTAATTATGTATGCTTGACAGACATTTTTTTCGTTACAAAGCTGTGGTTTGTGTTCATCTTGTTTAAAAGTGATTTCTGAGTTAACTTTAAGTTTTATACTTGAGAAGGGATGAGTAAATCGTAAAATGACACAAAATGAATCACAATGCCGTGACACAGCTCCTTTTGTCAAATTTCCGTAAGGTTGTTCAAACTGGACTAACAGCTTAGTGATAAAAACCTGTATTTTCTGTTCTTTGATGAAATAAAATTAATTATTTGCTTTACAGGCCAAATTAAATAACAGATCAGTAGGTATGTCATCTTTTCAGTAAGGCTTTTTATTCTTAGTTAGCTTGGCTTTTAATATTTTATACAACACATGATGTAATAGTATTTCTTATTTGTTATTTTATTCCATGTATTGTTGTAATGCGCAGTTGATCATCTTGCCATGGAAACTGCGCAATATAAATTCGTAATTTTATTTCATTTTTATTTTATACTTACCGTGACGTTAAAATTATAGCATGCTGGTTTTCGTGGAGCTTTTGGTACATGGAAAGAACTGATGTTGGTCATCAGGGAAACCCTGATAATACTGAAAAATGAGATAAGACAAAGTTAACACCATAACTGCTACTACAGAATGCTCCTGCCACCACTCTTTATCCTCCTACACAATAATAAAATTATGACAACATAATCTGCAACATCGATGTGTCATGGTCATGGACCAACCTTTTATCTTTTAAAAGCTGTTTCTTAGTCAAATTTTACTTTGTATTCACATTTTTGTGCATGGACTCCTCAAATGATCAAATAACCTTGATAGACTAACCTTTCAAATGATTCAGGTAGCTTATTCCTTAAGACAAAGCTTGTGAGGTTTTTATCAGACTTACTTGGTGGAAACAAATCTTGACAAGCTTATGTTACATGTAAAGGAAGCAAACTAGAAGGTTGATGACTGGTATTGTGTCAGGTGTATCAACTACAGTAAATCAAGGTGTTACATGTAGCAAGAAGAGTTAAAAGGATACAATAATCAGTAAGACGATTAAATTCATAGGACTCCTCCTCAGGATCTACAGAGCTGTTGGTGTATTTGTAAGTGCACATTATCATTGGATCACTACGATCCTTTCTTACACTGGGAAAACCAAATGTACCAACAGCAATTCTTTCGAGATCGGAGAACTGAAAAGTGTACAAAACTTAAATAAACAATCTGGTTATTATACATTAACTTATAATTACATAGGTGATTAATAAAAAATTTCTGCGCTGATTGGTTGGCCGCAACCCATTTTGTCGGGGTGACAAATGAAGATCATTATTGTTTTAAAGAAAATGCATATTTTTCAGATAATCACCCCTGCAATTATACTAAAACAATATAATATTCACCTTGTCTTTGGCAAATAATTGTTAAATATTATCATGGGATTTGCAGACATTCTAACCTCTAAACCCCCAAAACCAGGACACTCCCCAATTTTCCTAAACTACTAGAATTTGACAACATTATTTTAATTTACCGAAAATCTATCTGTATTTTGAACATTTTGTTGCACAGACATGAGTAATATAACAGAACAAAGTAATGTAATGAGTTGCAAGAGAACAGAGAATTACCAAAAAATATACATGTGCCGTGAAAACTAATTTGATTGAAGACGAAACTGGCAATTGCTTCATATAATTAGCACTCCCATGCATTTGATAACATTTATACTGAAGCAAATGAAATTCATTCATATTTATCATGTTAGCCATATTTAAAAATAACAACTATCACAATATTACAGAACATGGGACAATTACAACAAAAACCGAACTAGATAGGAGTTCATCCATTTCACAAGTACATGGCTTTAATGTTACTGATTCTTGTTACAGAATGACAAGGAAACTAAAGAAGAGCAATGTGGGATGACAGAGTAGTACCCAGGCCCCTATCTTAGAAGTTGGGTGAATTAACATATTATGCTCTATGAACAACATAGTCTAAACAGGGACAGACCTGGGTAAAACAGGACGGTTGGAATGTTTGGGTTTGGTGATACATTAATTAATCTTCAAAACACAAAGCTCACTAAGAGCTGCAGTAACTGTTGTGTTCAAGTACAACATTCAAGCAAACAAAATCAGGGTTTTCAATAGGAATTTTAGTAGGAGGCAAAACCTGAGGAGTAGGCAGAGAATGGACAAAGCGAACCAAGGGTGCGCTTTTGAAGGACCATTGAAGGCAGAAGCTTTTTGCGGGGGTCCGGTTTGAAATTTCGAACTCTTAGAATACATTTCCTGCCTTCTGGAGCACTAATTAGGGTATTTGAACAGAACACTAATATCATTAACCCATTGATTCCTGCGGGTTCTCCATTGACGAGTAAAATTGTCTGGCATTAGACAGAGTAAAATATTAATTCTTTAGGCCTGTTTAGGTGTCAAAGGGTTAAATTCTGGCTTTTTATTGAGAAAGAGTACCATTAATACTCTAAATTTTTGAAATTCAGTTCATGGAAAGACATACTTTGGGTTTTAAAAAGACGCTAAAATATTGTGACATAGCCCCCTTCAAGGCTCCTTTGCATTCTGTACAGATGCATGCAATATATTTTATCTGTAGTAACTGAAAAGACGTTTTGCGAATGTCGTCTTGTCAAGCTTCAAATGAAGTTAGCAAATCATACAGCTTACACCAAGTACTGGACTGCTGGACTGCTACCTCAAAAACATGTGCTCAATCTTTGACATGGACAAGAAAACAGAAATTGCTGCCAAAATTACTCAGAATATGTTTTTCATGAGCAAATCTTTCTGGATCCAAGGCTTGTGTTCTGTGCAAATGTTTCGCATGTTATTTGTAAAATTTGGGTAACTTCCAAGGAAAAGAAGGCAGCAAATTTACCGGCAAGAGATGATGAATTTTGCAGTCCGCCAGCTCTTATTGAAAACCCTGCAAAATAATGACACTACTCCTGGTTCATCAAATCTTTTTCTAGATGTGGTGCAATAATATGGAATCGTTCTATGATCTTTATTTGGCTAAGTCCAAAGTTGAGCTCTGCATAAGAGACATCGATACTTGGATGTCGCACAATGGCCTAAAACTCAATCAAGATAAATCTGAGCTGCTTGTTTTCACCTTGAAGTTCCGTGTTGCACCTGAACTGGACTCCGCTGCAGTTGATGAACTGATTACACCGGAGCCTAGTGCAAGAAATCTGGGGGTAATCTTGGATACATATTTGTCCTTGAATGATCATATTGCAAAAGTGTGTAAGACTTCTCACTTTCATCTTAGAAATATTAGCAAAATCAGAAAATTCCTAACAAAGGAGTCTACGGATATCTTAACACATGCTTTTGTCAGCTCAAAACTGGACCACTGTAATTCATTATTGTATGGATTCCCTGCCTATCAGTTGAAAAAGTTACAGCTGATACAGAATACTGCTGCTCATGTTGTTTCTTTCGCCAGAAAAAATGATCACATAACACCTGTACTTTAAAGTCTCCATTGGTTACCAGTTCAATCTAGAATAATTTTAAAGAATTCACTCTTAGTTTCTTTCTTATTTAAGTGATATGTTAAGCTATAGAATGTCTATACATCTATATTACAATAAAAATAAGTACGGATCATACATCTGTACGTTAACCCTTTGGCTCCCAAACTGGCCTGTACCGGCCAGGATTTTACTCTGTCTAATACCAGACGATTTTACTCGTCAATGGGGAATCCCTAGGAGTCAATGGGTTATATAATAAGCAACATATGTTGTAGTATGTAATTATATTCATTTCTCACTCTGTCCGCCTAGATTAGCCGTTGGTACAGTATTTGCGGGTAGAGTGATTCGTTTGTAATAGCTAGAGTACTTTGAAATAATAAACTTGAACTTGATATACATAATAATTTTTTATTATACCTTTTTGTCGGGAAACTAAAAAAATTCCCTTTCATCCAAAACAGTGGTTCCACTTCGATTGAAAGTTATTGTACACATTACTTGTTTCAAGTACTTTACTACTGACCTGTACCACTGAATGACGCACTTGTAAATAAAACTGTTCCTTGGTGTAGATGGCATAATGCGAGTTATTGGAATCAAGGAGAAACAAGTATTTGAAAACTTGTTCGCTGTCATCTAAGAACTGTATAACAGAGAATAGCTCTGATGCAAACAGAAAAACCTGTGAAAAAAGGGTCATTACTTTCAAAAATACCTTTTGGAAAAGAAAACACCAACAGTCTTAGTCATAATTATCTTACACCTTACATGCCTCAATTATCCAGAGACCTAGTTTCCTATCTCTCTGATTCAAGTGAGTTGAAGGCAAAAAATAGTGTACTTTTCATTTGCAATAAAGTGACCTTTGACAGCCTTCATGGACAAGTTGTGTTACTGCAATTTGCCATCATATTTAATTTTCATTAAACTTTTGCAACATCATGAAAACTGCTTAGCAGGTTACTAAACAGCATTTGATATTTTGTTTAGAATTTTACACAAGTGAACCAGGTTAAGATAACAGCAATGCAAAGGAAAGCCAGAATGGAAGCAACCTCACCAACAATGATGGTTATGTAATTCTGAGTGAAAGTGATCGCCGCTAATGAAGCAAACTGACCGGTTGCAAAGAAAGGAAAGGAAAGGAAAGGAACTTTATTTAAGTGTCTAGTCGTTCTAGTGCTGGAGCACTAATTGGGGACACTGTAAACTGAAATGAACAATGAAAGTAAATCAAGTCAAATGTTGGTTTTTGAGGAGAGAGGAAACCGGAGTGCCCGGAGAAAACCTCTCGGTGCAGAGTAGAGAACCAACAAACTCAACCCACATATGACGCCGAGTCCGGGAATCGAACCCGGGCCACATTGGTGGGAGGCAAGTGCTCTCACCACTGTGCCTCCCTGCACAGAAGAAGCCTGAAAATATCCAAGCTTGAAAGGAACTCAAACTCATAAGCATGTTACGCTAGCTCACTTGGGATCTTCATATATTTATCTGCACCCCAGCATGCTTTTTTGCTACATGGGGATTGTATTTCCTCATCAAAGAGGCTAACCAAACTGGAACCCTTTTGGCACTTTTTTAATATGAGCCAGTTGACAACAGATCAGCTCTGTCGATCTTAGTTTTCAGAGG
>NC_090878.1:13126289-13131289 GCF_036669935.1 Montipora foliosa | reverse complement strand
CAAACTGAGGAAAGATTTGTGAGCTCACGCTCGAAACGTTAGCTTGCAAATCTTCTTTACGGTAGTAAATTTGCCGCCTTTATCGACTTATTCAGTGATAAAACCAGACTTTCGAAAACACTAAACAAGGCCGGCCGATTTGAAAGGTCTTGTTTAGGATTTAGTTTAGGAATTTAGAAGACTAGCTGTTGAGAAACTTGATGAAATTAATGGTAAGAGAGAAGAAGAGAATAAGTAAAGTAGAAAAGATCTTGACGCAGTAGAGAAAAAACTGAAGTAGAGAGTCAATACTCAGCGTTAACATAAAATCGAGATTTGTCATACATAACAAGCTTATATTGGAATTTATTACCGAATAATATGGCAATAATATTGTCTTCTATACCCATTGTTGATTATAACATTTTAAATAAAAACTGAAAAAAAAACCGCTATTTTGCAAAGAGTAAGGAAACTGTTGAGTCTGGTTCAAATTTATGACTATTTCCTAAAAGCCATTGGAGACTCTCAAGGAGCTGGAAAGATTAAAATTCGCACATGACGTTGTAGCGTTGTTTTTGCTGAAGCTATCGACGTGGCCATGGTTTTGGCGGTGTGAACAACGCCTGAGTCACATATGTAACAGGATAGTCTTGTGACTTATATGGCTCAGTGTTTCGTGACCTTTCCTTGGTTGGCTTTCCTAAGTCCACCATTGTACGTTCAATGATAATGTCGTGCGTTCGTCCCGGTAATCAGTGCAGTTGGGTATTTCATTGCAAAATACCTGTTGCTCGAGCAACAACCAAAGTATTTGAACGTCGCTGTTCCGAAAGAACACCTTTTCTAAATTACTTCAGTATGAGTTTCCAAGAATTACGTTCATATCATGTAGCCCTCTCATCCAAATTATGAGAGCAAAGGTAGGCTGCGGGTGGACGTGTAATTTGTGAGGTGTGGAAAAACCAGCAATTTAACAGCACTAAATATAATAGCTTCGTGACTAGGAAATACTCTGTTTGTCATAGGAAGGTCACACGCAATATCAGTATATTTGGACTTAATTTGATCTAGACAATCAAAAAGGTAACATTTTTCACGATCTTGCAATTGCCGTAAGATGGAACTTTGTTATTTTCACTAGACAATTTTTGGCCTAAGTGCGAAGTACGAAGTGGAAAAAAGGGGCCGAACCTTACAATTCGGACCGAGAAATCTTGGTGCGAAATATATTTGTTTCATATGTCTGAGGCAATCGAAATGAGTGAGGAAACGGACAATGGGATTACGAGGACTGTGCGGTAGAATACGGTCCGTTTAATTGACCCACCAATATGGGTTTAATATCGATCTGAATAATTTAGTAAGAACAATGAGCATAATTAAATCAATTTTTATTAAAATCATGACTACAATGAAAATTCGACATAGGAGAACTCCTTTCTATCTTTTGCTGAATCAATTTTTCTGCAGTGCAGAAAAAGAAAGGACTCGTACACTGGTTCTTTTTGACAAAGTGAAGAAACGTGACTTGTTGCCTCATCTCCCTACATGGTTTTTAAATCACATGTTAAGGTCTGTTAAGGGTTCACAAAACAGGTGTTTCCTGTTATCATTCTTAATGTCTTAAGATTTACCAGTCACTGGAACAAAACTGTTTTCTTTTTTTATATTTCAGCTAAATAAATACCTTTTCTACCGAAACATTGCATTTCCAGCGACACGATACATTGAATAAGAATGGCCACAGTTCGTAACGGGATTAAAGCCATTGCTTCCTTACAAGAACGCCAGCGAAAAGGTATGAAGAAAGATTTCTTTTGAAGTTAACATCATTCAGCAGTTCACTTTGCGCTAAGATTTACCAGTTCACTCAATCAGAGCTTGATATATTTTCACGCATTGACTTCCGTCAGTGACTGAAGCATCAGTACCGCCCGATGCATTCATTGTTTATGCATGACTTCAGTGGTATGATAGCTTTCATGTCCAGCGATACGTTATATTGACAAACCGCTTGAAACGGAAGATCAAACAAGAATTTGCATTTGTTGCGGAATTTTATTGTTCGGGATTAAGGGCGAAATAAATCTGAACGCGGAAAAATGCACAGGTTTTCCATAATAAATCTGAAATTCCCCTTTTATCCAATATAAAAGACCCCTAAACCTAGTTCATGTCGTTAAAAAAGTCAACTTTAGATTGGCTCTCAGTTCGATATTTTTCCAACAAACATCCAAGGAAAACTATTCAAAAGTTTTGTCAAATCTTATTTATTAATTTAAAAAGCATTTTGGCATTCCTGAGTCCTGGTGAATTGGCCGCTGTAATTTAAAGGCCGCAACTTCAAGTACTTTCAGTTATAATGGGAAATAAATAAAAAATTACCTTTCTTTTCACGGTATGCACGCTTTTACCTCTTGTAAAGTAATTTTGGTTGACAAACTTAGTCTCAAAAATACATTTAAATTTAAATTTTCGTTAATCATTGGAGGCACTCGTGTTAAAGGGGCACGGTCATGAGCTGCGCATGCTCGAGTTTGTTTACTCTCGAGCCCACGGAAAATTCTAGCCGCCATCATGGATTCACGCGTGAGTCACGTATATTCGCCGGAGTTTTCTCCTTTGTCCACCATGGCCCTCCCCAGTGGACACCATTTTGAATTTGTCGATTCAACTTGAAAACTTTTCAAGTTTTCACAAGACGCTAGCGCATGCGCTTCTCGTGACAGTTTCCCTTTAAGGAGAGCAAAGGATTATTGCAGAATCACGTTGGAGCCTGCCTCGACTGACCACAGATCACAGGTCGCCACATGCTATTCACTTGCATTGGCAAGTCTGTTCACGTGTTTCACTGAAGCAAAACAAACGTGCTTGACTTCGTTTCACGTTTATGTCTTCGAGGGTTATCGGCACCATCATGAAAAAAATTTCTTTCTTTTCACTGAGTTCTTTTTTTTAAATTTACAATAGCTAAATGTATATGTTTTACAAGATTTTAGATATTGGCTTTCATTTGAAAGTGTAACTGAAATATGAAAGGGAATTCAAAGTAATCTAATAAGGCGGGGGTACACCTGAAAGCTGTTTTCACGCAGCTTAAAATCGGTTTTAATGGCAATATCTCGTTCGCGTTTCAAGCAATACAAAAACCCAATGCTTATAGCACAAATCAATGTTTTGGGGTGTTTTGTAAATTTGTTTATTGTCCAGCGGTTTATCAAGGGGCCTGCCCAATTTTGCACCGTGAAACATGTGATCGTGGTGGGCGTTAAAGTATACGTTCGGTCGCCATTTCAATCATTGCGATTGGTTTCAATTCCGGGACCGTTAATCTATTTTTGATCAGAAGAAAACTTTCACACATCTCTCCATTTTCAAAACCCGTTAGCAAAGAGGGGTTGTTTTGCAATTAGGCAACTAAAATTAGTTCAACCGACTTCAAAAGGGTCAGCTCTACAGTTCTATTTTTACGTTAAGTGTTTGTTTCTCGCTGTGTAATCAATAATCGTTTTCCTTTGTATGATCAAACGTCGACTAAACGGTCCCTGAATTAAAACCGGTGATTGCAATGTTTGAAATGGCTAACAAACGTATACTCACCGCGATCACATGTTCATTGTGGGTCGCGGGCCTGTGTTAGCAAACCCTCAGTTTACAGCTAATGACATTCTGTTCACTTGAATATGCCGAAATGCATAAATAGTTTTGGCTAGATAATCATCGCATCATCATGATTTTCTTTTCGTGTTCTCAACGACCACAGTTGGATGTCTGAGTTGGTCCAGAAAGCACAAGATTTTGTTGTTTCGACACAAATGGAACAACCAATGATTACTGTAAAGTGTTTTCACTTATTAACCAACTGATTACTGACTCCAATTTTGATAGCTTACCGTAAAAACTATCCAAACTTCCACTACGTCACTTTTCACTTTTTGAACTAAGTTCGAAACATTTCAATGCTCCTTACTGCTTCTTCTAAACGTAAGTTCTATGGCAATGCATGGTATAAAGCGCTGCCAGAAACACGACTTTTCTCCCAATGGGTCAGGGCTAAGATCCGAAGTCATTGCATTTTCATGACTGAAGAGTCTGATTAGACTCCTTCGGTAGTTAGGGAATCTCCAATTTTAGTTTACTGATTTAACTTAAAAATCCTGAATCGAAGGGTTAATTTTGCGCTTTTCTCGTTTTCTTTCTGTCATCAACGCCGTCATGTTCATGAGCCTCATGAACTTCATCATCGTCCGATCGATCAACTGTCGTCATCACCATCTTTCTATCCTTGGTCTTGGTGAGAATGAAAATAATAACCGTATAGCAATAACGATAAAGTTTTAGTGATGTTATCAATCTGAACACAAGTGCTCTACTAACTGCAAATCTAATCAAATCAGCCAAATATTGGCGGCTGAAACCAGAATACCTTGACAAAACCTCAGAGAAGAGGACCAACAACAACTCAACGCACAGATGATCTTGAGTTAGTAACGGAATCGAACGCGTTCTATAAGAGTGAACAGCGCATGCGCCAACACTGCTCCCCTTCCTACCTCCTGGTCTGAATTGAACGCCAGTTCCTTTCATGCTTCGCGCTCTGCTTCATAACTTTCGTCACGGTTTTCATTCAGTGGAAGATCATTTGTTTGGTCAAAATCTTTCAACAATCAAATGTGACACTATGAATTCTATTCTACGCCATCGCGGCCTACTGACGTAGGAAGTACTTTACCAGATGAGAATAAGTTTCACTTGTAGCAATAAACAAAAGAAGGAAATGTTTCCGCTTCCTAAAAAAATCTCCCAGGTTATTTTCGGTCACAGATAACATGCAAGTTAAGCAGCTTAAGCTCAAAAGCAAAATGTATCAAAGAAATATGAAGACTCGCGTTGAATGGCATTTTAATCCAGCGTTGTTTAACAACTGGCCCTGAGTGCATTCACAAAAAATAAGGTGTGTGTTACAGAAAGATAACGAAGACCAAAGCTGGCAAAACTTTAAGAACCTGTTGCGTCTT
>NC_090878.1:13086360-13120778 GCF_036669935.1 Montipora foliosa | reverse complement strand
CAAATTATGAGAGCAAAGGTAGGCTGCGGGTGGACGTGTAATTTGTGAGTGTGGAAAAACAGCAAATTTAACAGCACTAAATATAATAGCCTTCGTGCCTAGGAAAATACTCTGTTTGTCATAGGAAGGTCACACGCAATATCAAGGTTTAAATATTTGTGCCTTAATTTGATCTAGACAATCAAAAAGGTAACATTTTTCACGATCTTGCAATTGCCGTAAGATGGAACTTTGTTATTTTCACTAGACCATTTTTGGCCTAAGTGCGAAGTACGAAGTGAAAAAAGGGGCCGAACCTTACAATTCGGACCGAGAAATCTTGGTGCGAATATATTTGTTTCATATGTCTGAGGCAATCGAAATGAGTGAGGAAACGGACAATGGGATTACGAGGACTGTGCGGTAGAATACGGTCCGTTTAATTGACCCACCAATATGGGTTTAATATCGATCTGAATAATTTAGTAAGAACAATGAGCATAATTAAATCAATTTTTATTAAAATCATGACTACAATGAAAATTCGACATAGGAGAACTCCTTTCTATCTTTTGCTGAATCAATTTTTCTGCAGTGCAGAAAAAGAAAGGACTCGTACACTGGTTCTTTTTGACAAAGTGAAGAAACGTGACTTGTTGCCTCATCTCCCTACATGGTTTTTAAATCACATGTTAAGGTCTGTTAAGGGTTCACAAAACAGGTGTTTCCTGTTATCATTCTTAATGTCTTAAGATTTACCAGTCACTGGAACAAAACTGTTTTCTTTTTTTATATTTCAGCTAAATAAATACCTTTTCTACCGAAACATTGCATTTCCAGCGACACGATACATTGAATAAGAATGGCCACAGTTCGTAACGGGATTAAAGCCATTGCTTCCTTACAAGAACGCCAGAGAAAAGGTATGAAGAAAGAATTTCTTTTGAAGTTAACATCATTCAGCAGTTCACTTTGCGCTAAGATTTACCAGTTCACTCAATCAGAGCTTGATATATTTTCACGCATTGACTTCCGTCAGTGACTGAAGCATCAGTACCGCCCGATGCATTCATTGTTTATGCATGACTTCAGTGGTATGATAGCTTTCATGTCCAGCGATACGTTATATTGACAAACCGCTTGAAACGGAAGATCAAACAAGAATTTGCATTTGTTGCGGAATTTTATTGTTCGGGATTAAGGGCGAAATAAATCTGAACGCGGAAAAATGCACAGGTTTTCCATAATAAATCTGAAATTCCCCTTTTATCCAATATAAAAGACCCCTAAACTAGTTCATGTCGTTAAAAAAGTCAACTTTAGATTGGCTCTCAGTTCGATATTTTTCCAACAAACATCCAAGGAAAACTATTCAAAAGTTTTGTCAAATCTTATTTATTAATTTAAAAAGCATTTTTGGCATTCCTGAGTCCTGGTGAATTGGCCGCTGTAATTTAAAGGCCGCAACTTCAAGTACTTTCAGTTATAATGGGAAATAAATAAAAAATTACCTTTCTTTTCACGGTATGCACGCTTTTACCTCTTGTAAAGTAATTTGGTTGACAAACTTAGTCTCAAAAATACATTTAAATTTAAATTTTCGTTAATCATTGGAGGCACTCGTGTTAAAGGGGCACGGTCATGAGCTGCGCATGCTCGAGTTTGTTTACTCTCGAGCCCACGGAAAATTCTAGCCGCCATCATGGATTCACGCGTGAGTCACGTATATTCGCCGGAGTTTTCTCCTTTGTCCACCATGGCCCTCCCCAGTGGACACCATTTTGAATTTGTCGATTCAACTTGAAAACTTTTCAAGTTTTCACAAGACGCTAGCGCATGCGCTTCTCGTGACAGTTTCCCTTTAAGGAGAGCAAAGGATTATTGCAGAATCACGTTGGAGCCTGCCTCGACTGACCACAGATCACAGGTCGCCACATGCTATTCACTTGCATTGGCAAGTCTGTTCACGTGTTTCACTGAAGCAAAACAAACGTGCTTGACTTCGTTTCACGTTTATGTCTTCGAGGGTTATCGGCACCATCATGAAAAAAATTTCTTTCTTTTCACTGAGTTCTTTTTTTTAAATTTACAATAGCTAAATGTATATGTTTTACAAGATTTTAGATATTGGCTTTCATTTGAAAGTGTAACTGAAATATGAAAGGGAATTCAAAGTAATCTAATAAGGCGGGGGTACACCTGAAAGCTGTTTTCACGCAGCTTAAAATCGGTTTTAATGGCAATATCTCGTTCGCGTTTCAAGCAATACAAAAACCCAATGCTTATAGCACAAATCAATGTTTTGGGGTGTTTTGTAAATTTGTTTATTGTCCAGCGGTTTATCAAGGGGCCTGCCCAATTTTGCACCGTGAACATGTGATCGTGGTGGGCGTTAAAGTATACGTTCGGTCGCCATTTCAATCATTGCGATTGGTTTCAATTCCGGGACCGTTAATCTATTTTTGATCAGAAGAAAACTTTCACACATCTCTCCATTTTCAAAACCCGTTAGCAAAGAGGGGTTGTTTTGCAAATTAGGCAACTAAAATTAGTTCAACCGACTTCAAAAGGGTCAGCTCTACAGTTCTATTTTTACGTTAAGTGCTGTTTGTTTCTCGCTGTGTAATCAATAATCGTTTTCCTTTGTATGATCAAACGTCGACTAAACGGTCCCTGAATTAAAACCGGTGATTGCAATGTTTGAAATGGCTAACAAACGTATACTCACCGCGATCACATGTTCATTGTGGGTCGCGGGCCTGTGTTTAGCAAAACCCTCAGTTTACAGCTAATGACATTCTGTTCACTTGAATATGCCGAAATGCATAAATAGTTTTGGCTAGATAATCATCGCATCATCATGATTTTCTTTTCGTGTTCTCACCGACCACAGTTGGATGTCTGAGTTGGTCCAGAAAGCACAAGATTTTGTTGTTTCGACACAAATGGAACAACCAATGATTACTGTAAAGTGTTTTCACTTATTAACCAACTGATTACTGACTCCAATTTTGATAGCTTACCGTAAAACTATCCAAACTTCCACTACGTCACTTTTCACTTTTTGAACTAAGTTCGAAACATTTCAATGCTCCTTACTGCTTCTTCTAAACGTAAGTTCTATTGGCAATGCATGGTATAAAGCGCTGCCAGAAACACGACTTTTCTCCCAATGGGTCCAGGGCTAAGATCGAAGTCATTGCATTTTCATGACTGAAGAGTCTGATTAGACTCCTTCGGTAGTTAGGGAATCTCCAATTTTAGTTTACTGATTTTAACTTAAAAATCCTGAATCGAAGGGTTAATTTTGCGCTTTTCTCGTTTTCTTTCTGTCATCAACGCCGTCATTTTCATGAGCCTCATGAACGTCATCATCGTCCGATCGATCAACTGTCGTCATCACCATCTTTCTATCCTTGGTCTTGGTGAGAATGAAAATAATAACCGTATAGCAATAACGATAAAGTTTTAGTGATGTTATCAATCTGAACACAAGTGCTCTACTAACTGCAAATCTAATCAAATCAGCCAAATATTGGCGGCTGAAACCAGAATACCTTGACAAAACCTCAGAGAAGAGGACCAACAAACTCAACGCACAGATGATCTTGAGTTAGTAACGGAATCGAACGCGTTCTATAAGAGTGAACAGCGCATGCGCCAACACTGCTCCCCTTCCTACCTCCTGGTCTGAATTGAACGCCAGTTCCTTTCATGCTTCGCGCTCTGCTTCATAACTTTCGTCACGGTTTTCATTCAGTGGAAGATCATTTGTTTTGGTCAAAATCTTTCAACAATCAAATGTGACACTATGAATTCTATTCTACGCCATCGCGGCCTACTGACGTAGGAAGTACTTTACCAGATGAGAATAAGTTTCACTTGTAGCCAATAACAAAAGAGAAATGTTTTCCGCTTCCTAAAAAAATCTACCAGGTTATTTCGGTCACAGATAACATGCAAGTTAAGCAGCTTTAAGCTCAAAAGCAAATGTATCAAAAGAAATATGAAGACTAGCGTTGAATGGCATTTTAATCCAGCGTTTGTTTAAACTGGCACTGAGTGCATCACAAAAAATAAGGTGTGTGTTACAGAAAGATACCGAAGACCAAAGCTGGCAAACTTTAAGAACCTGTTGCGTCTTATATCATCCTCTGGTAGGTAGTGATTTTTTCTTGACCTCCTTATGAAATATGCATCCATATCACTGAAACTGACCCGGTACCGATTTAAGGTTTTCAGTGTAACATTTTGCTTCAAGTTGTGCTTCCGAGTTGTGCAATAACGCAGCTATTCCACCTATTTAACCGGTGCGTATAAGCTTGTTGCAACTACAGTTGCCTTTGTGCGTGGTTTTACTGCTTAACAGGATTAATTGTAAGGAAAGAAAATACCTAAGAAACATTGAGTCCAGACAAGAGAAAACACAGGCGAATGTCTGGTCCTCAAGTTATTGGAAATTAAAGCTGTGAGGATGCAATGATTTTTCATGGACCCAAAAGTCAAATCAGTGAGTTGCACAGCAAGCCAGGTCGGACCTCACTAATGTTAGCGTGAATAACCTTACTACAGAACTTAACCATGATTTTACAAATATACTCTAACCTGACTTTTAATAAACAAATATTTCGGACTGGGCATTAACTGAATATTCAGGGTATCTTGAACTTTACGATGATGAGTTTACGTCGCGGGTGGTAAGTTAGCCGCAACTGAGTTAATCGTGTCACACGGATGGACGGTTGGAGAGCGAGTCGATTGCTTATTAAAGGAACTTCCTTCGAGTGCCCAGATGCCAAAAGAAACAAAATGAGTATTTTTAAGAGAGTTCTTTACAAGGTGATATGGTGACGCGAGCATATTGTCTTCTTCATGAGAGCTAAAATCTCTTTTTCAACTAACGAGATCATTTCCCGTCACAGAAACAGACTTGTTTCTTAGAATTGCCTTGCTGGGAAAACCCGAAAGTCAAGCACTTTCACAGGGAAAAAACTCTCAATTTGAAACGATTCCTTTCACTCACTTTGTTGTCCACACTTTTGTCAGGGTCACGGAGCATTTATTTCTCATGAGAACATCGGCGATAGTCCCATGACAAAGATGGCAAAGTGGGCCTTTAGAACTCACATTTCATCCTAATTAATACATTCTTTTAATTTTCCGCAGTTATTGTGTAACTACTATATAACTGACGTGTATATCACAAGCACCTTTTTTTTTCGATCGATAAACCACAGCATTACATAACCGGTTAAATCAGTGGAAGTCTTTGAAATGTGCGTATCTATTCCAGCGTGTTTTAGCTGCTGCTAAGTAAAGTAGCCTATGAGGCCATCAAGTAACTATTTGACTTTGTTTGAACCAGGTTTTAAACCATGACAGCAATTGCCTGTCTATATAGGTCATGTTTTCCTCTGACAGGAAAAATGTCAATGAAGTCATTGCGGAAGAATCTTGAACGTGTCGACATCTGCTGTTCAGTTCTTTGTGTGCGTACGAACTTGGTTCTGTTCCAACTTCTACTTTCACTATTGCCACATTTATTATTGTCGGAAACCGACCGTGAGGTGTTAATTAATTGAGTGACTGTGTTTATTTAACACTATCTCGTCACGGTTTTCAATGACAAATTAATTTACAAAAAGAAACACTTGTGACTTTTCAGCGAAAACCCGAGCCCTTTTGTACTTCAGTTGTTATTGTGTGCAAAAGACCACAAAAACATCGCAAAGGGTACGTAAAGACCTTTCCCAAGTACGCGAAGTTGTGGAAAACTTTTGTTTTAAAGACGACTCTTGTTGTCAAGTTGTCAAGTTGGTTGAAATGAAAGGCACTTTGAATAGCTCACCAAAATAGCAGCGTTTTCAAATCGGTGCCAAGTTCAGAGAAAAGCGATTCCTGATAAAGCCCCGTACACTTTGATAAAGCCCGTACACCAGCTGATAACTGCTCTGGTTCTAATCATTGACTTCTTTCTCAGCAAGACCACTTGCTTAGAGAGCTTCATACAGGTAGATCATTATCGGCAGACATTAATCCTCCAAGATCGAGGTCTTAAGTTCAAGTTTTACGCAAATGAATCTCAAATGTTCCTATTTGAAAAACGCATTGTAGCCGCAAAGGCTTGCTGCTGAGTTGATTTCTATCTACTCTTCGTCATGGCATTATTGTTGTGGATTTAATTACATGACCGTGAAGGTTACCAGCTACAAATGATCGATACAACAAGCGGCCGGGAATATAATGAATCGCACGCAAACTATTGCAACAACCTGATAATCACTGTCCGCAGGAATAAGTGGAAATTATAGGCAAATATTGCAAGTGATGGCATCACTTGAAACTATTGTTGTCTTGTATAGTGTCAGATTTCTGCGTTCCGGTCCATACATAGAATAAGAACTTGTAATCTTTGTTCAATGTTGCGTATTGGTTATAATTATAGAACTTTCGTTGTGTGGGTCCTCTTACAAACAATTCGTTATTAGTATGTTAATCTTTATGGACGGTTGTGCCTACTAAATCACACTTGTGATTCCAATATTGTCACAGCATTATATCATGAAAACTCACCGGTGTTGGCCAGTCCCGTTCCCCTGCTGGGTACGATTCCCGGACCCAAACCCGCCAAACATTTTTGCGTTGACTTGTTTGTTGAATTGCCCCTATAGCTGTTTTTCTCATTGTACTCTGGTTTCAGTCCCCTGTGTTGAAGTGCCTCCCACTTTAGCCTAATTTATTTTTGGTTTCCGTCCTTTGTTTATGCATCATAAATTAAACTTGACTATTTGCCAAACGTCGAAGAATTGGCTACTTTTCCTTCCTGGTCATTTTTGTACAAGACCCCCTTAAAAATCGGTATTTCTTGAAAGACTAATTAAATATTTTAGAAACTGAACAAGCACTATATGAGCACAATTGAAATTTCTATCGATATCATTCAATTTGGGCTTTGTAGCAAAAGTCAGAAGCTTGAAAATCAATACTGATAACGATTTTTGTTAGTGTAGAGTCAGGAAATCATTATCGTCTATGCTGATATCACATACCGCGGGATCTCTTCAAATGTTCTAGCATGTTCTAAACTTATTGTAATTCATAACCTGAAAAAAAAAACCTTATTAGGTTGACTAATCATCGGCTTCTAATAGATTTATATTTTCCCGTACAAATGACTGCACAGATGATGTCAGGTACCATAAAAGAATTTGCCTCGAACGCAATTTTTACTAACAAATTGGCATTTCATCTATCAGGAATTTCCGATGCCAGTCGTAAGGTTTTGTAGCAAATTTTTTCACATCTATAAATGCTTCAAACTTCTAACTCAAAATTGGCTCAATTCGGTCTAGTGAGATGGCTAACGAGAAAAGAATGAGCAGAGGAGCTTCTAATAGATTTATATTTTCCTGTACAAATGACTGCACAGATGATGTCAGGTACCATAAAAGAATTTGCCTCGAACGCATTTTTTACTAACAAATTTGCATTTCATCTATCAGGAATTTCCGATGCCAGTCGTAAGGTTTTGTAGCAAATTTTTTCACATCTATAAATGCTTCAAACTTCTAACTCAAAATTGGCTCAGTTCGGTCTGGTGAGATGGCTAACGAGAAAAGAATGAGCAGAGGAGCAGGACAACGCAGAGAAGATTGATTTTCGAATATATAAGCGAATTGTTTCCAATCAAAGCGTATTTGATCACTGATTCGGAACTTGAAAGCACGTGTTCAGACCAAAATTAACTCTATAAAAAGACAAAATGTTCTTGACCGGTTTAAATTCAGTGTAAATAGCCCACTTTCGATATATTAAAATTCAGTTCTAAACAAAAGGCATCATCTCGAGGCTCTGGGGAATAAATATAAGGATTTGTATGAGTTTATTCCCCAGAGCCTCGAGATGATGCCTTTTGTTTAGGACTGAATTTTAATATATCGAAAGTGGGCTATTCTTGGACGCTTGGATAATAAAACGCACGTCCTATATTGGGGAGCATTCATGTTATATCTGGTTAGGGCTTTGAACCATTGAGTCAAAGGTATTAAGGTAAGGGATTATTTTGTGCATGCTACTACTATAAAGAACTGAATTTGGAAAACTGACGAGAGGAGATTTTTGCCAAGAATGTTAAACGTCTGAAACGTGACAATCGATTTAATTAAACTTACGCCCTCTTGCCTGCTAGATTATTCAGCGGCATCAACGCATTTCAATCAAGCTAAAAATCCTCACGTACTCAAAGACGGATAGTAAGCTCAATTTGTTGTTTGTGCGCGACCTTGGGTGCCAGAGCTTACCGTTCTTCAGTTGATCGTTTCCTTGTTGCATTGACAAAGAGAAGACTGGGATAGAGGGCGCATCGGCAATTAATTCAGAAGTCTGAAAGCTTGATATGCATTATGGGAAATGTTCATATATAAGCCAAGTGTATGGACATAGGACTGCAAACCGGGAATGTTGATTAATCCTTCACCTAGCCACTTGACCACCATACCGCTAGCTAGCTGTCGCTCAGGGACAGGGATAATACTGTAGTATCACTCGGCAACAAGCAATATTAAAGACTGCAAAAGGTCGGTCAGCAAACTTTACAACATAGCCGCTAAACATTTTCAAATCTAAGCTTAAGGCCCCACCAAACAGCTTCAACATTTTCGTCAACATCTGTTCGATTTTGTTAAACAGCGATGTTGAAATCGTTTGCTTCATCCTTTCAACCGAGTTGAAATATGTTGAATCGATGTTGAATGAGTTCAAAAGCGTTTAAACTTTGCTTCAACAATCATTCAACATTTGTTTTGTTGTCGTGAATGTTGAAATGAAGTTGAAGGCGTTTGCCCCTCACTTTCAACATTGTTGTGTATGCGCTTGCGCACTAATCCGTCTCTCAATGACGTATCCATGTCCGTATCCATAGTGACAACCACGGCTGCAGCCTGGGACTGAGTACAAGGCCTTTCGTGAGCTTTATGAATTTGCCCAGGTCTTTAGGACTAATTAATATACAATTGTAGCTTAGGGCTCGGACAAACGTCCTCAACATTTGCTTCAACATTCTTTTGATTTTGTTAAACGATGTTGATTGATGGGGCCATGGGGGCAAACGGTTTTCAACTTATCATTCAAGATTTGATTCAACATCAGTCCCAGGCTGCAGCCGTGGTTGTTACTATGGGTACGAATATACGGATATGGATACGTCATTTAGAGGCCGACTACCCATACTACCATACTCAACAATGTTGTAAGAGGGAGGCAAAATTTGAACTTCATTCAATATTTGCGAAAACAAAAGAAATGTTGAATGGTTGTTTAAGCAATGTTTAAGGGCTTTTAAACTCATTCAACGTCGATTCAACCTCGTTTCAACATGTTTCAACATCGCTGTTCAACAAAATCGAACGGACGTAGAAACGAACAGTTGACGCCATTTACCGGGGCCTTAAAGAATACACATTTATACGAATTGGCGGTTATCATAGCTTTATTTCGTGAGATATCAGAAAGAAGATAGTGTGATAGCAGAAAATATTAATACACTCAGATAAACAGGAACCCATAACAAGGAGCCTACAACTCCAATACCAGGTCTTTGTAATGGCATTATCACAGATCAAGCTATTTTTTAGTTATTTTCTTAAATAAGACTTGGCTTGCACGAGTGACCATTCTCAATCCAATGGGCAATAAATTCTCATGCAAGGCATGTGATTAGCTGGAAAGATCTGGTTTCGCGGGAAAATCAGTCTACAAATAACTCGGTCTGGAAAAACACAGTTCCACAAATACAGTGAAGTTGTACGCTCCTAATCATGGTCTCCTGTGATAAATCATGCACGATTTCTGTAATAGAGAGAGTTTCAATCGAGTGTCGTAAAACCAAAACCAAAGTAATTACTTTGGCCAATCAAAAAGGACGGAGACAATCCAGTAAACAAATCAAAACTCGAAGTAATTACACGTACCTGACACAAACCTAGTGCGGGAAAATGTGCACGCGCGAGCCACGATTGGTTTTGGTTTCTTTGAACTTTGAACGAATCACTGAGTGAAGTAATTATAAACCAAAGCAATTCGCTAATTACTTTCGACACTCAGTTACAAAGCGCTCTAGCGCAATAATAAATAAATATGGAGAGTCAGGCTTTTTCTCTGAACAAAAAAAGGGCTTTACCAATTGTAACCCGTGGATTTAAAACAGAGCTCTTAAGAGCAGGTTCGAAGATTTACCAACGCTGACAAAATGTTTAAGACTGGCATCACACGGCCGCAAGGCTGCAGGGCTCATTTTTCGTTCAGGAGCTGCTTTTCCCGGTACATCGATATTTTTGCTTAAGTATACAATTTCCCCACCCTGAAGTCGTGTTAAAGAATTGTCAAGCCTATATTTTACACAAACCGTTTTCGTCTTCAGCTTCATTGGCAGCCAACGATCGAACTATCTCGTGTTGCACATATTGTCGCTCAGGAAGGATCAATTCTAACACTGAGAATATTTTTTGCCTCTTTTATTCGAAATATAGAATTTATAAAGCCATTTCCGACTATGGAGATACTCATGTGTGCACACTTCATAGTATATTCCCATGGCTAATCAAACAATACGTATACAAACCACAAACGCGTGACGACCCTAATCTGCTCTTATAATTACAGTATTGTACTTCGGTACTTAATTATTTTTTGAAAATCCCATCCCGGCTTTCATCCCGACAAAAGAGCAATATTCCACACAAGGATTTCCAAAGATTTGGCAATAATCAGTTCTTACCCTCGTCGATGATATTTCGATCAATAACAGAACAGCCTATAAGAGATAAATGGAAAACCTCGAAACGGTCAGAAACCGGCGTAAAGCGTCATCACATCTTTGCTTTTGTCCTATTTAATATTAAACTGATATAAGATAATAACTGGACTTTTCCTCCGTAACGGTTTTTCTTTAATATATGAAATCTCTCATTATACATTTATAGCGCTCATCTTTCTAGATTATTAGAGATGTCTCGCCTTCTTGTAGATAGGGAAAATGAACACATTTAGAAGAGCTAGGGATCCCTTCTTGTTGCTGCTGTTGAGGAAAACGTTATCTTAAAGCAGCGTTAATTGTTTTCTATTCGTTGGCTAACACTGAAGTTCAAGTTACTCCATCCAAACACTGACAAATCTTCTGCATTAGAGCCTTGATGTGGAAAATTCAGAGGCACACAATTAACGACAATACTCGGTGCCAGAATATGTGTTTAGGTTTTTGGGTTCTTCGTCAATGGTAAACCGCTATAAATTTCTTTACTAAAACACTGATCACCTAAAAGTTTCGCAACCAGGGAAAAGTCAGAATCCCTTACGTTTTCGCAAGGGATACGCTTGTATTTATGCAATTTTTGGCACCTAAAAAGGTCACCCTAGCAGTTTCGGGTGAGCAAATGGTTCGATGGGAAGTTCTTAGAAGGCAACGTTCCCGTTTTTGCATAATTTACATGGTACATAGCTGCAAGCACGCGTCCCCATACGTCCGCTAAAATTGCTTATATCTTCACTTCAAAGCATACATCGAAGTTTATGCCAAATGTATGATTCGACTGATTGTCCACATCAAAGACATGTTTAAATTTTCACTAAGTGTTTTCCGGCACAAAAATAGCATGGTAAATAAGAACAACATGCCAAAATATTGCTTTCGCTTGAACGTTTGCAATGGTTGCACAAACAACGAACTCGTTTGCAACAAGTCGGATCTCCTGTGATGCTACATTCATTTTATCAAAAATGGGTCATCATTCGCGTGCCATTTGGTTGGTAGGTGGGTCAGTTATTTAAATGGGAAGATCCACTAAAAATAGCTGCTGATTTGTGCTTCTAGAATGATTTACAAATGAGTAAGAGATCTACGGGCCTTATTCTATCCTTGGAGATTGAGTTTAATCTCACTTAGCAGCCTACTGTTCTTGAGTTCTTGAATCATAATAGTCGATCGGTTTGAAATCTGGTCACCATTTCAGCCATACTAATTGGTACGGTTTCAGGATCCTGACAAACTTAATAAATGGGAATATGCTAGCATGCGAAGCCTTTACAAACATTGGACTGAGACATATAAAGTGCGTGCTGCTTTGGCGATTGAAAATCTGACGAATTGATTTTCTAAAGACTTTTTCTAAGTTTTACTCAGTTGAGGTTAATTGAAAGGCTGATCAGCTGGTTGAGAGACAAAAAAAAGAAAGACGAGGAAATCAAAGAGCCACACGGCTCTTATTTTTTATCATTGAATGAACACTTGTTTTTGGTTATGTATGAAAGGTTCAATGGTCTTTTCCCGGAAAACAAATAACTACTGTAGAAGCGACGACAACAATACAATAAAACTAAAATGTCTACTTTGTTGATCGGCGGCTTAACTCTTGTTATCCCATTCCAGACCAAGCGGGAGGAAAGAATGCCATGAGGTGCGAGTGAAATTTGAGAGAAGCAAGTTGCCAACCAATCTTACTTTTGCTCTTTATTAGCAAAAATCGGACAACAAAAGAAAACAGCTAGCTCAAAATGTCTGTTAGTTGTTTCGATTGAAAATGACGATGTTGTAAAAATTAGTGACTATTTCCTTTTGATAATAATCGAAGGTCTTGAAGGGTGAAACTATGGGAAGGCCCAAACAGTTAATTAAGATTTGCATTTGAAAAAGCAAATAGGGCCGAGATAACACAACAGAGGAATTCTGTCAATCTGATACATTGTATTTGTCAACCTTAACAGGAGAAAAGAAAAATTGCCAGTGCAACAGTTTCACACAGTTTAACGTTATTCCAAATAATGTTTAAGGTGACTTTGCCTGGAACGTTTGCACCCACTCAATACTCAAGCATGGATCATGACCTAATCAAACGTCCAGTTTCGAGTAATGAGGAACTTATGTAAATATAAACCTTTTGACTGTCGTTGTGAAGCTTCGTCAATTGAAAAAGAATGAACTTCAAAAGAGGGGATCGTCTTTTTAACCTCAAATGTTAAAATAGACGAGGACTCTTCATTTTCCAAAATCCTCGGTGAAGTTTTTATTTCTTGTGAATTTTTAAATGTTTATTCTCATTGGTTAAATATAAAAATCTCTTTGTAATACGGATCATCTGATTGGTCCGTACGATTTCCTGTGCTTTCTCTGTAAAAATTGCAATTTGACATCGTGTTGGCGTATAAGCAACAGGAAAGTAACGAAGGTATGGGCTATCTTTCCGCATTTGTCTGCCATTTTAAAGAATCTCGGCGAATTCGTGCATCTCAAATCCTTAAGATAAGTGTTAAAGCGAAAGGCACTGATAATTCTTCTTTTGTACACTGTTAGCAGCTTAAATTACTGCATGCAACCAAAATAGCTAGTTTCACTTCCACTAAATCGATTTGGCACTGAGCCCATCGCATCACAACCCTTGCCTCGGTTTTTGGAGTTTTGGCGAAGAGATAGAGGTAATAGAGCTATGCAAACAGCGTAATTCATCGAAAGAAATGCATTAATATGGTATTGGTTGCGTTTTTTGGTGAATCGTGATCGATCTGCATTATTTTGTTGCAGTTGCAGAATGAATGACTTTTTGATCCATTTTTACTTTGTCATACGTTGACTTGTTTTGTCGTTGCTTTTGCCTTTATTGCTGCACGTTTTTTTTTTTACTCCTCAGACTATGAACTTGGAATGTTGTCGGTCTCCCCCTTCAAACATGATATTCTTGTACCTGCGCTTGTCAGAACTAGACTTGCTTGGCGAATCAGAAATGATCAGTTGCATGCGCCAAAGTGTTTACATTCGTCGCCATCTTTTTGAAAGTTCGCCGGCCTCTTATTCATTATTTTACAAATTGTATTTCCAACGTTTCCATGTGTTTTGGTTATGAGACTCGGGGCATTTAGATTTTTGTTGTTTTGACTTTCGTGTTGGAATACATGTGACGTGTTGTTGAAGTCACAAGACTAGCTACCGCTACGCGATACGTGCAGTTAAAAGGTATTCGATCTTTTTCTTTCACGAAAAGTTAAAACAGTAATATCCGTGCATAGTGAACATGTACAATTTCTAATAATCATCTGCATGAAGACACGCTTTTGGCTACATATTTTTCTAATTTAATCTTCACTCTCTTTGATAGAAGTCAACATGGCGGAAGAACAAGTTGAGCCAACAATTTCTTTGAATGAAAAACAGTTTAAACATCTCCTTGCTGATGTCCGTGGAGAAAATAATTCATGGTAAGTGGTGGAAATTTAAGTAACATAGTAAAATAGAAAAAGAGATGTTTAGGTTCACCTTGAAACGTTACGTTAATTATTATGCACCCTGAAAGTACAAATAATTGTAAGGTTTAAAATTAAAAGATACGAGTTATTACCAAGGGAAATACTGTTGATGAAAACCATGCTCCTCATGTGTTGCTGATTTCCATGACTGTATCGTAGTTATAAGATTGTTTTTCCGGTATGAGTTTGTAAGAAAGCGTCGTTTGAATGCTGATGGCTTTGCCATGTGGGATAGCGTGCGTCGTGTTTTTTGGGTTTCGTGTATCAGATCTTGCTGATACAAGCGTGATTTGTTTACGTATTGAAATTTTAACTGGCCTTGAATAAGTCACGCATTTTTCTCATTCCACGTGAATTTCATGTGCAATTGAAGAGGACATTTAACTTGTAACAACAACACTTTCTTGGTTGAATATGTTGTGCTCTTTATCAAGAGGAATGAATATCCAGAAGGTCATTGACTATGCAACATCAAGGTTAGATTTTTGTTTTGATACTTTCACAAATATTACATTTTTTAAATGGGGAAGAAACTCTTGTATTCCATGGTTTAAAAATTGTAAACATCTCTAGGTGTACTGTATCTTCTTAAATAGTGATGATATTTTGTTTAAATTAAAGAACACAATAGAAATTCACTCCAGGACCAGTTTTATTCAGAGGTTAAAATTGGTCTTTGCTTCAATTACCTGAAAGGCAGAATGTGCTCTAATCTTATGTTCAATAAACAGCTATGAATATACTGTGTAACAAATGTCAGAGAATTCTAAAGCTGATTTGATTAAATGGTTGGCCAATTTCTCTGATGGTTACCAAGTAGTGGGATTGCATGATGATAAGGTTGGAATAGATTTTGAAATTTTAAATTAAGCTGTTCACACGGTATGTCAGGGTGCGATGCTCTCAAACCTTGTGGGCAAAATAGCAGGAGACTGATGCCTTATTTCAGCTAAACAAGTTTCATTAATTTATAAACCAGTCCGCATCGAAGTCCTTTTTGTCTTCTTGTGCATTCAGGCCTTTATTTAACATTACTTATTCTGCGATTTTGTGTGATGACCACATCTGTCCATGATCAAAGAGAGGAAAACACATTTACCTGGTTCTTTGCCTATGCTCATAAAGTTTGCGTGCCAGCAGGCAACAGTTGTTTATCCCTTTCCACAGATGAAAACAGACACATGATTTCTACAGCCACGTCAGGCTATATTTTCATTGCCTGCTTAATTCTCCCAACTTGTCATAACATACGAGAAATAGTGTGTTTTCAGGCTCACTTGTACTGAATAAGTATCTGTGGTAAAAACAACAACCAAAGGAATATTTAATTAAACTTATTCCAATGCTACACGTTGAGAGTCAACCCACATCATATTCACTGAGAAGGAATTGTGAACATGCAGTAATGCTACTATATTGTGTCTAATTTCACTTAATTGTCATGTAGGGGGCAACAAAGAATTATTGATTTAAGTGAAACTCCTCAAGGAATTATATGCAGTTAAAGGTCAAGGGTACGTTGCCACCACATGAACTTTACCCCTTGTTCCTGGTTTAAGGGTTTTGAAATCCTGTTAATAATTGTGCAACATGTAGGTGCATGCTATAGTTTTTTCTGTTGTGGAAGTCATCAGTTGAATAGTTTTCTTTCATTTTGGGACACGGTTTATTCAAAATCCTAAAAACACACTTATGGAGTAAAGTTCATACAGTGGTAGCTTGATATGTTGTGACTTGACCTTGAGAGGCGTGATTCGGTTAATGTAGTTATTGCTAAATTAAAGCAAAGGAATCTTTTATTTGTTTTGAAATGAAATTCATTCACAGTCTTCCTGCCCATGAAAAACAATGGGATTTTATCAACATAAAGGTTTGAGGGTTATGTCTTAATCCCACAATAGCTGCTTAATTAACTGTAAGACAAGTCTCAAAGACAAAGTCTCCTTGTTAGAGCAATAATTCCTTTACTAATCTATATGGTAGTGGTTTAGTGACAATGGTATAAAGCTGTTGAACATTGAAAAACCCATGCAATGATATTCAAGGATTTTTGTTGTTGTTGCCATGACAACTACTCATGACAAATGGGAGTAGTACTGGTTCTAGAAGAAAAGATAAAACTGGATATCTTTTTTTCAATGAGTATTCTTGAGGTCTGCTTGAGTGCTCAAGTTTAAAAGCCTTTCATGGCACAGGCTGCACTGACTAGAAATCCTCGTTATAAAAGTGGGACCTTTTTGGAAGTAATGTTCCAGAGCATTTAGCTTTTTTTCAGTTTAAGTTACGTTGTAAAGGGTTCTTGGCTCTTCACATTCAACTTTATTGTGCACCAAGGTCCATTTTTGCATGAAAATGCAAAATGACTTTTACAAAATTAATGATTGTTGCTACCAACTGTGAATGTATGGTACAAACAGTCTGTGCTAATGAAGGTCATGCAAATGTACGGTTCAATTTTGAACATTTGCATTAACCATTTCCTGCAAATATGAAAGGCTTGCTCAAATTTAGAAAGAAAATTCAGATTAGAACAGATAAGAAATTGGTCGAAAATGTCTTAAACTTCAACTTGAATAATAATTATTTAAAAGATTACTACAGCTGTACCTACCAGCAATTATTGCTGGTAGGTGGTAATGGTAGGCTCAAATATTTCGGTTTGGAGGCTAAATTGTTGGCTGCTGGCACATTCCCAGTTTATTTGCATGACAAAACGATAGACATACTATTCAAACAACAACAATACTACCATTTTGCAACTTCAAAGTGCATATTTAGGAGAGGAAATGTTAGAGTTGACTCCTGAGATGTCCTGAAAATGCTGAGCAACTTAAGAAGTTTACCCTGTGAAGGTTGTGTTTTTGCAATTTTATTCCAAGTGTCAGAAGTGAAGTTCACATCACATGCTTTATGTTTGACTCAAACTTTGACCTTTCGATCAGTTGGGTGTATCTTTACATGTTTGTGCATGCAGCATTTAAAAGATTTATCAAAAAATCTGTTATGCTCTTCTAGGTTTTATTTTACTATGAGAGTCAGTCTTTTGTCTTTTGTGACTGTGTGATTTAGCACTGTAGTTATATAGGATCTGCAAGAACTAAAATATGGTCATCTTTAAATGGGTTAGGGTTAGTATTGAGGGAAACTGAAATAACTTCTTTGATGAAAAATTTCAATTTGTCTTTGTTTTTTGCCACTTGTTGCACTAAGAGCGTTAAAAATCTTCAATCATTATTAAGAGGTTAGGGTTAGGGTTAGGGTTAGGGTTAGGGTTAGGGTTAAAATTTTGCCATCAGAAATAACAAAATAATGAAGTGAAGCTATGATCTTCGCAGTTACGAACGCAATTTTTGGACTTCAATGGGGTTTGAACCCCGTTGAAGTCCTGAATTTTTCAGGCTTCTCTACACAATTGCAAAAATTGCGTTCATAACTGCGAAGATCATAGCTTCACTTGATTTCATATCCGCAGTTCATATGTGATTCATTTCATATACCATTCATCATTAAATAACAAATAATTAACTCATGTACTTGAGATTCTGCCATTAAGGAAAATGAAAAGAATTTTTGCTTCCTTCATTGTTATAAATGTGTTTATCCCAGTAAATGGCAGTAAAGGACTTTTTTATGGCCTACATTGTAGCTTCCATAGTATGTCAAGTCTAGTGGTGGGAGATCTAAATTACTGGGGATGACTGTTTTGCCTGTGTTCCCCACTATTTACTGTAGATAGTAACCCTTCCAGTATTGTTTAAGAGCATGCATGACATTTACACATTAATACTTTCATTGAGTAACATTTTAAGTGTAACACACACACACTAACTGCCAGCTGGGATGGTAAAAGACTTACAGCATGTAAAATTAATGTGTAGTGAATGTCTTGTGACCATATGTATTTAGCATATGATGTACCTTGTGTATCATTCATCGTTGCATTATTACTTAAAAATGAACAAAGTTCTGTATATAATTTTGATGGGGTTATTAAAGTACTGTGTATTTTGGCTTTTCATTAAAGTGAAAACAGTTATGTTATATCCATAGGGATTTTAAAGTTCTGTTCTTTTACAATGAAAGTCTTATAGTCTAGTCAATGTTTGTTTGGAATTGAATTTTTATCTTGAGGTCACCCATTCACCAAGGTCATTGGGTGTGGTTAAGGGTCACAAACCCAACTTGTGGCTTGGGAAGGATTCACATTTCATCAGTGATCTGAAATTTACACAGTAATGGTAATTTTTAATTGAATTGTCAAGTAGCCAATTAAGCTTTTCTTTGTTTCTCTTTGTCAATTCTTTGTTTTTCTGTTGGGGAGTGGTGTGTTAATTTAGTTCTTAAAAGGTAAGAAGAAACTGGAAATCCATGGCACAATGTACGTAACATCCACATGCTTGGGTCTGTACATAATGCAGTAGAAATCTGTACTTTTGCCAAGGGTGGCTTACTTAAATTGAGTTCATTTGATTTGAGTTACTGGATGTTTTAGATTTATGTTTGCCAGTGTATAAAAATGTTGGATTTTCTCCACTCAACGTTTCTGGGCTGCTGGAAATTGGCAAGATTAAAAATTAACAATAATAATATTATTGACAAGTTTGTTTCCAAGTATATTAGACATTAGTAGGATTAATTCTACTACTTAATAGCTTTGGCTGTGAAATGGGCTACGTGATGATAATATGCTTAGTTTTGTTCTGCTTTTGACACTTACAACAATGGAAAGTCAGTATTTTGAGCCAGTACGGACTTGCCCATCACCAATTATGCAATGTCAGTGATGTCTTTTGTCAGATCCTGGCAGTGAATTTACATGAAGAAAAACACTTGTGAAACTTGTTGTTGGTGATTTTTATTGCCAGGTTATATATTTTATCGTTAATTTTTCTCCTCATGAACTGTAAAATAGCACAGTTTCAGTTCAAAGAACTGAGAGCTTGAAAAAGAAATACTGACACATGTTTAGGGCTGTAGATTTTTGGAGTACTTTGAGGACTATTTCCTCAAATTAAGTTGTACATCATTGTACAAATGTCATCATCATTGCAGTCTTGAGAATCTTTTAATTTGTGTACCAGTAAATTAGCAAAAATTGAAAAAGACCTTGGGAAAATGAGCTACCATGCAAAAAATGGCAGAATGCAGTTCTCCCAGCTCTCACTGAATTGAAGTTGCATCATGCATGTTTCACAGTTTGGTAACTCTTCCTTAAATGCAAAATTATCTTTTAACAATTTAAGACTTTATGATTCAGATCATTAAGTGTTGATCTCCAAAGTCAAGTCAGCAGCAAAAGATTTTATATTTGCTTGTTTTGAAGCAGGTAGTTGAATATCAAAGGAAAGATTGTGAAATTTCTTTCATCACCATGTGAAATTAAAGCTTGGGAAACTTTGTGTTACAGTTTTAAGACTGAAGCGTTATTCATTGCACCTGTTGAGGCAAATTGGAAAGATAACTTGCTTCCTTGTTTGTTACAGATTTGGGAGTTTTTAACCATGTAAACAAGATTAACTTTGGCCTTCTTCATTAACATATTGGTTTTCCCTTTTTAAGCTTTCATTTTTTGTCTTAAAAGAGAGTCAAATAAACAATTTTTCGACCATTGTTTGTGATAGGAGCCTTGGGATTAATGGAAATTGAAACTTCCTTGAAGATGGTTTTAAAACTCTGATGAGTTAAAAATAACTTGTTTTTCCCTGAAAAAGTTGTTTGATCCATCACCTGTTGCATGGAGATCAAATATCTTTTGTTGTCTCAATTGTTTTAATCACTGGTATTACAAAAGAGATAAAAAGATAACACTGTCTGTGACAGTGTTGATATGTTCCAGCTTTGTAAATGTCAAAGGAGTTTATTGTTTCAGCCTCACAGTGGTATGATCATGAATCACATGTACATTTTGTCACCTTTGTCACTGAAGTAGTTTGATTGGCTCTCACTACATTGCTTTCACCATCACTGTTAATCTTGGCACATAAACAATGGTTGGCACAAAGTGATGATTGGTTGAAGTCATTTATTTAACAACAAATCTACAGGAAATTGAGCTTAGTCAGCACAGAGCTAGTTTACAATAAGTGGTAAGCAAGTTTCCAGTGTACAGCAGTGCCTACAGCTACTGTGGATAGCTTACTTGTGTGTGGATATTCCTTTATCTTAAACTGCTATGTGTACATTTGAAAGTGCTCTGCCAAAGATGTGGGATCAAAAAGAATTTAACTTTGGGTAGGATCTGTTCATTTGATTGTGGTTCAGGAAATTCTCAGCAATGCCAAGATTTGTTGTTGTCCTCCAAGCTTGTCTTTTGTGTTTCACTTCCTTCCTTCCTAGCTTCATTGTTCTTTAATTAGGAAAGTAATTAGGAAGTGCAACTTTGCAAAAAAAAAAATATATATATATCAATGTCAGACACAAATGATGTCAACAAACGAATCCTAACCAGCTGTTTTTTGTAACCTCGACTAAAATGTATTGCATGATGAAATGTTCAGATTTTGAGGTTAAAGATCATTGTTTTTTGTCATGTCTGCAAATATGTTTATAAAAAGAAAGCTCATTTTGATCTTTCTTTTTCAGCTTCCTGTCCATGGGTGAAGGTAAGTTGAAGAGAACATAAATCAACCTCCATATGTGTATTTCAGATTATTTCGCAATGAAACTGTTTATTTAAAAAAAAATGGAATTTTGCCATAAAGCAAAAAACCAATGTTTTCAAGTGTTTACGTCATTGTGGTGGAAGTTACCAGGTAGTTTTTTTTTACGTAACTCAAATGAAGGCTTTATTCATTCAGGAGCTCTAACTTTTCAGTACTTTCCATTTTGGGTGTTATTTTGTATTAAAGATTCAGATGTTAACCTTTATAGAAAGAAAGACATCTTGGTGTTGTTGTTGTTGTAATTTGTATTCAGTTTTGTGTAAGAGTCTCAGGAAGTAACTTGAGATTACAGGATCATCAATTTAGATTACTCTCACCTCTGACCTCAGTACAGCGGGCAGCTATTTTATGCCACAGAATAGTGATGATTACTCAAGTGTGTTATTTATGCTGAGGTGTTGCCTTGAAGAGAATTTTAATTTCCCTTAATGTCTATCAGAATCACTAACTTTCAGGTTTTTATTCTTGATTGATTTCCTGATTGTTGAGAACTTATAGAATCCTGACAGGCTTTGAGTTCAAAGTCTTCTTTCATATATTTACATTTCCAGACTAAACCTGTAAACAGATATTTTACCTAGTACGCAATAATAATTATTGTTTCCTCAGTGAGAAGTATGACAGGATATAGCTCTTGGCTCTGCTTTATATTCTTGGTTGTTTTTGCAGATTCTCATGACAGTTTGAATTTTGGAGGAGTGCAAAGTGATATGAGACCGTTTGGACAGCAATTTCATGTAAGAAATTATTTAATCTCAATAGTTTTCATGCACTGTCTGGGTCTCTTTTGCTGTTGTCAGCGTAATTTTATACTTTTTGCTTGGCTGTCATTTTCCAAGATTTAAATTCCCATGTTTGTTAACATCTATTCTTGGTTTATTAGGATTGGAGATTGAACAGACAAGATTTTATATCTGTTAGATTCCTTTTTAACCAAACGACAGATTACTTTCTAAAGATGTTATTTACATATGCAAATCTTGAGGCAATGGATAGAATCTTAAAGCAACAGTGTATATGCTCATGCAATCAATAATACAAAAGAAACTCTTTGAGCTTTATTGGCGTCCTTGTGTATTTACTTTAATTCCCAGATAATGTACTGTAGTTATTTTGTACCTGAAAGTTTATAGTACAGATTATCCAGTGGCAAGACTGCTCAATCATGCATCAAATGAACATTTTTGTCTTGCAACCTTGCTCCTATGTAGTACTAAATGTATGGAAGGTATTTCCCATTGTATAATCTTATCATACACTTTAATGTTGTCTTATCCTGCAGCAGTATGTATCAAGTTCGCAGTCTCCAACTTCCACCAGCCCTCAGCCATCATACAGCCCACAACCACCTGCATACCCGCAGAACATACCTGCGTCATATTCACCCACCTCCACCCCTGCAAATAGGAACTCCTCTATTTCTCCTATAAGCAACTCCCCATATGATAATGTAAGTTTCTGTTATGCCTTAGTAGTAGTTATAAAGAAGTGATACCAAGGGTTTCATCAGGGTTTTGGATGCAGAGAATTTTAAGACATCTTGCTTGAACCCTCGTGCTAAATTGGGATGGGTGTAAGGAACACTCTTATGTACAAGTCACTTATAGTTCTCTTGCATCACAATCATAAAGTTACTAATTTAAAAGCACTTATAGCAAGGTACATGTAACTCCTTGTGAAACGTTTTATATGTGACTCTTGAAAAGTTGATAAACTTATGATGCTTGCTTTGGTGAATATTATAATGTGCAGCTTTTAGTGTGAACGTCAATCAGCTTCCTGCCATAAGGCAGAAGGAACCCTACATTTTTTTGAACGGTTTTTTTCTAGGATTAGGAATGATGGACATTTGAGAGAACTTGATTGTGATGATTTTGTCAACAGTGTAACACCTACAATGATGGCTCAGCTACAGCTTCCTCTTCTTCCCCTCAGGGTATGTACATGTCACGGTTGCCGACAATTCCAAGCACAACAGAGTATCCTGGTGACTGGGGATTTGAGATTTCTTTTGGTCCCTTAACGGAATCAGCTTCCAAATCAGCCACTTGGACCTATTCTGATGTCTGCAAAAAGTTGTATGTCAATCTGGCCAGCTTCTGCCCAATCAAGTTCAAAACTCGCATGCAGCCACCCTCTGGTACAGTGTTAAGGGCAGTTGCTGTGTTCAAGGGATCCACAAATCTGCATGATGTCGTTAAGAGGTGTCCAAATCACATGGAAAGCTCCAGTGATGGTATGATTTAATCTCATTCCCTTCACTTTGCAAATAATAATGACATAACAGATGATGATGATAGTAGTAATAATACCTGATAAAGCTTTCATCTTAGATGTGTTTCAGGGCATAGAAAAGAAAGTGAGAGAAAGAAACTTTTAAAAATCCCATCTTGCAGAAAGTGGATGAGTTGGTTATTTACAAGCCCATCCACTGACAACTTATTTCAGACTGTGGTTAGAATGCGGCATTACAAGTCCAGCAACCTCATCACTTGTATGTGTTACCTCCTAAAAAAATGCTCCATCAAAAATGCAGAGCATTTACAGAATGAAAATTTTCCATTGGGGAGTAAGTTGTGTAGTATCATAATTTTTTCACAATTTCTTGTCTTTTTCAGGTTCTGCCCCCAAAGACCAATTTATACGTAGTAACAACCCTGCCGCGCATTATCACACTTGCCCTGAATCTATGCGACACTCTGTTATGCTGCCTTACAATGGTCCTCAAGGTAAGTTAAATTCTTCGTTTCAGTATTTTTTCATGTGACATATGTTTTGGGTTATTTGGTTGATTAATTAGCATGTGAATTAATGGAGAGTTGGCAGTTGACTTCATTGCTCCTTGGAGCTTACACTCTCTCTCTCTCTCACTTTGTAATCCTTTTCTCAAACATTCACTGTACAAGAACTTTATAAATTCAGGCATATGCGTGTAATAAAGTGGCTAATGCCGTTAAACAGTGCTCAATACACTTTTAAGTGTAGAGCTTTGAATAAGAAGATATAACGAAGAGGCAAGATTCTCTGTTACTCCGAGTTTCGTGCTCACGCACTCATCAGACAGTATCATCAATACTGTCTGATGAGTGCGTGAGCACGAAACTCGGAGTAACAGAGAATCTTGCCTCTTCGTTATATCTTCTTAAATTCAGGCATAGATATAATGATTCCAACCAAATTTTTATGCATCTCTTTTGTTTTTCCTTTTCCTTTTAGTGGGGACAGAGTTTGTGACAGAAATGTTTGCTTTCATGTGCTTCTCAAGCTGTGCATCTGGACCGAGCCGACGCCCTGTTGAAGTAATTTTCACTTTGGAGAAAGATGGACAGACCCTGGGCAGACGAGTAGTGGAGATAAGGGTTTGTGCTTGTCCTGGGCGTGACCGCAAATCTGACGAAAAGGCAGTGTGTGGGGAACCAACTTCTTCACAAGGAGTTGGCAAGCGTGCACGGAGAGGCAAGTGTACTTGAAAAAATTGCAAGATTTTTGCCAAAGAAGAGTTGCCTATAAATTATATTTTTTTGCAGGATCTGGTAATAAGGGACCTGGTGCCAAGCGAAGGCGAACAAGTTCTAGAACAAGCTCAGAAGAGGAATATGTTGTGACAGTAAGTTTTTTGAGAAATTACACCGGCTTTAAGCTGTTAGTCCAATTATATGCTTTATGGTTTCTTTTTGTAAAGGACGGTACAAGTAGCGAAGTCGCATATAGAGGCACTGTCGCTTGGAACATGCTGTCTTCTAAATACACTGACCTTGCTGACACAAGCCATTGTAACCTTGCAAAAGGGTCAAAACTTCAGATCTTTTTACACTGTAAGGCCGCTAAATTGAACGTGTTAACAGCCTCGACCGCTAGTTTTGAACTTGAAGATTTTGTTTATAATTGAAATTAAGTTAATTTGTTTCTATGTCGCATTGATAGCATTCAATACGCTTTAAACTGTGTAATATATCAATTAGTTGTAATATATTATAGAAGTTCATTTTATTTACATTTCAATATCTAAGTAATGTATTGTAATTTATTGTAAAAGTTCATTTTATTTATCCTTTAATATCTAAGTAACGCATTGTACGCGACCCCACAAGCTTGCAGCTTTTATACATATCGTGTATAAATAAAGCCAATCTACTTACATACCTATTAGCACTTTCACCGGTTTTCAGCCGCATGTTCAGTATATTGATAACTTGTAGCTTTCACTATGAAAATCAAATTAAGGGTGCGTTCGATTGACCGTATTCTGGAATACACACGGAATAGAATAGATACTGTATGCACGGAATAGAAGTAAGGAGTCCTTCCTTTTTACGGAGATTCACATTAACATTGTCAAACACGTGCTAAAATGTTGTTTTAAATATATCCTTATTATCATTGGTGCTTCAAAACGCCAGACATACCGTTTTGAATCATCTCTCCACGTATTCTTATTCCGGAATAGGGTCGATGGAACGCACCCTTAATATGTAAGAAGCTCTCAATTTCCCTTGCTGGCTTAGTCGGTACTTCCGGACCGAGCTACTCTCTGCGGAGTAAACCATTTGACGGTGTTTGTTTATCTTTCAGACTAGGAATCGTCATGTTTACGAGTTGTTAATGGACTTCAAGGAGAAACTTGAGGATAAATTTGAATATTTCCATTTGCAGAACCTTGATAATTCACTGTAAGTCTGTTAATACTTATAAATTTCGGCTTTAAAAACTTCACTCAAAACAACTGCTGATCAGGTGCACAAATGTTGTCGTTTCTATTTTGTTTGTTTTTTGTTTTTTTACTTGGGAGATGACACTTGGACATTGCTCTGATGCTTTCACAGTTAAGATTAGAACTACAGGAAAAATATAGTTGGTGACTTTTGTTTGAACGAGTAAATCTCTGGATTTGTAAGTGACGTAAACGCGTTGGACATACCTGATGATAAACTGAACAGCGAATAAGTGTAGCGTTCATACTTACAACTGTCCTCGTGAATCGAAAAGACCGATTCAAGAAGATGGTAGTGTCAGTGTATGTAACTGGAGAAAATTAACAATACGGTGTATCATTCAGATTGTATTAACAAAGCGGGGGAAAAAAACGCTAGTTGGGGTCAGTTGTGGAGTTTGGGGTCCTTCCTCTGCTGCCGTCATGGATACAATCGGGAAAATCTGCAAATGTGTTGGTGATTCATGGATCATTTCCTGTCGTCATCAGAGACCTTTCTGCATGCTTGGCAAACTCGTCCAGCATCACGCCCAAAGTCCCGTTCGCTAACAAAATTATGACAGCAATCTCACCTTATAGCTCATAAGGATTCCAGACCGCACAAATTCGCGAGTGAAAATTGACAATAAAGTTAATTTTGTTAGCGAACGGGACTTTGGGCGTGATGCTGGACCAGTTTGCCAAGCAGAAAGGTCTCTGATGAGTCCCTTGGACGGGATGAAACGAGCTTCTTAAGACTAACCACGAACAATGTATTTTTTCCTTCCAAAATGTCCTGAACTTGTTGACTGGATTTTCTGCAAAAAGCGGAGAAAAAGAAAGTGGGCGTTGCCTTAGTCTTTCAACAAAAGCCCTTGTTATAGAGGAATGAAGAAAAAGACACATTCTTGTGAAACTCCATAAGAACCGTTTGTGTGCCTTTCATGTCTTTAGCCTGTTTTTATCCAGTGTTCTAAGGCACTTTCGAACCTTACCGTGCTTGCAGTTGTTGGTATTGTTATCCTTTGCGTGAACCTTAATCCGGCCTTGGTTGCCCTAAGCTGAAAGTGCTTTGACCACAGACAGAGCGGTGTTCTCAAAGCCTGACTTGTTAGCAATCGTAAAAATCATTCAAACTTTCAGCCAAGCTAAAATTTCGGGACTGCAAAAGAAAAACAGTCATAAGCTTTTGAGATTTTCTTGTCACGTGCAGTTCGCTTTGATTTCTTGCGTCTTCCCTCTAAAACAACCTGCAGTCAGTGTTTTTAATAACAAATTTTATTGCTGATGCAAAATTTGGACTGTTAAGTTTTATCTCTCATGCCTAAAGCCTATAATATTTTAACATGAACCTTAAAACCTTGGCTATAAAGAACTACAATAGGTTATCTTCGGTTGACCTTAATTTACAACTGATTTAACAGCCACTTTTGTTCCGAAGGTCAAGTACAAAAAGCGTGCCAAAAAAATTGACTGCAAGGATCAACGCGTGATATATTGGGCCAGTTATTTAAACAAAGTCTAACTTAGGCCGCGGCTTAAGACAATTATTGGACCTCCAAATCTGTTTATAAACGGTATATTTTAAGTAGATAAATTGCTGTCTAGTCGGGAATGCAAACCTTCTTGTTACCATCAGCAGCAGATAATATTTGGATATGATTGTTGGCAATATTGAAAATGGCTTAGAACACGGTTTTGTTGAACATTGTCTAAACTTTGTTTTAATAATCGAACCATTCAGTTTTTAGGAAGTTGATGTAAATTTAATTTGTTATCGAAATGCAACTGTATTTTGGCGATATCTAGTTGTAATATGAAGAAAAAGTGTAAATTTCATATAAACACGCTATCAGAAACCGTGTAGCGCCTCGAACTGAAACAGTCGCTTGCACCAGCTAATAACGATCTTTTTGAAGTCACAAGACACCAACTTTTTGAGTAAAAAACGACGAAATTATGCATGCTCCCTTGTCAATGTATTTGCGAGAGTGCTTGCATGATGTGTTTCCTATACAAAAACGGTTTTTTGAACTTCTATAACCGGCTTAGATCAGACAGGGTCTAAATGTCATCTTTTTTTGTCTCTTCCACATGTTGAGCCCGTACATGTTGGTACGGCAGTCTTTGTCACTTGTTATGAAATTCATTTGCCAAGAATAAGTCCAAACTTGTCGTCTATCTCCTGTTTACCCTAGGTTTCCCTCGGTTATTGTTTACGAGTACGTAAAGTATGTGTTTCTAGTTTTTACCTAGTGAAATGGACGGAAATTGTAGAGTAGTGTTTCGGGTGTTTGACTGAAAAGCTGTAGACCGAACTGCTGCCATTTTTGGTCTGTTGAAATGATCGCACCGAATTTTGAAGAAGGTAGTAAGCAGTACTTTCCCGAGATGTTATTTCCGTTTCTTGAAGTACTTTTCCGCGATGCTCTTTCGCAATTTCCGAATGCACCAAAATTGTATTGCATTTTGTCCTTCAGGGTCCTGAGTACTTCAGAGGATGAAACAGAGCAGCCTTCTACAAGTGCTGGTAGCCCTGGGTCTGTGTTTAAGCGAGGAGGTCTCTCCACCATGTAAGGCAACTCATCACCTTGTCATCAAGATGGCCGCCGTTGCCTTCTCTCTCGTCTTGTTGGTTGTTTCAAGTTTTTAACTGTTTTGTTCTGTAACTCGTATTTTAATGCTTTGCTCTTCATATCTTTTTTTTTTGGTATCTCAGTTCCACCGTTTCGTTGTAGTTTCATTTTTCGCTTTGCTTTAGTGTAGGTTTGTTACTTTCAGCAAGTGCTACACAATGCTATTCCAGTGTTTTAGTGCTCAGTTGTGTATGGTGTGTACCTTTCTTTGAAAAAAGGGGTCTGGATGTATTCTGTTTGTAGCTTGGGATTTACCTTCCTACGTATCGAATTAGAACATCCCAATTTGGCAGAGATATCAGTTACGATTTCTTAGCTGATTTATATGACCGAGCAACCTCGTGAATTTGGATATAATTTCAACATTCAGACCCTACAAAAAGGCAACTTCGTTGCAGAAGTTGACTTTCAGTGTTCTGGTCAGAATTTTTCTGTACTTGCGATGGGGAGCTTTTTTCTGTAAAGCAGACCTCGTGTATGCCATCAGGGCTACTTATTGGGAGAAAATCTTTGGTTTAACAGAGGACTTCCAAATTTTTGCTTCGCGCAAGGCGTGAAAAAAAAAAAAACATTAAACAGTGATTTTAGCTGTGACTGATAATGATTTATCGCTATTGCTTCGTTGTACGAAGCCGTAGAAGCCATTTAGCTTTACTATTGGCGCATGATTGTGCAGGCAACATTATCATACACGCAATGAAATTTTGGTTTTACGGAATGAAATTGCGAAGTGTTGATTATAAGATGATTTTTATTGATGCAAAGTTATAAAATGAAGCATTTCTATCTTATGCTCTTTGTATGTTTTCAAATTTTAAAACTCGGTTTTCTAACATGTTATATGTACATAGTTTCTTCAATTGTGTTGTTATAAACAAACTTGTTTCTCGACGACATGGCAGCGTAAACTACTTAGCGGAATGGTAAGAGATAAATTATTTTTATCAAGATGTCGGAGGCCATGTTCATCTAATCATCAATAAAAGAAATTGATGTTTCTGGCCAGATTCAGTGCAGATGGAAAGAAAAGAAACACCAAGACTATTGCTTCGATTCTGCAAGATTGGTTGATGTAATTCAAAAGCAAAGGAATTTTAATTTTGTTGCGCTTCTCTTTATCGAGCTTTCTCTACCATTCCGCTGTGGTCTATGCCGCTACCTTGTAAAGAAACTCTAATTTTCTCACAGGTCTCGTGTACGTGTTTTTTTAACCCGCCCATGCAGAAACTCATTACTATACGATTCTTCAATTTTCGTTTCCATACATTACGTCAAGAAGTTAACTGTTATTTACTTTTTTGACACTGAAAATGTTTGCCGAAGGAAATGCTGTATTTTTTTTGTTCTTCATAAATTCTCGAGAGAAAATAGAGAAAATACCGTTCCAGGCTGAGGGTGTTTCGTGTAAATGTTCGGTATTTACTGAAGACAAATACAAAAAAAAAAACAAAAAAATTTGAAAAACGCTGTTGGAATAACATCAATAATGAATTTTCTGTTTTCTACCGTCCACTGCCATAAGTCAACGTTTACAGCCTGTGGAGCAGATTTATTTATGTTTTCTCTGTCTTTCTCAAGGATTTTGAAGGACGATTGCGTTGATTTTTGTTCCGTTAAGGGACTCAGGGTCTCTTGCGAGTGGCCCTTAAATTACATCAAATGAAAAAGAAAGAAAATGTAAATCTTGGGCAGTACACTGTGTGTGTGTGGCTGGCCGAGGTATATGTGATTTGGGGTTATTTGATGAAGAAAATCAATAAAAACCTATAAAGGAAAAACGTTTTATTTCGTGTGAGATAAGGTTAGTATAATTCGTAATTATTTTGTTGGAATACGCCTTATTCCAAAATGGCCGCCATTTTAGTATTCTTTTGTTTCCTTGCAAATTGGCCCTCTTGACCTCGCTTTCAAACGTAAAATTTAAAAGAATATTTAAACTCGAACGAGGCCAAAAGGGCTAATTTGCAATCAAACAAAAGAATACTAAAATGGCAGCCATTTTGGAATAAGGTGTATAGAAGGAAGGGAGAGAGCACGACGAAGGTTTGTGTTGTCTCAGACGTTTCTGGATCGCTCCATATGATGTAGCGCTTCTAAAGCACAAACTTCCAAAGCATTAATCAAACATCCTGCCGATATTTTAAAACTCAAGTGATGCTAATCTGCCCTCAAAAGAAGCATTGCCCATGAATGAACCCAAATTGTGCATTTCTCAGTTATGAATTAAGGCAATAAGTGGCGTCAAGAGGAAGATATAAAAGGCGACCCTTCCGGATTTGTCAATGGGTCCTTTACGGTAACTATAAATTACTGCACTTATATTCCTAAATTTGAGAATGGAAATGTCGGTTTCTGTGGATCCATGGCCATTTGTCTCGGAGGGATGCAGAGATGGGCTCTCGCCTCCCACCTCCGGGTTCGATTTCCAATTCAGGGTTATATGTGGGTTGAGTTCGTTCGTTCTCTACTCTACACCGAGAGGTTTTTCTCCGGTTTTTCCCTCTCCTTAAGTAAAACATTTGATTTGATTTAAGTTAATTTGTTGATTTCAGCGCGGGAAGACTTGACACTAAAAAAAAAAAAGTTTCTTTTGTCATCCTTGTAAAAGGGCCAACAATCAATTGTTTGTTTAAAGTCGTGATTAAGTCGACTGCTACCTCTGGCCATGGTTCAAATGCTATTTTGTCACTCAACGTCTCCGAAACCTTGTTTTCCGGCCCGCAATTTGTTAAAGCTAGACTGTCTACATGCGAAGAATATTCCACACTTAGCAGTGATAATACTCGACATCGGCTGTTAAAGTGGTTCTTGTCTCTCCACAGGGGCATGCCCAAACCCAAACCGAGGGTTTTTTCATTAAGCCATCAAAATTCCTCTGACTTCACTTCCCGATTGTACCCAACTATCATCAACCGTTGTGAAATGATGGTTACTTGCTATTGTATCATGGAATGACTTAAAATTTGCCGCAACACATGATGACAACTAAGGATATGCTGCAGTGCAAGTCAGCTAAGTACTGCTGTACTTGGCTTTGAGCCACTTTCATTGTCATCTCTTGAAAAGCGTAAAACAATAGTTCTTTGTCCTGGACTGTTTTTCGCCTCGCTATGAGGAGGTAGATGGACACATTTGATAGCAAAAAATGCCAAAATGGTACAATAAGCAACTATTGCTGACAATTTCCAAGGTCAGAAACATCGAGGGAAACAATGTCGATCGAGTTAAAATGACGACGACAGCTTAGCGTTTCTATAATACTATAAAAGGCACTCTTATTAATGGAATTACAACCTGTAGAGACCCGCTTTGTAAGCACCAGAAATTAATCCCTTTCCCTTTGCCAATTTAACGTGGAGTGCAAACTAAAGATAATGACCTTATGTCAGTTTTGCACGCGTTAGTGTCGCCACAGCATATCTTATCGTGATGAGTTGAAACACTGAGTTTTTCAATACTCAAGAGGTTTGAGGTTGCTCTCACATCCACAAGCTTAGTTACAGCAACAGGTGAGCTGCCAAAATAAACGACAATGGAAGACAACCTACCGGTAGGTCCGGTTGCTCGAACCCTTGTTAGCGCTAACCGTTGGTTAAGATTTATCAAAACCTTTAGGATTCCATGGTATTTAACGTTGGTTAGCGTTAACCATGTTTCGAGCAACCCGGGCCTGTTAGAGAGTGGTAAATTATGATTCCTTGGCATCGACTCCGCTAAACTAAGCTTGTTGTGTTTGGCACTCAGTGTACATATTCCACGTTTTGGTCGACACCATTTCTTTTTTTCCAAGATTTAGAAAAAAAACGGGAATAAGTTTAAAAGAAGAAACGAAAATTCAATGCAATAAATTTTATTACGTAAACGTTTCGACTGAGCAATGCTGGTCTTCACAGTACTGAAAATTGGGTTGAGTTATTAATTCGCGTTCCCAGTTTGTAGGTCGAAAGTAATCAGACGATTACTCAGTGATTGACCTTCTGCCACTTTTTACCAATAAGAAGCTAATCCAAAACCAACAGCGACTTGCGCACGCACGTTCCAGCGGCTTAGTGTGTTGGATGAAAAATGTTTTGAAACCTGATTGGTTTATCTCGCTGTTTGAGATAGTTGTGATTGACGAGATGAAATTACTTATGGTAACGTGCCAATATTCAATCAGTACTGGAGAGTACTTTCCACACTTCTTAAGAGTACCAGTCTATTCTTTGGTAAGCTATTTAATTGCCAAAGCCCTGATCTCAATATTCACACGACCACAATGTGCCTAGCTCGCAAGATTTATTTTAAAGCACGCCACTTCAGTTCGGCTATTGCGAGTCTCAAGCGCGTCAGAGGCTGTCACCACGACGAACATCCTTTTTGAAGTTGAAATTTTCCGATTGTATTGATAGGATTGTAAATGTACATCGTTCTTTCAGCACAGAGTCAACGACGTACATCTTAAATTTCACGTGACTTTTTCGTTGACTAAACAGTAATAATTTCAGATAAATGATTAATTCTTCGTATGACAGGCACCGATTATCCATTTTCGGGAATGCGTTTAGAACAAGTTCTTCTATTTACTCTGCTCCTGTAGATTCTACTGACACTATGTTCATAATTGGGTCTTGGGTGGTACTGGAGTGTCTTCTGAAAATTAAGAAACATGCAAGAAGTAAGAGAAAAGTACAGGTAGAGAAACGTAACCAAACGTAACAATATTCAGCCCAGGCCATTTCATCAAGAATACAGCTTATGAAAAAGCGTTTCACGCATGTCATCCTATGGTTTGACATAAGCTTGTAGTTCGAATGATATTTGACGGTATTTCCATTCGGAAAGAGCTGCAGAATAAATGTATCCCTCTATTTGCGGGCTGCTTCGATAACATACAATACTAAAACAGTGACGGAAGATTATCTTAACTGTCGGTCTATTCACAGGATGCAAGGCTTGACTTGACGTCTGTAACGTTTGATCTGTTACACTAACTACAAGAAATTGAAATCAGTGATATACTTAAAATATAAGAAAGTTCGATCGTAAAAATACATAATACCCTTGCCAAACAGGAGCTGTATCATTTTTTCTCACTTATAGTTATTGGTCTTAAAGAAAGACTGCAAGCAACCGAATGTAAAGGCTTTTTGTGGTACCTAACACTATCTAAATATAATTTAAGAAGCCTGATTTTTTCGAATTACCGGTTTGCGTTTCCTCTCACTTCTCTGGTCTGGATCGTGCAACAAGCCTCTGAAGGGACGGGTGCAGCTGCGGCTGGACGTGCTGATCTGCCAACATTTACAGGTTCATGGATAAATTTCTTTACTTTCGATTCTGGGAGATGACCTAAGTCCTGAAAAACAACCAAAGACCAAAACGTTTTAGTGTTAGCTCCGTCCACTTTTACTTCTGTAGTCAGTTGACCATTCCAACCTTATACATTCAAATAATTGGTTTCATTGATTCTTCGTAAATTAGATTCAAGTTTGTTGTTGCATTGTGGCTACAATAAAGTGTCGTCGCCGTTGTTGTTATCGTCGAATTAATAATACTTCGCGATACAGGTGCGACGCTCTAACTGAGTTATGAAGCCACTGACGTTGGGGGCTGGTCATTTGTCGGTTCTAATGTTCCTGTGACGAATGAATCAACGATGAAATGATATACGTGAAATGGAACTGCGGATATGAAATCAAGTGAAGCTATGATCCTCGCAGTTATGAACATTATTTTTGCAATTGCGTAAAGAAGCCTGAAAAATTCAGGACTTCAACGGGGTTTGAACCCCTGACCTCGCGATACCGGTGCGACGCTCTAACCAACTGAGCTATGAAGCCACTGACGTTGGGAGCTGGTCATTTGTGGGTTTCAATGTTCCCGTGACGAATGAATCAACGATGAAATAGATCATAAATGAACTGCGGATATGAAATCAAGTGAGGCTATGATCCTCGAAGTTATGAATGCAATTTTTGCAATTGCGTAAAGAAGCCTGAAAAATTCAGGACTTCAACGGGGTTTGAACCCGTGACCTCGCGATACCAGTGCGACGCTCTAATCAACTGAGCTATGAAGCCGGGTTCAAGCCGTTGAAGTCCTGAATTTTTCAGGCTTCTTTACGCAATTGCAAAAATTTCGTTCATAACCGCGAGGATCATAGCTTCACTTGATTTCATA
>NC_090878.1:13068860-13081360 GCF_036669935.1 Montipora foliosa | reverse complement strand
TTATTATGCCACTAACCATTGGGTGCAGCAGCTCATAATAAAGTTATTGTAATTCAAGATGGCATCACTCGTATTGCGTACATAACAGCCACATCATTGAATTCAAAAATAGAGAAAAAAGGTTTTTGATCCTGCTATATTTGGATAAGAAGCACAAAGTTCTTGTTGCACTGACCTTAACTTTGTACTATAAAGACTAAGTTAGAAACTTAGAAATTTATATCTGTAAATCTCTGTGTATATCTGTGAGGCCCGTATCTGCTCGCACAATGTTACTTACGTTATATTTCTTGGAGTATGACAGGAATCTGAGAAGACCAATCCAAACTAACAGAACTGCTATTCCAAGAAAAATGCTGCACACATCATAGAAATCACTGTCCTGGATCAAATTATAGAAAGAAAGTAGCCCTTAATCTGCTTAATTTTAAATTAAAGACAGAAGGAACTGTTATGAGCTACATGTATGACAATGGATATCAGGAGTCATTTAGTGTTATCCCCCGCAAAGAAAGTGGAAAATAAAGAATTAACAAGAAATGATAAATTAATAACATTACAAAAGAATGTGCATCAACAGTCTTTCTTAACTCACCTTTTGATCTATGGCCATCTTGTATACCAAGCCAATGATAGTCAGGCTGTCACTTATCATGATTACAAAAAACCACATGCTGACAAATTCTCGATAATCCCAGAAAGTAAAGTCTTCTAGAACTGCATCCTCCTTGAAAAACCTTGCAGCTTCCTTACAAAAAAGGTACATTTAAAGGTACATTACTTATGGTGTTACACTTGCTCATAATTATAGGCACAGAATGCTGTCATTTACATAAGCATGTAAATATATGTACGACAATTAAACCAAATGTTATTTAATCTAACAGAAGAAAAAAAAAAACACCACTTAATTCTATCTTCCCTGTATGAAGGGCCTTTGATTTACCACGTTTTGGGACAGGAATACAGAATTTAATTGTTTCCTAAAACTACCTTTGAGGAATTGTAAAAGCCAAAGGATGACAAAAATGAGACTTGAAAGTTGTATAGCAAGCAGTTGCCTTTCAAAATACCTTCAGGACGTTCGCGCGAAATTTTTTCAACATTGATTTTCTTCTGAAACTTTTACCACTGTAAGATGATGAGTTAGCTATGTCAGAAATGTAAAAAAAATGGGGGGTCACCGACTTCGTTTTGGAGAGAACATGTCCGGAAAAACACCCAAAATGTGACAAAATCGGTCTTCGTTATCGAATAAGGCCAGTGTCTGTAAACCCAAATATATTGCAATTAAATCTTTGAAGTGAAATCTTCTCTGCCAAATATTGTTTGAGTGGACTAATTAAGTGAATTTAGTCAACTGGTGAGGTTCCCTTAAAGATCAAGTCCGCATTTAGCGACCACAGTTTCACGCGCCTTGCAGCCGCAAGATGGCAGGATTTGATGTCCCGTGAGCAGAAATCTTGAAATTTTTTGAACTTCCCACCTTGATTTTTTGTTCATTTTTGGACAAAGTGGAGATAATTGTAAATAAAATCCGTTTCTGGAAAGAAAAATAGGGGTCACCGAACGTCCAAGACCGTTAAATCCAGGCAAAGCTATAGCTATGGCCTTTTGCCCTATCAGTTCTCATTTTATTACTTAGCGCGCGCGCTCGTGTATGACGTGGCGTGTGCATTTGCGTGCGCAGTAAGGATGTGCAGAAACAATTGGCGCGAACGTCCTTAAGCAAGGATATCTGTTTTCCTAAATAGAGGTAATAAAACAAAACCTTGGAGTGTTGCACTGCACATAACAAGCACTTTAGACCATGCTTTGTTTGCCCATTTTTTGTAATTTCTTCAGTTAGTGATACAATTTTCAACTGAGAGTCCTGTTTTCAGGCTGGGACAAAGCAACTCACCCCATCTTACCTTTGCCAATTTCGATGATCTGTACACTGATCGGACACAAAGAAACAAAGAAACCGTGCAGATGAGGATGACAACAGCATCAAAGACAACCAATGTTTCTGTTATTACCCGTGTTCCTGTAGAACAGAAAGAAAAAATCTTCTAGTCTCTTTCAATAAAGTGTTGTGAAAGGTATCAATGGACACAGCATTAGATGGCCTTTCCTTTTCAGCTTTTGACTTACTGAGTGGATCTGATCCCTTTATGTTTCCTTTTTTGCAGGGTAAGAAAGTGTTGTTCATTAAGAGCTGCACAGGCATACGTCCATCATGTTTGACATTGTCGAACAAAATCTTAAAAAAGCAGACAAGAAAATACAAAAAAATGAACTCAAACACAGAGGTAACAAATTAAATAAATAAAACTATTCCTACTGTATGTGATAGCTTTAGGCACCTTACTTAAAAAGTTCTCTATTGAATACCAATAACTCATGTTTCGCTGCAAAAGTTACGTAACTTAAGTAATTCATAGGCCCACTAACCTGCTAGTCATAGACATGAGATCTATTCTTCACTTTTTGTCACAAAGATCTTTGGGTTAATGTTTTCAAAAGATTTTGGGGTTGCCACAATGATGAAGAATAGACATGCACCTCACTTGCCAGACGTATACAAAATATGGACCCCAGGTCCACCTCAGTGGACCCGGTCCATGGACCCCTTCACTACCCCTTTATGGACCCCTCCATGGACTTGGTCCATGGACTAACCTTGTGGACCACCCCTTATTTTGTAAAGTTACAAGCAGGAAAATCTTTAGATGTAATAGAGAAGTGATACTTGCACTTACCTGGAAAATCTAAATAGGAGCCTATGACTGGGAGTGAACAACTGGCTGAGTCTATTTTTATACTACCTTTTCCGCAAGAAACAGAGACAATTTCCATTTGGTTAACCTATGACATCAAGTTAGTTTCTTGTGATTGGTCACTGGACTCCTTCAGGAGTCTCATAATTTCGTGGAAAATTCAATCCAAAAATAAATCATGGCCTCTGAAAACGTTATCACGGGAATATAGGGCTGTTTCTCACCCCTACACAAGGGCTTCTCATAGACAGCTGCACCACCTATTTGGTGGCTCCAGAGGGATTCGTCTTTAAACCACACTTTAAATGTACATTCATCAATGCCTTCACTGGAACAAATGAGCCCAACAGATTGAATGAATGAATGGATGAATGAATGAATGAATGGATGGATGGATGGATGGATGGATGGATGGATGGATGGATGGATGGATGGATGGATGGATGGATGGATGGATGGATGGATGGATGAATGAATGAATAATTATGTAGTCAACCACTTCCTTAGGGGCTTTTCAGGGTCAATGAACAACACTTTGGGGGACTTTGCCACACTGCTTTTTTCTGGCACAAATGGCAGCCATGCAGTTTACCGTTATCTTAACTGAATATAACAGCTATTTTACACATTTTTTTAAAACTTTTATTGCTTAAATTGTCCAGACAAGTGCTAAAATCACTTCTCTTTTTCATCTAAAGAATTTTCTGCTTGAAACTGTAAAAATGAGGGGTGGTCCGCAGGGTAGCCCATGGACCAGGTCCACAGTGGTGGTCCATGGACGTGGGGTCCATGTTTTGTATACATCCTCATTTGACTGGTCATGATTTGTTAGTTACTGGTGCTTCAGAAGGTCAGAGAGAATTCTTCTGGTTTACCAAAGTCAGAAATATTTTGGCATGACTGATAAGTGATGTAAAAATCTTTAGGTGAACGAAGTCTGCAACAATGGGTTTGGTACAATTTGGCTAAAATAAACAAGCGGATTGGCAACTTGAGAACATGGTTATGTCACAATTCAATGGCAGCTTCTAAATGGAACAACGTTGTGTGAGTGAAATCCAACTATACACAGGTTTAGGGTACAATAAGTTTAATCCTACATACCATAATGTTCAACTGATAACAGGTAGGCCTATCCCATGCTTTGACATTTTTTAGGTTCACTGTTTTGAGATTGAACTTCATTTGAACAGTACGAAGCCTAAATTGAACACATAAACTTTTAGTAACAAAACACTTACTCAACTGAATAAATATTCTTCATAACAGTAAAAGTACCTTGAGAGTTTCTAAAAAAATCCATGCAAACACTTCATGACAAAGCTCACCTTCCCAGATTAAAGGTGTTATTTTTTATTACTGCGTGGTCATGGTCAAAAGAACGATTTAAATCTATACATCCTGTGGAACAAGCAGAAAAGAAGAATTCAATTGAAGATATCTTGACTTTTAGTGATGAAATATGGAAGTACCGAAAAGATCTGAGTTGTACTAACAGAAGTGTTAAAGGCTCTTTCAAAGTCAATGACCACTACCCTGACCACTTTAAAAGTCCCTCACTAGATCTTCCTTGCTGAAAACCTTACTGATTGTTATTTATATGACTGATATTTAGAAGTAAAGTTGATATGGACACCACACACAGGAGCCCCCTGACAATTTGCTCGATCACATGACATCTGTAAAAGCCTGAAGTTGCTTCTTTCAGAGCAGCCTGTGACCTTTCTTATATATAGTCCAGTGTATGCTCTTGAAGTTTTCCAATGTGACGGAACTGTGAATTCATCTATATTGTACGTTTATACAGTTAGGAGTCTTTCAACAGCTGTTTCATTGTCATATACAGTGGAAGTCTAAGGGGAGATCTGGTCACACTGTATCCTCTCAGGTCATCATCAAAAGACTACTTTCTGCTAACCCTTTAACTCCCAATAGTGCCACTTATAGATTTTACTCTGTCTAACGCCAGACGATTTTACTCGTCAATGGGGAACCCCACGGGGCTGAAAGGGTTAATGTTCAACAGTCATGCTACTGATGAACAGTTTCAGTTTCAGTGTAAGTACTCAATTTTTGGAGAATATTTATTACTCTTTGGTGACTCTGTCTTGCTTACATGTACTTCTTTTTTAAACACATGCCTAGATACCAGTAGTTACCTTGGTTGACCTTGGGGTCAAATTTGAAAGTGTTGTTTTCTATCCCTCCTGCAGCATAATAACTGTAACACAGACGCATGGGAGGAGGCTCAGATCCATTCACCACACCAGTATAATCATACGCACCAAGGGGCACAGTTGTTATCTGATAATACTGTCAACAAATCAAAAACAAGAATAAGTGAAAATTCTATCATAGCAAGAAGAAACACCTTTTCCCCCAGGGTGATTATGTATAATCTGTATCAACAGAAAACAGTGAATCCCAAATAAACCAAACTAAAACATGATTGAATAGGAACCATCAGGCTTTAAGGTTAATAGGGATTGATACCAGGAATGATTATTTTTCCTATTGAGCATCCTTTATTTTCTTACTTCACGATAAAATGATAAAACTGATGTCCTGGACTAACCTGTTCATGTGCATAGTGTAAATAACTGTAAAATTGTGCCCTTGTAAACACAACCAACCCCTGATCGCCATTTTTGTAGTCTTTGAGGAACAGGTGTTTTAGGGCTAGATGATTGTTTTCCAGGAATGTCACCAGTGAAAATCTATCAAATCCAAAAAGGCAAATCTGCAAGATGAGAAAATTTAACCAATAAAATCTAAGTAAGTCACAATTCACTATTATATTGTTCTGCATCATTAGCCTTTCCTAATCAAAATTGCACTGAAAACATGAAGCAATGAACATTGTTACATGATGGTCAATAAGCTTAGAGGATTCATGACAACATTTACAACGAAAGGGACAACAAAATAAGGAATTGGGAAATGAATGGTTGGATGAAAATCATAGGTGAATCATTTTTTCTATTAAGCGATCACTTTCTTAATCAATGATGCAAGCATTCTTCTTCCCGCTGAAATTTTAATATTTAACATTATTTTGTAAAATAGATTAAAATACTGTTATCACACAAATGATAACTTAAAAACCCTAAAGGGAAAATAAATACCCCACCAATCATATGTGATCAGGATGCACCCTTAACAATGCCATACTGGAATTCCTCTTGCATATAAGTTAATGAGCGGCAGGTACAAAACACAGGTCACAGATCATTGTTTTACTAATACAGAAAGTATCCTAAACATCCATTAAAGCTAACCTAAGGCCTAATTAAGCCCAAACAGAGGTTTTTAAGCCCACTGTTAGCATTTGTAAACAGTTAAGATTGTTTCTGTATCAACTGGTAAAACAATGACCTGTGACTTGGGACCTGTGACCCATGTTTTGTACCTGGCCATTAATTAGTCTTTATAAGAATTAACTCAGGAGGGTAGTTGTCTGATCTTAAAGTCACGAGTCATCCTTGTACTGTGCGATACACTGGCAGTGAAAAAAGCTCATGAGGGAGGGAGATGTTACCAATATCTTTCTCTATCTTATAAAAACTTGACCACATCAGCACTTGGGCTGGCCTACAAACAATATGGTTCTTAACCCCACAAAGTGCAAGGAGATGACTTTGCGTTTTCGTAGAGTTGTGGACCATCTCCCATCAGCCTTGGCCATAGACACTAAGGCCCTTGAGTCAGTTGATGGTCATAAAGTATTGGGAGTTACAATTCAAAGTAATCTCAAATGGGATTTGCACATTAATGAGGTTGTGACTAAGGCGTCAAAGAGGTTGCATATTCTTCGTGTCCTCAAACACGGCGGAGTACCACCTGCCGACCAACTTAAGGTTTATTTTGCGCTCATTAGGTCTGTCCTTGAATACTGTTGTCCTGTGGGGCATAACACCCTCCCCATTAAACTATCAGATAGCATCGAGCGAGTGCAGAAATGGGCCCTGCGCATCATCTTTCCTGCACTGCACTACCAAGAGGCCTTAGCTACTACTGGGTGTGTATCACTTCACACAAGAATGGGTTTGTGTAGCAAATTATTTACAAAGATAAATGAGCCCGAGTCCCGTCTTCACCATCTTGTGCCACCGACTCGGTTGTAAGTGCACGGTCGCTCCCTTCGCAACAAAGACAGACCATCCGTTATAAGTTGCAAAACTGAAAGCTTTAAACAAAGCTTTTTTCCAGCGATGTGCCTTTACACTCATGACATGTAATTTAGGAACTTATGGGAATTCAATGTATAACTTGATATATTTCTAATTTTTAGGTTTTTATCTACTGGTAATTATTGTATTTTATCCTCTTATTATTGTAAGGCCAGCAGTCCATTTTGAACTCGATGTAATTAGTTTTATCTTTGTAAAATAATTTCGCAATTCGCTTATTTTTAAGCACGACGATTTTATTAATAAACCAGACTTACTAAAACATGCATATAGACCAGATATAATGTATTCTGCACCTTGATTTGCAGTAAGGGCCAATAATATTATTATTTAGGTCAGAGAGCATGGCTGATATACCCCTATAACAGCTGTAGTTGTAGTTGAGAAACTACATATGATATTATATGCTCTATACTACCATATGCTCCAGACTTTCTACTCATGAGGTGTCTTTTCAAGTGTTACTTTAATTTTAAAAACCCTCTTGTTTAGCTACCACAAAATGTACCCTGAGCCAACGAAATAATGCTCGTGTTTAGTATGAGCACGGGCATCAATGGGGTAAGATTGGCCCATTATATTTCTTAAGCAAGCACTGTGACTTATCTTTTTTATTGTAGTTCTCAACACAGGGATTAGTCAGTAGGGAACATTCAGGGAACGTTTCAAGAAAATCGTTCCACAACGTGTTTTTCTGAGGAGTCACCTTAATGATCACTTGATTTAAATAACGTTCTTTTAAAAAATCGCTTGCACTCTTGTGGCCCTGTTTTTAAACTTCAGGAAACTGCATTTCCTAACTCATTAACAGCAAAGAGGTTAATCTCAGATATGATATTAGACTGTAAGTTATGGGTTTGTGAGATGTTATAAACTGCTCCTTATCTGTCATGTGGGGACTGTCATGTCATTTACATCAGATAGATTGTTAATTAGGAATTGAAAAGCATGACCGACTGAACACAAACAGGCAACAAAAACAGCAATTACAAACGAACCACAAAATTAACTGGAACTCTGCTAATTGCACGACCCACTGTGCAGACTACTGCCAATAAATCACACTAGAACCCTGGTATAAAAGCTTTGAACAAACTCCACTGAAATCTTACAGACTTGAAATCAACAGGACAGTCAAACAAGGACCAGTAAAGATTTAAACCCTCCATGGATTGAGATGCACCAGTCACAGATTTCTCATCAAAAACATCATAGCTGATTAGAAATCCACAGTAGTGAGCCTCAACCCATTCACCAGTGAACCGATCCCCACTTACAAGTAAAACCACTCTTAGGAGGGAGGGAAAGGGGTTATTAACTAAGCAAGAGCTACTCATAAGGAAGGACTCAAATGACTTGGCGAACTACAGAAGGGTAATGTTCACCTGGCCATGAACACATTTAGAATGGGGTACCATGCATGTAACATGGTGATAAAATGTGTCTCACATGAGAGACTCCACAAAAAGTAATGTTATAGAGTGATGATGTGGCTTGCTGAAAGGTGATGCCATATATAGCAACCTCCTATGTATTATGTAACCTTGACTGCAATGGTTGTTAGTTTAAGCCATCTTCCAGGCATAAAGAAGGATTCCAAATTCACAAGATTGCCAAAACAAAGGGGCAAGTACTGCAGTGAGCTCTATATAATCTTCATAATATTGATAATCTTCATAATTATGAGAGCTGCATCTGGACCCAATGAACTCCCATATTGGCTCTGGAGGGACTATGCTTCCCACCTCGCTCCAATTATTACAGAGATCTTTCATAGTTCCCTTAATTAAACAACATACAGTCCTTTCAACGTGGCAATGGGCAAATGTATCCCTTACTCCTAAAGAGTCTCCTCTCAATGACTGTCTCTTACCAATATCATTATGAGGATATTTGAACGGGTTCTTACAACCGAAAATCATTGCACTTTGAGAGAGAAGTCATAACTACTGTATTTACCCTGTGTAAGTCAACCTTTTATGGCCTCAAAAGAAGCTCCAAAAAACGCCCTTGACTTATACACAGGTCAAAGATTTTGAGCTGAGTTCCAGGTAAATAATTTATTCAAAATTAACATACCGGTAATAATGTTGTCTTGGGCATAATGGACGCAGTGGACAAAAGACTTCAAAATGAATCATGACAAACAAAACAAAAAACGCATAAAGCAAACACTACAAAGTTTGCAAAAGCATTTAAATCAGCCAGGTTTGTATAAAGAATAAAAAACAATCATTACCAACCAGCATTTTCACGCAATGCGAGTGACGATACTTGCACCAAACATGAGGTATTGTGCCAGGTTACTAAGCAGTTGAACAATCATGTTTTATTTGAAGAAACAGAAATGCCTTTTTGATCTTTCCGTCTTTGGTAAACGAAAATTTCCAGTGTCTATTTCATATTTGTGCTAGTGAGTACCTTCAACATTTAGAGTTGGAGAAATCCTTTTTCCTTTCAACTGGAATTGCTTCCATTCATTTTGAAGTCTTTCATCTGAAATAATTATTATAAATCAAGGACCAATTAACCCTTGCACATTTAGCATCGTTTTTGAAGTCATGTTAAAAGATTGACTCCTGCTGTGCTTATCCTCTAAAGCACTTTATCCCTGAACAATGAAACAGGTTAGTTTGAGGTTTACATGTTCGATTTTCCGGCGGGTCTAATCTGCAGGTCGCAGGTCGCAGGTCACAGGTTGCAGGTCATTGTTTCACCAATACAGAAAGTATCCTAAACATTCATAAAAGCTAACCTTAGGCCTGAAACTTTTGTTTAGGCCTAATTAGGCCTAAGGTTAGCTTTTAAGAATGTTTAGGATACTTTCTGTATTGGTGAAACAATGACCTGCAACCTGTGACCTGCAGATTAGACCCGCCGTCGATTTTCTGACAACTTTTTCGAAACTCAAGGACAAAATGCCTGCTAGCCTGCAAACAGGCTCCCAGCGAGAGCGAAAAAAATTAGGCGAGTGAAGCGTGAATGCACGAGCGAAGCGAGTGGAGACCGCTCTCAGCTCGTCCCACTCGCCCTAGACTACACTCGTCTAACTTGCCCTAAACCCAAGCGGGAGCCTGCCGGGAGCCTTTTGTGTATCCACAGTTCTAGAAATCAAAGAATATAAGATTAGTATCCCATGAACATTTAACAAAGAAATTGCTTTTTTTTGACATCAAAAAATGGAGGGTCGACTTATACACGGGTAAATACGGCATTTTACCACAAGTCATAAATAGGTGTCTTTGTGTAACTATTGGATTTTCTAGTAGTAGAGTGTTTTAAATGTAATATAGTATTGCATAGTATAGTTTGGTCTTATTAGTATTAATTTATTCTCATTAGTATTGAATTGTACACTTCTCACGTCTGCCCGAGAGTATATTTCAATAAAGATCATCATTATTATTATTATATTCAGTTGTTTCCCAGCACCTTGTACTGCAAACTTTATATCTGGCATACACTCACAAGGAGAAGGGGTTGGTAGCATGGGGAGGTCTTTCTCTGCAAACACACTGTCTTTCGGCTGCAGCTGTGCACCTGGGGTCTCCTGACAGAGCATCTTGAATACAGCCCTTATCCAAGAGGAATCACTATAGATTACAGTGCAATGCGCCTTATTGTTGCCAGTCCCAACTTTCACATTTGACAATTACAGTATGCGCAAAGCTGTCAACTCCAGAAACCATGCAACAAGACAAGACAAAAAGCCGACCACAGTCAAAGGCAACCTGAAGGCTCCTTTTCTTAGCTTCTACAGTGGGCGCCACTCCAATCGCATTAAAACAGAAAAGTACACCAAAAGAAGTGAAATTTTGGATGGTCCTGTTACACCAATCACAATTTTTTGATGTAGATTATTAACAAGTAATCACATGATTTTCCTTGTGCAATTTGGAATAAATAAGCTTGCACTAGTAATTTTGGTGGTCTTTGAAAAAATTATTTTACTTGTGCTTATTAATTCCAAATTGCACTCGCAATCATAAGATTATCTACAGTAATAGGCTGTTAGAGTGGTTTTCAATCATTGAATGTCGAACGTAATTAGCAAATTGCTTTGGTTTTGCATTTTGTGGGAGGCGCAGTGGCCTCATGGTCAGTGTGCTTGACTCCAGATCGAGTGGTCCGGGTTCGGGTCCTGGCCGGGGACATTCTGTTGTGTTCTTGGGCAAGACACTTTACTCTCACGGTGCCTCTCTCCACCCAGGTGTGTAAATGGGTACCGGCGAAAATGCTGGGGGTAACCCTGCAATGGACTAGCATCCCATCGAGGGGGGAATAGAAATACTCCTAGTCGCTTCATGCTACAGAAACTGGAGATAAGCGCCGGCCTGGTGGGTCTTCTAGGCTCGTAGCGGACTTAACCTTTACCTTTGGTTTTGCATTACTTCACTCAGTGATTGGTTCAAAGTTCTTGTGCCACTTTTTCCACCAATTAGAAGTGAAACCAAAACCAATCGTGGCTCGCATGTGCACATTTTCCTGCGCTTTGTGTCGGCTACATGTAATTGCTTCGAGCTTTGATTGGTTTACTGGATTGCCTCTGTCCCTTTTGATTGGCCAAAGTAATTACTTTGGTTTTGGTTTTACGGTGCGACACTCAATTGCTTTAGTCTACAAGTTTACTACGTTTGACAGCGAAAAAGAAATGCGACAGCGGAATGGTCTCTCAATAACAAGAGCCATACTTAATACAGTGTGTTTGATTGCCATGAGGTTATAACAATGAAAACCCTTCTGTTCTTCAATGATACGGAAATAACTGACGCTGTGTTAGATCATCAATCAATTGACCATTTTACAGTTGTAGCTAAGTTACCTGGCCTAAGAATGGAGGCTGCAGGTGACCCTGTTTTGATACAAACCTCCATTCTTTTGTAATGTTAATATGGACTAATTAGCATTACAACAACCTAATTTACATGACAAAAGCAGTGGGGGCTGTATCAATACTGCAAGGTCACCGGCAGCTTCGCAGCCATTCATAGGCTATTGTAGGTCGCTGCGCAAACAACTGCAAAATGGCCTATTCAGCCAAAATAATTATGCACACAGATCACGACATTTGGCTGATCTCCCAGCTTACCTGAATAGTTACAAGAACAATTTTTACAATCTGAAGTAACAGCTTCCATGGTTTTCTCCGTCGCGCACGAAATTTCTGTAATGGATTCATGAAGTGGTATCGAATTTTCGTCTTCATTATTTCTCTCGGAGATGGCGTTGACATGATTCTTTCCATGGGTTTCTCCGTGAGCGCATCAGTTTGTTCGTCGGGCATTTGCTGTATTGCCGAGGGTTCATCAATCGATTCTAATTTCTTGGCCGAAGATTTGGTATTGCCAAGGTTTTCTTGATGTTCTTCCTCAACAGCTTCAAGGTCACTTGAATACGAATACGTACTGGATCCCTTGCGATAGTTATTGGCATTCCCATTTTTTGGGGAGGGGACAGGAGAGCTCATTTTGCAGTCGGAAACTCAAACCCTGAACTTAAACTTTCGAAAATTTCAGTTTGGGTGCACGGTGTCGAAGACATACACAAA
>NC_090878.1:13041360-13063860 GCF_036669935.1 Montipora foliosa | reverse complement strand
CCGAGTTCACTCTGTTTTAAAGGAATTTCACGGAATTTCAGCTTGCTTGATATAATTTCACGGTTGTCTGCCGTGAAATCGGCATCAGCGTGAAATTTTCATAAGCCCCCTTTTCGCGTGAAGGGTCACATATAATAAAAAGAACATTACACGTTGGCTCGAAGATATGAATTTTATGTTCTCGTGGCAAGAACAATATCTCACTCGTTCGCTTCGCTTGCTCGTGAGATATTGTTCTTGCCACTCGAACATAAAATTCATATCTTCTCGCCACCGTGTAATATCCTCTCTCTCTATATATATATACATAAAGCTTTACAACAGCGTTGTAAAACGTAGTTAATGGAGCATGATTGTTAGAGCTATCCTCCACATGTCACGTTATTTTGTAAACATTACGCAACGCAAACAAGACATGAATGGATTCCTATATCTAACAATTCAAACTGAGTTCCTATATCCTTTTCTTTAATACTGTCTGCTTACAGTTATATCCTTTATCTGGATTGGCGGAAAGCAACAACTATCCCCATTCATGTTGCATTGAGTGCTACAGTAGTTGTTTCTATTAGATGGTATGTTAGTCACCATTGGTTTAGTCCTAGACATTAGTCTCAGTATGAAAGGTCTAGTTAAGTCCAAAGTATCACTCTGTGAGCTCTATAGTTAACTGTAAGGAGTGCCTTTACTGTTTACAAATTTTATTATGGCTTGTCCGCCTGGCAGTTCGAAAGCTACTCGACCTCGCCATCGTCGTCTGGAAAATCTAACTTCCCTGTCGACGGAAGTTCTTCGCCTTCGTCTTCAGGCCCTCAATCTGCCGATAACTGGCAGCAAAGCCAAACTAATTTCCCAGCTTGAAAGCAGCCGTCGAACAACCTCGCCCAACCAAGCAGCCACCGCCCAGTCAGGTGAAGAAATCCACGTCGAAAAAACCTTCCCGTTCTGATTGTGACCCTGTTACTGCGCGGGCTGACACAGTCAACGACGTGAGCGACAATTCCTCGTCCGTTGGTTCTGTGGATGGCCTGGATGAGGATGATGTAGATCTCTCTCAGTTCGGGTTGTCAGCCCCACAAAGAGCGACGCCCATCCAGAAACCAGGTGCATTCCCCGAAGCCCAAATGGCCGCCATACAGGACACCATTCGTTTGTCCGTGGAGCAAGCGCTCAACAGCTGCTCGTACCTGCCTGTTGAGCCCTTTCTGGGCACTGCTATGCCCAACACAGCAACTCCAGCACCTCACAGATAAGGAGCAGGTATTCCTCTGGGCCTCCATTGCCCTCAGGACAGAAATTTGGAGGACAAAATTCTGTGTGGTGAGTACATAGACTTTACTCTGTTGCTCCCCGCTTCCTTAAGTTGGCCCCAGGTTCCCGAAATCCAGCTCCGCCTAGATGACTCAACCCCAGGTTCTGCCTCACCACTGTCAATGGTTCGCAAACGCAAGCCTATTATTGACAATTTTCATAAGTGGTTGGATGCTTATACCGCCTACATGCTGGTTATCGTTCCATCATATCCTTGAAGATCCCTTGAGTTGCTTAAGTACCAGCAGATCATAAGCAGGGCGGCTACCAAATTCAAGGGGTTGGCCTTCCTTTCATACGATGAACACCGTAGAGCCGCTTACGACTTAACTATATGCTGGGCTCAAGTTGACCTTGAACTGTGGACCGTTACCTTCTCTGGCCTTGCTAAGCCGCACTGTCTTGTTTGCTCCTGCCCCTACCATAGCCAGGTCGACTGTCCTGGCGCAGACCTGCAAAGACAGCAGCCCCAAAATGGACCTGTCTGCTGCCGATTTCACCGGACCTCTGGGTACACTTCAAGTACTTGCCCGTTCCCACACATCTGCCGCCGGTGCCGGTCCGCTGCCCACTCCATCATTAACTGCCCTAACAGCATCTCAAGGACCACTCCACGCCACCATACCTCTACCAGTTCTGGCGAATGCAGCAAGAGATAAATAAAGTTCAGCTCCTTGCCAAGCAGGGTTCACCTGACGTAACTACCCCCATTAACGTAGATGTTTTAGAGAGGGAACTTTCGGGGCACCCTGATCGCAATTTTGTTAATACTTTAATTAATTGTCTTTGATATGGTACACATGTCGGCTACACTGGTCCTAACAAACCCAGGGTATCCTGCAATCTGATTTCTGCTAATCAGCACCCCAACATTGTGACATCGAATCTTTACAAGGAAATTAGTCTGGGGTGCGTGGCAGGACCCTGTATCTCCTCTCCCCTCCCCAATCTACAGTGTCATCCTTTAGGCGTGGTCCCCAAGAAACACACATTTATCATACCCTGACGGGGATAGTATTAACGACCACATTAATGCCCTCCAATATGTCCGGGTAGAGAATGCAATCCATATTCTCAAGTCCCTGGGCCCGGGTTCATTTATGGCAAAGACTGATCTCAAATCAGCCTTTCAACTTATTCCCATTTTCCCATTTGCTACTGGCAAAAACAGTATTATGTAGACCTCTACCTCCCTTTTGGAGCTTCAATCCCTTATCGGTACCTTACAGTTCGCTTGTAAGGCGGTAGTACCTGGGAGAGCGTTTTTACAATGCATGATTAACTTGACTCGGGGAGTACCCAGCCGTTTTCACCACATATGGTTGAACAAAGAATTTGTCAAAGATCTCTCAATGTGGAACGCCTTCCTCGCAGGGTGGAATGGGCGCTCTTTCTTTTTAGACACCACCATTACCCCTTCTCTGGATCTAGAACTGTTACCGTCGCCTCTGGCTCTGTTGGTTTTGGGGGCTATTTCAATGGGCAATGGTTCCAGGGTAGATGGCCCCCTCACATCCAGCTAAACAGGGCTCGGGGTATAAGCATCAAATGGCAGGAACTTTTCCCCATAATGGTGGCATGCGCAATCTGGTTCCCTCATTTCTCAGGGAAACGTATTCAATTTTGGTGCGATAACAAATCCGTTGTGGCATTTATCAATTCGGGCCATTCAAAGGCTCCGCGCATCATGGACCTTCTTAGGTTCCTTATTCTAATATCCATGAAACATAATTTCTTTATTGGAGCACGTCAGGTCCCTGGGGTTTCTAACGAAATTGCTGACAGGACGCCCGTTTCCGGTCAGCGGCTCCCAAGGCCGACAAAAACCCCTTGCACCATCCCGCCTTCGCTCATGACCATCTAAGGGATGCAAGTGCAAACCGCGAGGTGGGGACTAGTGTGGACCACGAACCGTACATACAGCTCTGGAAAAAAACGCTTCCTCCAATTTTGCCTCATGAATCTACTTATGTCAATCAACGGGGACATACTCCCAGCTTCTGAGGGAACGCTTAGTTATTTTGCCTTGTACCTTGCTAGAATGGTTAAGCATACTACTATAAAATTGTATCTCTCTGTGGTTCTTAATTTACACATTTCCTGTGGCCACAGCGATCCTGTTCAGGGAAAACTTTTCTTGCAAAAGGTGCTATGGGGCATTCTTGGTTGCCAGGGCAAGTCTCGTATCCTTCACCAACCCATCACACCCATTGTGTTAGCAGCAATCCAACCAATTCTTTGTACCTGGTTAGAGGAATGGGACTTCACTATGATATGGGCTGCCTTCACCTTAACCTCCTTTGCCTTCCTCCGTTGTAGCGAATTTACCTATAATGGGATCTCCCAGTTTTGGCCCTTGTTTAATCTGTCTGCCGACTGTGTATCATTTCATCCTAGTCAGGCTTGCCCGCAGCAAATGTCCGTTCTCCTTAAAGCTTCTAAGACAGACACTTATCGTTAGGGCCACACGCTTGTTATTGCGTGTTCCCCTTCACCAATTTGCGCAGTTACTGCTATGCATAATTATTTTTTGGTGCCTGCCCGCGTGGGCCACTTTTCTATTTCCACTCAGGTCGTTTGCTTACTAGGTCCGCCGTTGTTAACCTTCAGAGGGATGCAGCTCTACATGTCGGCCTCCCCCACAAGTGGCTTAAAGGGCACAGTTTTCGCATCGGCGCCACATCTACAGCAGCTGCAGCGGGCTTGTCGGATTAGTTAAGGTCTTAGGTCGCTGGTCATTGGATTGCTACCAGCTTTACATTCGTACGCCTCGCAACGTTTTACTGTCAGCTGCGCCGCGTATGGCTGTCGTTTCGTTACCATAGTTAGTTACTGTTTAGTTTGCGCTTGGGGGGATACATGCTTCGCACATATCAGTGGCGGTTAAATCTCGCAGCGACTTCTCCAAGCTTTGGTGTTTTTCATGCTATGCCATTTTATGCTCTCTATCTGCCTTTGTTCTTGTTTGATCCAGCACGTGCCGGCGGAGTCGGCTTGTAGTGCTTGGGAGATAAGGAGCCTTGAGCTATTTTTACCGTCTACACTCTTTCCATTATAGCACGATGCTGGCCGGAGGTTTAGCTCGTAGTGCCGTGGAGAGTTAGGCTTATTTGGCTTTTACCGGCCTACAACTTGTCCGATCCGGTGCGGTTTGCCTCGTGCGTCGGGGAGATAAGTTCAGGCTTTTAGTCAGGCTACGGAAGTCGTCTGTCACACCAATCGTGGAGCGGTGACCCCCCCCGCCCTTTTACGCCAACATTGTCTCTTGTATTTTGTTATTGTTGTGTCTTAACCATAAATACCCGCGGGAACTGCAACATTAACTTAAATATATTGCTTTCATATATATGTACATGTATATGTGTTTGGACTACAGTTGTATATTATTTGCTTATTTTATGTTTATTTGTTTATCTGTAACCATTTAATTAAGAATAAATTATATTTTTCCAACTGTTAGGGTTAGGGTTAGGGTTAGGGTTAGGCTTTTACTATTTTTGCCCTTTGCTCCTTATACTTAAATATTATTCACTTCTTGTTTGTAAATTTGTTTATTTTGTGGAGAATAAATTACTAATAGATTACATTCTTATAGCATTATTGTCACTGTCAATGGATTTGACTGAGCTTGATTGTGAAGTTTAACTTAGGAATCCCCTCCCCCCTTGACCTCCACTGTAGAAAAAACAGAAACAAAAAAAACCAGGGTGTTTTTTATTGTTACATGTAGATATGGAGTAGTCGGTTATTGCTTATCATGTTTCCCTGACATAAGAGTTCTTCTCAGTCTTCTTCAACTGGTTTTACCAGTATTAGGTCAAATAAAGATTCCAGATTCTGCAGAGGAGAGACAAAAGATGTTTCAGATCAGAGAGAATATAGGTCTCGCTGAATTACTGCTGGATTTCCTTCTTGATGTTCTGCTGATGCCATACAGGTTTGTTCTAGATTTTTTAACATTTTGATCTCAGTGCTATTGAAAGTGATAAAACACAAGTGCCTAGTAGTACATTTCTGGTTTAGCAAAAACTGCTTTGTCTTCCATAATATATATTATTTGAGCAACTACCATTTTAATACATGTAGTTAATAACATAATTATTATGTTACAGTGAGAAAAGAGGCTAAAGTAAAGTACTTGCTTTGATACAATGACACACAATAAATAATACATACATAGCAAAAATCAATAACTAAGTAAAGTGCACAAAATACATGTACACTGTAATGCAAGTTAGCTGTGTGGATGATCCAGAAACTTATCCTTTGCAAATTATTTTCAGCACTTTGCCAATACAACCCCCCACTTCTATCTCAGAGACACCTACCACTGAACAAATGTCAGACACTCAAGCTACTGACTTGCAAGCTCCACCAGGGATGAGTGAGGCTGCTCTTAAGCGTATCAGAGGTGATTCGACTTTAGAGCCAAACAAACTAGAACAGGCATGTGTGTGAATAAACAGTACAATTTTTTCTGGAATATTAGAACTATTTCTAATCATGGTAGAAATACAGGTAAAGAACATCACTTTTGCAAATTATAGTATGATTTGTTATCATCAGCACATCACTACCAGGGTTATTAGGGATTTTAAGAATTGACGACGGCTATATCATTGGTTAATAGAGGAATAATCATTCTGCATGTGCAGCACATTTGGAGCATATTTTGGGTACTCTGCATAACAATGATGTAAAATCTCCAAATTAAATTTTGAGTTTCGACAACAACGTGAGCGTACAATTAAGAAATGGTAAGCGTGCAGCGTGCAACTATCGAGTTATGGACGCACGTGGGAGGTTGCTAAGCACAAGAGAAGCGTAAGAGTCGCACGAGGCGATAGCCGAGTGTGACTCTAGCTTCTTGAGTGCTTAGCAAACCTCCCAAGTGCGTCCATAACTCGATAGTTGCACGCTGCACGCTTACCATTTCTTTTATAACATAATCGTGAACACGACTCCTGCGTGTTTCGCTTGTATTTGCATAAATCGAGTTTGGTCAACAGACGATGTCAACACAACTTTGCTTTTTTAAGACAACTTTGAATTAACAAGACAAAATGATGAACAAACAGTTTTCCCAGTCAAAACTTTTATTGGAATCAATTATTGCGAGCGTCAACACAAACACGCTGTCTTTGCACATGCTTCGCTTCTGTTGAAAGCGATCAAGCTATCGCAAACAGCACGACTTTTCCAATCCAAAAAAAAACGACGTTACACTATTTCAACTCAAATGGCCGATGAAATAAATCTCAAGAAGAAAATCGACATTCCAAAACACCATTTACCTTCCTGTAGCATCTTCCCTGGTCTCATAAAATCCATTTCAATTCCGCGATTCGGCTTGAATATTTAAGCAGAGTTTAGATTGTGTTTTGGAAATCAAAAGCAGTACAAACACGAAACGCTCTTTCGTCGCTTTAAGACCTTCAATTCTCCTTTTCCGCTGCTGATTAATCTTTAGGGCTATATCTTTCTATTTTGAGCTCTGTAGAGGTTCACCCCAATTCTAAGAGGAGGAAAATATGTCTTGGAAAATTAGGACTGATGCGCTCGTGACGGCATTTTCTTCTTAAGTTAGATCGCACGTCAGCTGTCGTCAGCGAGCGTGCACCGATGGGCAAATAGAAATGATCAATTGGCCAATCAGAATGCGCGTTTTATCTAAGTTATGTTATAAATGTGAATCTTTCATTCTCTATTTTTACTCTGAAACCACTTGCACCAATGAATTTTTAGGGTACTTTGCCCACATTGTGCGACGTTAACGAGACAGAATAATCATGAAAGACTTGTGATAGTGCAGAGTTAGATTTTGAGGTGACGTTTTTGTTGACATCACTGTAGTATTATTATCTTAAGTCCTTAATATCAGTTGTCATTGGGAGTGATTACATTTTTTTTACATACTGTAGGTGAAGCTTGGAGCTCTTAAGTTTCTGGCCTCTGATTTATTTCAACCAAGTGAGGTCATATGCCATTTCTTAGTTGCCACTGGAGATACAAGACATGGGTATAGTTCTGCCTATCTATTTTTATGCATGGCACTGATAGTCAGTATTTTTCAGGCAAGGTGAGACTCGTGGCTGGCTGCTGTGACACAAGTGACAGACTTCGCTGTCATAACCATCACAGGCTACAGTTCCATCTGTCATTAACACTTTAAGTCATAAGTGACCCATGTATTATCTCTGAGCTGAGCTTTATTTTACATGTACATGTACATTAATTAATGTTGTATGATTGATTAAAATCGTTTGTAATTTTATAGAGTAATTGATGCTGGAGATCATGAACTCAAGAGAATAGCCAGGTGATCATTCTGTTAAGATACTTGATCATGCTTATCATGCAGCATCAAAATTTATTGAAAAATCAAACATCCAATTGCAAGTTAGAAATAAATTCACGTTGGGTTAAAAGTTTGGAATCAAAACCATACATGTACTTTCGGAAGTGCAAGCTGTTATGGAATCTCAAATGGAAAATAAATAAAAGGTAATGATTTTAACTCCAGGTGTATCAAGGTCACGAACCTGTTTTGGACCTGACTACTAGTGTGCGAGTCTTTTTGGTTGCACATGTGCCGGCCGCTGGTGCTCATATAGCTAGAACTAATGGTATTGCAGTTTTTCTGTAGAATATTGAAGCAATTAAGAGTATTGCTACACTGTGCTCATTCCAGCATGGGATGCTAGTCCATCATAGAGTTACCCCCAGCAGTATGTCACCAATACCCATTTATATACCTGGGAGGAGAGAGAGTGTGTGTTGTGAAGTCTTGGCATGCTAACCACTATGCCCCTACCCTCTCTTTTTTTGATCTTGACCACTCATGAAAAGCAATGCTTACTGTTGAATTTTCTCAGGTCTACAGACTTTGAGAACCCTAAGGTTGTCGACAAGATCTTTGGAATCTTCCAAGGAACTGTGCTGATACCACGCTCAACACAGCAGGTATTCTCAGGAGCCCTGAATCTTTTCTTTTTGCTTCAATGCAAAGTTTAATTTTTTATTCTTGATTCATATTAATTTTATAGTGTGCATGTTGTACATGTAGTTCAGTTTTATCCCCTGGTTTGATTTTTTGAAAACCAGTTCAAGATTTTTGAACCAGTCCATCAAATGTTATAAATAGTTGGTTTATTTTATCAACTGTCTAAAATTTAAAGGGATTTTCCTTTTTTTGGGGATGTAGTAATAATAAGTTAAAAAACAAGAGCTTGGTTTTTTGCGGGGTCTCAAAAAAGAACAAGACATTCCTTTCCTCCATTCTACTTCTCCTACCCCTCCCTGATCTTCCCCATTGCCTCTATCCTACCCCACCCTTCCTTCACAGATTTACCCCCTTTATCTTCCAGATAGCTCTCTCCTTGAATACCCCTTCACTATGCAAAACTTCTCACAGACTATCACACTCTTTATCTCTGGATCTGCCGCCCACTATCTTATCCACTTGACCACACAAGCAACTCCTGCAAATACTCCATAATAATTTATAATTAAATATTTTATTATTCATCCCAGGTTACTCTCGGTCCAAACTTAGATTTATTCACATTTGGACACCAGAGCAGATGGTCACATGCAAGTCAGTGTTCTGTGGAAGTTGACTAGTATGTTGCTTATGGGACATATTATATTTCAGGGAGTAAAAGTCCCAGCTGGACAACAGAGATCCCCAGCAAGTATACGATTGAAACAAAGGCTATTTCCTTACCTTCTGAGGTCCAGGAGGGCTGCTGATCAGTTTCCAGCTTGTCTTCAGGTATTCTGGAAGTACAGCTGTATCCCTGCTCATGCAGAGCTCAGATATGTAGTTCAGGGGAAACTTGTTCCCTGGGTTTCTCTTCTTCCCTTGGGAAGATGTTGAGTACATTGGGAAGCAAATACAGGAAGTACCCAAGTACTGGATGTTTTATCATGTGATGAGATACTTCACAGACCTGTTCTGAATTTTTGTGAGGAATGTGAAATTATCTTCTGATGATCTACATATACATGTTCAGCAGGTGGCATTTTCTCCCTGATTTATGGGTGTTTTTGCTAGCTGGACCTTCTACACCATAATCCTTTTTATAGCATCATTGTCATACTGCCCCCTAGGGGGGACTCTCATATAAAAAGGGGAGGTGTGCTCTTTGGAAATTTTAAATGAAAATCCAAAAGTGACCAATCTGGGCGTGGCTCGGGCATACCGCCCACTTGGTGGTGAACATAATAGGACAGGCAACAACTCTGGAAACTGTGCCAACTGGGCCTTGCTGTACTTGGGTTCTTTAATGTCTGACTGAGTTTGAGAACATTAGGAAGTTTATGAAGTTCTTATCTGACAAGAATTAAAAAGTCTTTTTAGTTGCAGGTGAGCTACAAAGGCAGCAGTTTCTCCTCAGTTATTTTATACCTTAGTGTTAGTCTAATTCTCAACCAACTCAACCAGTGATGTGCAGTGCTGATAAACTTAAATTTCAGATTTTATGTTAATCTCAGAAACCTTTCTGAGTGTACGATGTCTCTTCTACCAAACTCCTACAAAATATGTTTAGCGTGTAGATTTTAATAAATATTATGTTATTCACTGGCCGGGAGGACCGTATAGGGAAAAACTGTGCCCGAGGTCTTGAGTACAGCCCAAGGCTGCAAGCTGAGGGCCGTACTTGAGACTGAGGGCGCAGTTTTTTTCCTATATGGACCAAACAAGAGTGGTGAATAACCTGTTTATTTTTTCCTAAGAAGATGTGCTGGCTGGAGCCATTGCTCCAGGCTGGCCTGCAATGCTTATTATCAAGAGAGAAATATTTTGCAAAAACACAATGATCAGTTGATCCTGTTCACAAATGAATATTTATTAATTATTTGTAAAGCAACACTGTTTACTTTTAAAAACATTTAAAAGGCTTCAAAAAATCTAATTTTGGTCCTAATGCCGGCTACTCACACAAGCTCATGCAACCAGGGCTAGGATTCCGCCCAGGTTGGCAGGCAAGATAGAAAAATTCCAGGCGCTCCAGAGCCAATCAGATCGCAGGATACACAGAATTCCACCTGCTTACAAGTGCATTGAGAAGAAAATAAAGTATTGTATTGAAGCACAACAATAATAGTTAGTTTTAGTATCACTTGGGAAATGATTGAATGATGTTATTTTTGCACAGATAATTTTTGACAGTCTGTTTGGTAATGAACCCAACAGCAAGTTAAGATTGTATGCTGTCCAGTTTGTTCACCATGTGTGCCTGTGGAGTTCAGTCAAAGTTATCACCATGATGGGACCTGTGCTTCTCAGTGGAATGACAAAGTTGATTGGTGAAGATAAACAGGTTTGCTGAAAATACTGTAGAAAGTGTATATAATAGAAGATATTTTTCTAGACTCCATTACATCACTGACCACAAACTACAGTGCATGTGTACTTTACTGTAGCTGTTGGCATTCCACAAAGTGGAGGGCAATGATAGCCCTGATCACAGTTCATTGCAGGTCATTGTAAATCTACATGTAGCAGATCTTATGTGAAAGGTGATTATGATGGCCAATAATTTTACATTGGCCCATTTGATTGGGTGACCTGTGTCATATTGTGTTTAGACAGATCAAGCTTGCAATCATTTCTGTCTTTCATTTAGCCAAGTGCCCAGGGTTGAAAAGGAAAGGAAAGGAAAGGAACTTTATTTAAGTGTCTAGTTGTTCTATAGCACTAATTGGGGACACTGTCAACTGAAATTAACAATTACCGTAATGCAAATCAAGTCAAATGTTGGTTTTTGAGGAGAGGGGAAAACCGGAGAACCCAGAGAAAAACATCTTGGTGCAGAGTAGAGAACCAACAAACTCAACCCACATATGATGCTGAGCCTGGGAATCAAACCCGGGCCACATTGGTGGGTGGCAAGCGCTCTCACCACAGGCAGAGCACTCTGTGTGTTCGTGGTTTAAGATATGTTTATGTGAAATGAAGAGAATCTATGAGCGTTATGAATAAAGCTGTTGGAGGGATGAAGCTGAAATTGGCGAAGAGATAGAGACAAAACTCTTCTATCAAGATCCGTCGCCATTCAGGTGAGATTTTCAGTATTTGTGCGTTAATTCCAGTTTGAAGTAGAGGAGGTCACGGCTGACGGCCACTAAGTTGCAAGCCTTGTCTCCCTTTCTTGTCTAAACCGTCACTGACCAAAAGTAATTTAGCTATAAGACGCTTTAGACTGCCCAAGAAGGCGCAAAAACACCATACATGAGTCGATTAAGGTTTCATTTAACTTTAGTGGGATATTCAGACCGAGATGTGATTTAGATGTGCAATTTTCAGAGCTTTATTCATAACCCTCATAGATTCTCTTCGTTTCATATAAACATATCTTAAACCACAAACACATAGAGTGGTCTGCCTGTGCTCTCACCACTGCGCCATCCCTGCACCTCCACGGTACTGTAGGATGGATGAAATGTGTGACACTTCTTGTTTGAGATCATTAGGCTCAGTCATAACACCCTTGGCATGATGGCAAAGTCCTCTTGTAACACTGTACTTGTGTTGCAATGGGTGATGCCAATGTGGAGTTTGCAGTTACATCCCAGTAACCATCACCAAGAAAGGAATCCAGATCGATGGAATTCAAAAGCTTTGAGAGCAGGTTTTTGTTTGCTGCATACTGGAACAGCCCAAACCCAATAACAGAAAACCAAATGCAACAAGTGTTTGAATTACCACTTGATTTGTCTTTTGAACCATATAGCTTTTTGGTAAAGTTCTCAGCAATAATTATTCTTTACACCAATGTAAAACTCTATAGGATACATGGATACGTAGAAAGCTTATGGTAGTTTTCCTCCATAAAACAACAACCTGAAGCATTGTGCATTTTGGTCTGCAATGTGCTGTACATGTAATAACCCTAACACAGTGCAGATAGAGGTGCTACAACTGGAATACATCAAGTCATTGTTTTAAAATCACTTGAGGCAAGTGATTTATATTGATTTGTATTGATTTACAGTCTCTCCAATAAATTTGTAGAGCACTTGTTCTGAGCTAAATACACTGTATGCATGAGACTTAAATGAACTGATTACAACCTAGTATTTAATGTAGATGAAGTCCTCATCGTTCTATTTTCATAGGTTCCCAATGAATCTCAGAACCTGTGGTTCCTTCATACAATAATGATAATCATAATTAAGTAAAGTATGATTGTCCAGGTGAGTGTAATCCTGAGAAAGACTGTTTGAGATGACATATTGACTGACTTTTCGACAACCTGAGTGGAAGTCATCTTCAAAGTCAAGTGATTTGTGTAAGTTAGTAGATACAATAAGAACTCTGGTCTAGATGTTATTAGTTGACCACTGACATTAATTAGTCCATTAGTTGACAACTGACGTCTATGACCAGAGTTCTAATAATTGTATCTACTGATGTTGCACAAATCACTTCACTCTGAAGATGACTTTCGCTCAGGTTGTCGAAACATCATCCAATATCATCTCAAACAGTCCTTCTCAGGACTACACTCACCCGCACGATCATACATAGTACTTCACTTAATTATGATATGACTCCTGGTTCACACCATTTACAATGATAATTATATCTGCCTGATTTCCAGGACATTAAACTAAGGCGGTTAGCATATACAGCAATTGGAAAACTGGCAAAGTAAGTATACCAATTGAAAGTATGCTTTTAATTTATGAAACGTTTTGTTCCATATTCTGAAGGTGAGACTGGGGAAAAGGTGTAAAGACCATTACAATTAGTCCTTTCAGCTCTGGAGTCCCCCATTGATGATGAATCAAAATTAATTGTGTGGTGTTAGACAGAGTAAAATCTATAAGTAGGAACCTTAATGATTTAAGATGGTGACGAAAACGTCATTACGAAGGAAACTCAAAGATTTGCCCCTGTGTGCTCTCGTCTCCTTAAAACTTGAGATTTAGTCATTTCACGTTGCAGATTGGCAGAGAAAGGAAAGAAATGTACAAAACTTTAAAGTGCATGTGCAGAGCCATTGTTTGTTCATTAGTGTCTATTGTTGGTGGTGTTCTCGCTGAGCTTGCCGTCCTAGATCTTAAGGTCCCCATTGTCACTCTTAGGATATCATTTGAAGCAAGGAAGAGTTCTTCCCATACCCTCCCCTCTCTCTCTCTCCCCCTCAGAAATGTATGCTTGTCCATGTTCAGGCCATCCCTGCAGTATGTGCCCATTGTACATGTACTAGAATTGTTTTCTAGCAAAAAAATATTTTGTTTTAATCCAGTTTGTGATTATTTTTGTTTGGTTTGGTTAATAGACGAATTCCGCATTTGTTTTGTAAAGATATTGCGCTTGTTCAGAGACTCTTTCAGGCACTTTGTGAGGTGAGCATTTGAAATGTGAAAATAATAAGAAGTTGAAGAAAGTTGATTAGTGTTTTCATTTTTCTCTCTGAAGATAAGAAGCAATACATGTAGAGAGAAATGTGATGTGCCCATTACAGCATTTTCATGGATACTGTAGCAGAAAGAAAAAGTCGCATTTATCTCTTCGTCACATTCTCATGCAAAACACAGGAATTAGCAAAGATCTTAATTTCTCCATTCCCTTCCATTCCCTTTGTCAGAGCGAATCCTTGACCTTCGGATTCGCTCTGACGAAGAGCTTTACGCTCGAAACGTCAGCTTTTAGAATCTCTGTACAGTGGTCAATTTACATTTATTTATAACATAACTTGGATAAAACGCACGATCTGATTGGCCAGTGGTCATTTACCATTTGCCCATGGGTGCAGGCTCACTGACGACACCTGACATGCAATCTTACTTTCCGAGATTGGTTACCCTAACCCTAACCCTAATAATGCTGTCACTAGCGCATCAGTCCTAATTTTTCAAGACATATTTTCCTCCTCGTAGAATAGAGGTGAACTTCTACAGAGCTCAAATTATTCAGAAATTATTCAGCAGTGGAAAAGGAGGATTGAAGCACTCAAGAAGCTACATTGTAGAGTCGCTATCGGCTATCGCCTCGAGCGACTCTTATGCATCTCTTGTGCTTAGCAACCTCCCGCATGCACCATAACTTAATAGTGCACGCTGAGCCGTTTACCATTTGTTCTAGGAGCAGTCTGACACTCGTTTAGCAGTCCAAGAAGCCTTATCCATGATGGCTCCATCCTACAAGAATGCAGACAGTACCACACTAGCATTAATAGAGGCATTGATACTGAACTATGTTCAGCAGGTTAAGTAATTATATGTTGTTGAATTTTGATAATACAATACAGTGTAAATTTTAAAACCATTGTTGATGATAATAATTATTTAATTATTAATTATCATAACCTGAAAAGACCTCATCTTCAGAATTTCAACTTGTGTTTTTTATTTTCTTTAAAGTGCTACTATGATGAAATTCATGTTTTCCTATCTAAGCCATTTTAAGAAAAACATGCAGTCTGTGCAAGAAGAAGAAGGCTGTTTCTATTTTGAAATATCTCTTTTTATTCCAGAGATTTTCATGTTTATATAATAATATGCAAATAGTCAACTGATGACATCATAAACTCAACCCAATTTTGATCAAATGCGATGAAAAGGATATCTCAGCCAATTTGTATCAGTAATGCTTGATTCTTTCCAGTAAGATTCTAGTAGATGTGCTCCACATATGAGCATACCAGTTTTGTTACCATGGCAACATATTACATACATACATACTTTATTGAACCTCCCCAAAGGGGCTTTTCAGGAACAATAATAATTATAAAATAATAATTTACATAATTATTTAAATTATTTACAAGATTAAAATAACCAATCTCACTATCAAATTACATAACTACTTATCACGATATCAATCACTTCCTAAAAAATCCCTTTAGCAGTTTGTTCCTTAAACGCTTCTTAAAGATTATTTCGTTGCTACAAAGTTTCACGTTAGATTCCAGACCTCCCTGATATTTAAAACTTGCCTGTTACAGCAAAATCTCAGACTGAGGCCTTGCTGTATTCCGAGGTCAACACATCTTAACCGAGGTTTGAGGTTTGCTGTACATAATGACCGAATGGTCGAGGTTATTAAGTTGCTTATTACATGGATCAGAGAACAGTCCTAAAGAAGAAAAAGCTAATTTGCATAAACAACATCGTCGCTCTTTGGAGGTTGGGTGCCCGAAACATCCTGGAGCTATCCACTGTTGGCAGCCAGCTCCAAGATGGAGACTGCACCGATGGCTGGCGAAACCTGACAACCCAGCCATGAGCCCCCACGCCCCCGAGAAGAATGGGCACCCGTCACACTGATTACACAGTGGAAAGCAGAGGGTGGGGAGGGAGGGAACAAAAACCGCTAAATGCTCCACACACAATGCTCCTACTTCCCGCCACACTGATAAATAAGCGATACAGCCCAAAGCACGAGGTATCCCACGCATGCGCCAGTATACTACAACCACTGACCAATTGGATCTGCAGTAGCTCCTAGTTGTTTACTGGGTTAAACGTTAAACTTCGTTTAACCTCATTAATCCATAATCGGCCAATGGTCATTACGGGAGAATATGCCCTAGCGCTTAGATGCTCTTAGCCAATCAGAGCGCCTAAGATCTTGGCAGAGAAACACTAGCCACATACTGGTAACTGTTATGTACAGGTACTGTAAGTTAAATTGAGAACTGATTACAATGTTGAAAGTGCTATTGACAGTAATTACTATTTGGTAGTGGTCAGATCAATAAAATCAGCAACTTTGTATCTGCAGGCTACACACCAAGCAAGGCTTGTTGCTGTCCAGTTTGCCAATGCCGTCTTTCCGAAGGACTCATATTTTGTCACGTATGTGTGTTTACTAGCTGTCGCTGATGTGTAAGTAATGCAACTGTTTCAACATTCAACATCCTTGACAGAAATGACAAGAATTATTGATAGTATCCTACTCTAATTATGGCATATTTGTGAGCTCTATCAGTTTTCTTACAGCTGTAGCAGCCATTCACTTCTGTCTGACCAAGATAAAATCCTGCTTCTTAATTTTTTAGAAAAGAGGATGTAAAGGAAGAAGCTAAAAAGGGATTGAGAGAAACACAAGCTACCATCAAATTTCAACACCCAGTGATAACATAAGTGACCTTCTTCCTGCATTTCCTGAAATGATATCATTTGTAGCTCAAAAGGTTAGTTTGTCGTTGTTGTGTGGAGTATTATGACATTAAGTTTTTGGTTCATTGAATTCATCACTGTCAACTTCAGGAAGAAGAGAGACTGAGGAGCAAATCATGCTACACGGCTGGTTCAGCAGCACTTCCTTTTTCTCCAGTTGTTTATTCACAGGTCAGTGTTTAATGGTTCTCTTAAATCAATTTTCTATCTGGAATGGAAATTTCAGCACAAGAAGAAAAATAACTGTTTGACCCATTAAACCCTGGGAGTTAGACTGGCCTCCAAGGGTGTTTAAGGTGTCAATGCCCCCTCCATTAAATGAATGTAATCATTATGACCACTAAATATGATTATAATTTATGCAATAGTACAGCCTACTGTGCTTGTACAATGTATAATCATAAGAAGCCCGTGCATTTGTGGATATTTTATTCTTGATCTAGGTAATGTTGTATTTGCAAAGATGTTTGGAAACATGCTGCAGGAGTAACCGAAGAAAACAGAATGAAAAAGTGTATTCTTCCATCAGTGAGCGGTATATACAAGAACTTTTATCCCACTTCACCATTGAAGGTACAGCGAGTAGTTTTTAGTTATACAAGTTAGAAATATCCACTTGGTTACCAGTTTGATTTATTTTAAATGTTTTTAAGAGGCTTAAGGGACCACCACCCTAACCCTAAGCATACCTTAGAGATGCTCTTTCATCACAGTTAATTACAGTTTGCAGTGGCGCTGTGTTACTACATGTACATCAGACATGGGCTGTGTAGCGGCTGCCAGACGCATCTTATGTATGCTCTTGGCCTGTTGCCGTGGGTTGCCCCTTTGCAGTTAAGTTGTCAAAACTGCGAGAAAGGGTTATCAGCAAATCCATCTAATCAATATACACTATATCCAACTCTTTCATTACACTTAAGAGTAATGTGGTAGCGACTGGAAGAATTTCAATTTGTCCTTTCAAGGAGCATCTGAAATGGCTTTGCTTTATGAAGTCTCATTCCCAGGACTTACTGGATTAATGTTATCGCAATTATTGCGATAAGATCATTTTAACCAGTTTCAATCGAATGTCGTTTAAAACCAAAGTAATTACTTTGGCCAATCAAAAAAGGATCGAGACAATCCTGCAAAGCAATCGAAACTCGATCCAAGTAATTACACAAAGCTGACACAAAGTGTGGGAAATATGCACACGCAAGCCACGATTGGTTTTGGTTTCACTTCTGATTGGTTGTAAAAATGGCATGAGAATTTAAACCAATCACTGAGTGAAGTAGGTAAAACCAATGAAAATTGCTAATTTCTCTTGACAGTCAATAATTTATTCAAAACTGCTCTAAAGCAAAATCCTCATTGATGTTGATTAACTTAATTTAGAGGTTGGTATATTTACTTGGTAAACAGAACCTCAAAACAAGTAACCTAGAGAAAACAGTCACATGCACAATAATATTCATGTGTCTTCTTGTGGTTTTATTTAGATTTGCCTTCAAGCACTTGGGAAAATACATGGAGCTTACAAGATGTGCACTTAAGCCTATAGGAGTTACAGTATGCTGTCAGTATCTTTCTCCCTATAGTCAAGGTCCATGTAAACACAGCCAAGAAGCATTTTTTCCCTTTGTTATTACTTTAGGTGCAGATCTCCATGCTGATGCACTGTGCTGTCTGCTACAAGTTGTTGCTGTGGCACCCAAGAAGTTAGCAGAGTTGTTCTATGACAACTTGACTGGATCAAGGTTTGTTTTAGATTAATAATAAAGAATGATCTTATTCACCTAATTGCACAGGACCTTTGGAGTGTTCTCAAATAATTTTAAAAGATTTTTTTCGTGATCATATTTTAACCAAAGAATTTCTTGCAAGATTTCAAATGTTAGAAAGTTAGCTTGAATGAATGGCATCGATCTTGTTGGCTTTAGAGTGGGCAAGAAGCCGGGACACCGGAAGCCCTGCCACGGGAATGGGGCCATGACTTGGTATTCCATTCCCCTTATCTTCACAGCTTGCTTGCTCACTTAAATCTTCACAAAAGCAAGAGGTTCATGTATGCAGTGGTGACTGTTGATATAAAGTAGCTCACCAACTCCTATTGGACTGGCAAAAGGACACATTATCAACAGCAATTTTTTTTCCTTTAAAGAATTTTACATACTCCAGTAGAGAGGATGCCGTCAGTATGCTGGACTATTGTTTGCAGTGGTAGTGTGTAAAATGAACAGAGACTCATTTTTCAATGTGATTGGAGAACTTTCCAAATCTCTTGATAGCCAGGTTAGTTATTTTCAACATTACTTTTGTGTGAGGATTTATAAATAGTTACTATTATTATTAATGGAGGGAACATAGTTTTTTGACAAATTCACTGCTGAGGTGCCCCAGAATGGCCCCAACTGACGAGTAAAATCGTCTCACGTTAGACAGAGTAAAATCTGTCTCATTCAATGGGTTAAAACTCTTCACTTTTCTTTATCATTACACCCCCATATTCATATATAAGTATCTAAGTAATCTAGTTTATGGACGAGGTCCATAAACAAGCAAAAAGAGAACCAGGCAAATATCCAGCCATCTTGAATGAACAAGCTGGGTTAATAAAGGATTTTAATATGAATTAAAACACCAAAAAATTATCTTTGATTTTGCGGGGACCAAGCGAGCAATCCTGAGTGGGCAAGATAGCTCCATCTTGCCGCTCGAGTAGCCAATCATAGCGTGTGATTGGTTCATCTTGCCCGCTCACGGAGCTAGTCATATAATAATGTGAGTTATTGATCGATCTACTTTGTGTGCCTGAAAGTGTTTTAACTGGCATAGCACTATAGTATGGGATATTTATGGAAATGTATATTGTCTTTTTAATTTTACTTGAATATTAACTTTGAATAAATTTTTTGAATGTTGCTCTGAATTGTAATGCTGCTCATGACAGTTTTTATTTACTATAGCAACTTGAGATTCAGCTTGGCACAGTGACTACATTAGGGTATGTTATAGCAAGACATCTGTATGAAGAGGGATTAACGATGGAGGAAAGAGAGCCAATATTTGTGGAAGATATGGATGTGGAGACTGACGATCATGCCAAATGTGCAGTTGTGGATATGCTTAGCGGCAGTGTGGAAAAGATAGGTATGTCCTGTTTCCAGTGTGATCAGCACTGAAATCTACACATCAATGTATCTCTTGAGTAGTTCAAGTTTACCAGGGTTAATGCAGTTAATCTGTCTAAAGAAACTGGGGAGCTGCATTGTTGGGTTGGCATAGGTGGCATCAGCTGACTAAAGGGGGGATAATATGATTAATTCTTCTCTACTACGCAAAAGTTCCTATGCATTTTTTTTGTCTTTATAAGACTCAGTCAAAATTAGATATGTTTTCTGTACGAGTCATTAACCCTTGACTCCCAAGGGTCCCCATTGACAAGTAAACCATCTGGTGTTAGGCAGAGTAAAATACTTAAGTATGGCCAACTTGGGAGTCAAAGGATTAAAAGAGAAAATTTGGAAGGGGGCCAAAAAACAATGTAGATTTTGGTCCGGCCCACAGGACGACCTTCATTGCATGCAGAGCACCATGGCTAAGAATATATGGTAACCATCTGCGAGAAAATGTGGTTTTGATCAACTCTACAGCCGTCCACCCCTCCATGTGAAAACTCTGTGGTTAAACCCACATATTTGTTTTCGATTGGATGGCAGGTTCAAGCCAGGTTAACTTATTGCAAGAAAAAATAACATGGGAGCTCTGCTTTTAGGCTTTTCTAAATCTATATAATTATTGCTGTTGTAAGGTCAAAACAGGTATCATTACATCAACCTTGTAACTTTTCTCTGATCAAATAGATCTAACCCTAATAATACAAGTAAAAATGTGTCAATATCATAGTGTTATTCATGAGGAGATACAGTTTTATTTTGTTATTGTGACTTGGGGATATTTGAATTTGTCTATCATAGTTGTACTTGTTTTTGAAAGGGATACCAAATGGAATATTTAGAAATGGCCTAGATCTTATAAACTTTTCAGACTTTTAAATAATTTTCTCGATACCGTTCTTATGCAGAGTAAAACTTGTCTGGGCAGTAGAAATGCATTGATAAGATTCTTCAGCTTGTAATTCCATTCCCCAGTGAGATTGGTTCGCAAACTGGAACTTCCTCTTCCTGATGGCTTCGGAATCAAATGGGACCAAGGTTTGTTTGTGTTCGATGATGCAAACTGTACCAACTAACCCAACAATGGGTTTGTAGCATTCACCATCCTTAAAGGGTATGTTAAAAGTGGGACACAAGGCGAAGAGAGGTTTTTTGGTGTTTTTGATGTTACACTACGTAATTATGGTTTGTTTGAAACCTTCATAAGTCAACTCAAAAAAACTTATTTTTATCTCATGTGTTAATCTTACCACAAGAGTTGGGGGGTTCTATCAGCTTTTTGGTTACAACAAAAGTGTTAGAAATGTCAGATGACCCCATGAAAAATTCAGTTTTTTCAGTTCTGTAATTTGCCTCTTCATTGTTTTTTAGACAGTAATTCCTCAGATGGAAAAAAGAGGTCATCCACATAAGTTGTCTGTGGTGGAGAAAAACTACTTGTACATATTGCAAAAGGCCAAGAGAACAAGGTACATGTATTAAATTAACCTGTATTTTTTTATATTCAAAAAGTGACCTTTTACTGGAAACTAGTGCGATCCACCAAAAACATTTTGTCTTTGATATGTAGATAAATTTTTATGAACATAGGTATTTTTTGTGGTGAGTTATCTATGACTGCTGGTAAATTTATTACTTCTTTCATAAATGAAAGTTCATTTTGTGCTGGCAGCTAGAATAAAACCAGAATAGAAAGCAATATAAATCCTTTTATTCGTACCTTGTTACTGGTTTAAATTTCTAGGTAAACAGAGCAGGCTGCACATGCTTTAGGGTTCTGTGTTGGTAGGAGATCAAAACTTTCCTCATTACAAGATGCCTTATTGATGGATTGTGGTGAGGCCCTCAAAGGTTTATCATATAATTTGCAACAGTACAGATACCTGCTATTTTTCCTAAAGCCTGGTAGTAATCCGATTATTCAGTTTCATCCTTGCTATCATTCACATAGAGCTAGTTGCAAATCGGCAGTCTAGAAGGCAAGCAGCCAGGAAGTCGGCATGACTTGTGGATATGAGCACTAAATTTCATATACCTCCTTTTTAAAATCCTTGCTTATCATCCAACTGAATTTGTGGTTCTACTATATTTTTCTCCAAATGTATGGCAACTGAATCGGCCCTGAAGCCTTTCTGCCCCAATTTTCAGACAAGTTGTTTTTTTAAATTTCCTTTGTCTTATAGACATTATCGTAATCTGAAACAAAGGAAGAGGTAAACTCACCAAACAAGTGTTGAAATTTTTTAGGCAACCTGAAGGAACACGTTTGTACTACAATGCGCAGTGAAGATATTTATTTTTTACTAAAAAGAGAAACCTTGTATTTTCATCAGTATCTATATAATAAAAGCTAATATGAACTGTTCAGTTTTTATTTTGTCTTATGCGTGGTGAAGAACCATCTGCATGGGAAGCTTAACAGTGACCATAGTTCACATTGATTAGATTCGTCAAAGTTGACGCTGCATTCTCCATAGGGGAGGCCCTATCGTGTGCAGGAGCAGGCAGGCAGTCAGATTGTTGCCCAGGGATCCTTGGGTTGGGGAACAAGCTAAAAAGTACAACTTGCGATAAGATGAGAAAGAAAAATGCAAGAGCTGATTGATATGATCATCCAACAAATATGCCCAAGTCCTATTCCTTTGGTCAGGCCAGGTGGGTGAAGGTAAAATCCCAAAGAAAGCAGTGTTTAGATCTTGTTATTCCTCTTTATAAAATCTGTTTTTTCGTTTTTTACAGTTCAAGTGATGCTCCAGTTATCATTACTTCAAAGTTACAACATTGTTGCTCTTATTGTATCCTTGTACTCTGATGGTGGGACGCGTAAAGGTGATGTGAAGTTGAATTAACCTACCAATATGCATCCGCATCACAAAAGCAAATACTGAAA
>NC_090878.1:12999166-13036860 GCF_036669935.1 Montipora foliosa | reverse complement strand
ACGATCACCGATCGTTTCACATGTACCTCCGCAAATGTCATTTATTGCATAACCTGTACGTTATGTAATAAATTATACATTGGTGAGACAGGTAGACGACTAGGTGACCGATTCCGCGAACACCTTCGCGATGTTGAGAAGAATGACAAGGATGCATCCAAGCCAGTCGCTTGCCATTTTAATCTGCCTAACCACTCCAAAAAACACATGGCTATCTGCGGCCTTTCCCTACATCTAGGTAAGACAGAAAGCCGCAAGAATATGGAACAAAAATTCATCTTTCAAATCGGCACCCTTAATCCTCACGGTATTAACGAACGCTTTTCATTTAACTAATATATTCCTATTTTTCACGTTGCCATGTTACCACCAATAGCGTAGCTCCTACTCTACTATAAAAACTACACGTAACCCATAATCCCTCGATTCGCTCTGACGAAGGGCTAACGCTCGAAATGTCAGCTTTTAGAATCTCTGTACGGTGGCCAATTTACATTATCAACTCTGTTGATAAAACCAAATTTTTGTATACTACTTCCCCACCGACGCAGCATCACAGTTTCTTTAGAAACTACCCCTGCATTCATATTGGCAGAAACACTAGCCATATACCGTAAAAGTAATAATTTTTACTTAATAATTTATTAAACTGTTATGCACATGTACTGTAAGTTAAATTGAGAACTGATTACAATGTTGAAAGTGCTATTGACAGTAATTACTATTTGTTAGTGGTCAGATCAATAAAATCAGCAACTTTGTATCTGCAGGATACACACCAAGCAAGGCTTGTTGCTGTCCAGTTTGCCAATGCAGTCTTTCCGAGGACTCATATTTTGTCACGTTATGTGTGTTTACTAGCTGTCGCTGATGTGTAAGTAATACAACTGGCTCAACATTCAACATCCTTGACAGAAATGACAAGAATTATTGATAGTATCCTACTCTAATTATGGCATATTTGTGAGCTCTATCACTTTTCTTACAGCTGTAGCAGCCATTCACTTCTGTCTGACCAAGATAAAATCCTGCTTCTTAATTTTTTAGAAAAGATGATGTAAAGGAAGAAGCTAAAAAGGGATTGAGAGCAACACAAGCTACCAATCAAATTTCAACACCCAGTGATAAAATAAGTGACCTTCTTCCTGCATTTCCTGAAATGATATCATTTGTAGCTCAAAAGGTTAGTTTTGTCGTTGTTGTGTGGAGTATTATGACATTAAGTTTTTGGTTCATTGAATTCATCACTGTCAAACTTCAGGCAGAAGAGAGACTGAGGAGCAAATCATGCTACACGGCTGGTTCAGCAGCACTTCCTTTTTCTCCAGTTGTTTATTCACAGGTCAGTGTTTAATGGTTCTCTTAAATCAATTTTCTATCCTGGAATGGAATATTTCAGCACAAGAAGAAAAATAACTTGTTTGACCCATTAATCCCTGGGAGTTAGACTGGCATCCAAGGGTGTTTAAGGTGTCAATGCCCCCTCCATTAAATGAATGTAATCATTATGACCACTAAATATGATTATAATTTATGCAATAGTACAGCATACTGTGCTTGTACAATGTATAATCATAAGAAGCCCGTTCATTTGTGGATATTTTATTCTCGATCTAGGTACTGTTGTATTTGCAAAGATGTTTGGAACATGCTGCAGGAGTAACTGAAGAAAACAGAATGAAAAAGTGTATTCTTCCATCAGTTGAGCGGTATATACAAGAACTTTTATCCCACTTCACCATTGAAGGTACAGCAAGTAGTTTTTAGTTCTACAAGTTAGAAATATCCACTTGGTTACCAGTTTGATTTATTTTAAATGTTTTTAAGAGGCTTAAGGGACCAACATTTTAACCCTAACCCTAACCTTAGAGATGCTCTTTCCTCACAGTTAATTACTGTTTGCAGTGGCGCTGTGTTACTACATGTACATCAGACATGGGCTGTGTAGCGGCTGCCAGACGCATCTTATGTATGCTCTTGGCCTGTCGCCGTGGGTTGCCCCCTTTGCAGTTAAGTTGTCAAAACTGCAAGAAAGGGTTATCAGCAAATCCATCTAATTAATATACACTATTATCCAACTCTTTCATTACACTTAAGAGTAATCTGGTAGCGACTGGAAGAATTTCAATTTGTCCTTTCAAGGAGCATCTGAAATGGCTGTGCTTTATGAAGTCTCATTCCCAGGACTCACTGGGTTAATGTTGTTATCGCAATTATTGCGATAAGATCATTTTAGCCAGTTTCAATCGAATGTCGTAAAACCAAAACCAAAGTAATTACTTTGGCCAATCAAAAAGGATGGAGACAATCCTGCAAAGCAATCGAAACTCCAAGTAATTACACAAAGCTGACACAAAGTGTGAGAAAATATGCACGCGCAAGCCACGATTGGTTTTGGTTTCACTTCTGATTGGTTGTAAAAATGGCATGAGAATTTGAACCAATCACTGAGTGAAGTAATGTAAAACCAATGCAAATTGCTAATTTCTCTTGACAGTCAATAATTTATTCAAAACTGCTCCAAAGAAAAATTCGCATTGATGTTGATTAACCTTAATTTACAGGTTGGTATATTTACTTGGTAAACAGAACCTCAAAACAAGTAACCTAGAGAAAACAGTGACATGCACAATAATATTCATGTGTCTTCTTGTGGTTTATTTAGATTTGCCATCAAGCACTTTGGGAAAATACATGGAGCTTACAAGATGTGCACTTAAGCCTATAGGAGGTACAGTATGCTGTCAGTATCTTTCTCCATATATTCAAGGTCCAAGTAAACACAGCCAAGAAGCATTTTTTTCCCTTTGTTTTTACTTTAGGTGCAGATCTCCATGCTGATGCACTGTGCTGTCTGCTACAAGTTGTTGCTGTGGCACCCAAGAAGTTAGCAGAGTTGTTCTATGACAAACTCGACTGGATCAAGGTTTGTTTTTTAGATTAATAATATAAAGAATGATCTTATAGACCAATTCGGCTAACTCAATGTTGTACCCAATTCAAATCTTTTGGGAATAAAGCGTTTTGTTCCAAGTATTTCCATGTCATTTAAATGTGAATGCTTCATTGTCATGCAAATTCAACACACAAAGAATCTTAACCCCGAGAGATTTGAATTGGGTACAACATTGAGTTAGCCGAATTGGTCTATTCACCTAATTGCACAGGACCTTTGGAGCATTCTCAAATAATTTTCTTGCAAAAAAAAATCTATGCAAGAATTTTCTTGCAAGATTTCAAATGTTAGAAAGTTAGCTTGAATGACTTGCATCGATCTTTGTTGGCTTTAGAGTGGGCAAGAAGCCGGGACACCGGAAGCCCTGCCACGGGAATGGGGCCATGACTTTGTATTCCATTCCCCTTATCTTCACAGCTTGCTTGCTCACTTAAATCTTCACAAAAGCAAGAGGTACATGTATGCAGTTGGTGACTGTTGATATTAAAGTAGCTCGCCAACAGCGCATTTTTTTTCCTTTAAAGAATTTTACATACTCCAGTAGAGAGGATGCCTGTCAGTATGCTGGACTATTGTTTGCAGTGGTAGTGTGTAAAATGAACAGAGACTCATTTTTCAATGTGATTGGAGAACTTTCCAAATCTCTTGATAGCCAGGTTAGTTATTTTCAACATTACTTTTTGTGTGAGGATTTATAAATAGTTACTATTATTATTAATGGAGGGAACATAGTTTTTGACAAATTCCCTGCTGAGGTGCCCCAGAATGCCCCTCACGTTGTCTCACGTTAGACAGAGTAAAATCTGTCTCATTCAATGGGTTAAATCATCTTCACTTTTCTTTATCATTTACACCCCCATATTCATAAGTATACTCAGTCTGGTAATCTGGTGATGATTATATATGGATTATTGACCAAGTGTGAGGTCAAGATGGCTGGATATTGGGCAAGTTCTTTTTTTGCTAGTTTATGGACCTAGGTCCATAAACACGCAAAAAAAGAACAAGGCCAATATCCAGCCATCTTGACTGAACAAGCTTGGTTAATAAAGAATTTATTATATGACTTAAAACACCAAAAAATTATCTTTGATTTTGCGGGACCAAGCGAGAAATCCTGAGTGGGCAAGATAGCTCCATCTTGCCCGCTTGGGTAGCCAATCATAGCGTGTGATTTGGTTTATCTTGCCCGCTCACGGAGCTAGTCATATAATAATGTGAGTTATTGATCGATCTACTTTGTGTGCCTTGAAAGTGTTTTAAATGGCATAGCCCTATAGTATGGGAAATTTTATGGAAATGTATTATTTTCTTTTTAATTTTACTTGAATTATTAACTTTAAATAAATTTTTTGAATGTTGCTCTGAATTGTAATGCTGATCATGACAGTTTTTATTTACTATAGCAACTTGAGATTCAGCTTGGCACAGTGACTACATTAGGGTATGTTATAGCAAGACATCTGTATGAAGAGGGATTAAAGATGGAGGAAAGAGAGCCAATATTTGTGGAAGATATGGATGTGGAGACTGACGATCATGCCAAATGTGCAGTTGTGGATATGCTTAGCGGCAGTGTGGAAAAGATAGGTATGTCCTGTTTCCAGTGTTGATCAGCACTTGAAATCTACACGTACATGTATCTCTTGAGTAGTTCAAGTTTACCAGGGTAATGCAGTCAATCTGTCTAAAGAAACTGGGGAGCTGCATTGTTGGGTATTGCATAGGTGGTATCAGCTGACTAAAGGGGGATTAATATGAGTAATTCTTCTCTACTACGCAAAAGTTCCTATGCATTTTTTTTGTCTTTATAAGACTCAGTCAAAAATTAGATATGACGTTTTCTGTACGAGTCATTAACCCATTGACTCCCAAGGGTTCCCCATTGACAAGTAAAACCATCTGGTGTTAGGCAGAGTAAAATACTTAAGTATGGCCAGCTTGGGAATCAAAGGGTTAAAAGAGAAAATTTGGAAGGGGGCCAAAAACACCATGTAGATTTTGGTCAGGCCCACAGGACGACCTTCATTGCATGCGGAGCACCATGGCTAAGAATATATGGTAACCCATCTGTGCGAGAAAATGTGGTTTTGATCAACTCTACGGCCGTCCACCCCTCCATGTGAAACTCTGTGGTTCAACCCACGTATTTGTTTTCGATTGGATGGCAGGTTCAAGCCAGGTTAACTTATTGCAAGAAAAAATAACATGGGAGCTCTGCTTTTAGGCTTTTCTAAATCTATATAATTATTGCTGTTGTAAGGTCAAACAGGTCTCATTACATCAACCTTGTAACTTTTCTCTTGATCAAATAGATCTAACCCTAATAATACAAATAAAAATGTGTCTACTATCATAGTGTTATTCATGATGAGATACAGTTTTATTTTGTTATTGTGACTTGGGGATACTTTGAATTTGTTTACCATAGTTGTACTTGTTTTTGAAAGGGATACCAAATTGAATTTAGAAATGGCCTAGATTTATAAACTTTTCAGACTGTAATAATTTTTCTCTATTACCGTTCTTATGCAGTAAAACTTGTCGGCAGTAGAAATGCATTGATAAGCTTCTCAGCTTGTAATTCCATCAGTGAGATTGGTCGCAATGGGTCACTTCCTCTTCCTGATGGCTTTGAATCAATGGACCAAGGTTTGTTGTATGTTGATGCAACTGTACCACTAACTCAAAAAGGGTTTGTAGCATTCCCCATCCTTAAAGTATGTTAAGTGACACAAGGCGAAGAGAGTTTTTTGGTGTTTTTTGATGTTACACTACGTAATTACGGTTTTTGAAACCTTCATAATCTACTAAAAAAATTACTTTTTTATCTCATTTGTTAATCTTACCACAAGAGTTGGTTCTATCAGCTTTTTGTTACAACAAAAGTGTTAGAAATGTCAGATGACCCCATGAAATTCAGTTTTTCAGTTCTGTAATTTGCCATCTTCATTGTTTTTTAGACAGTAATTCCTCAGATGAAAAAGAGGTCATCACTAAGTTGTCTGTGGTGGAAAAACTACTTGACATATTGCAAAAGGCCAAAGAGAACAAGGTACATGTATTAATAACCTTCTTTTTTTATATTCAAAGTGACTTTTACTGAAAACTAGTGGATCCACCAAACATTTGGTAAAATTTAAGAATCTGATCCCACCAACGCGTCGGCCAACGCGTCGGCCAACGCGTCGGCCGACTGTCGGCCGACTGTCGGTCGACTGTCGGCCGACTGTCGGCCGACTGACGGTCGACTGTCGGCCGACTGTCGGCCGACGCGTTGGCCGCTGTTTGAACTTATAACATACAAGATGCGTCGGTGGTGCGTTGGTGGTGCGTCGGTGGCGTGTCGGTGACTCATTTGGGCCTTATTGAACTGTTGAAAACCTAAACGTACCTTTTTCAAACTGAACGGAACTGTCTTCGACGGAAAACTTTCACTACCATATTGTATTTCGTGATATTAGAACCCAGTTCCCGTTACGACAAGTGTTATTAGAACCCAGTTTTCACTCGTTGCCCGAGACTTCGAGACTAAGAGGGTGCGAATTTGCGAATTTGCGGCAAGGAAGCAGGACTTTGAAGAATCATTAAGCGGCAAGAATATATTTGAGCACAAGGGAACAACATAATGCAATTGAATTGGTCATAGACTTTTGCAAACTTGGTGGCTCCTAAAGGAGCCGTTTTTTTTTTAAGTTGACAAAACCCTCTAGGAATAGAAGGCATCGTCCAACGCCATCGGCAACAGCCTCTTCGCGATGCGAAGTCGCTTCACAAACGGCAACAGATCGCCCAGCTGCCTTCGGCACTCCTGCTCGATCCTTTTAACTGAAAGTTTCGGGTCTCCCAGCCTCTCGAGGGTGCTCTCGTATGTTACTTCATTTACAATTCGCAGCTCCGCTATACCCAGAAAGTCTCTAACCGTGCTGCGTGCTGTGCCTGCAAGTCTGTACGCGTTGTTCAGGCTACACTTTTTCTCGTTCATAATGGAGAGCACTGCTGCGTATCGGCGATGGATTTCAGTAAGGTCATTGCGGTAGTGTGTCGGCCAACGCGTCGGTAGTGTGTCGGCCAACGCGTCGGTAGTGTGTTGGCCGACGTGTCGGTAGTGTGTTGGCCGACGTGTCGGTCGTGTGTCGGTGGTGTGTCGGCCGACGCGTTGGCCGACGTGTTGACCGACGCGTTGGTGGGATCGGATTCTTAAATTTTACCAAACATTTTGTCTTTGATAGGTATATAATTTTATACCATAGGTATTTTTTATGGTGAGTTATCTATGACTGCTGGTAAATTTATTACTCTTTCATAAATGAAAGTTCATTTGTGTGGCAGAATAAAACCAGAATAGAAAGCAATATAATCCTTTTATTCACCTTGCACTGTTTAAATTTCTAGGTAAAAGAGCATGCTGCACATGCTTTAGGGTTCTTGTTGGTAGGAGATCAAAACTTTCCTCATTACAAGATGCTTATTGATGGATTGTGTGAAGCCTCAAAGGTATAATTTCAAAGTACATGTATTTTTCCTCAAGCCTGGTAGTAATCAGATTATTCAGTTTCATTCCTTGCTATCATCACATAGAGCTAGTTGCAAATCGGCAGTCTAGAAGGCAGCAGCAGGAAGTGGCATGACCTTGTGGAATGAGCACTAAATTTCATATACCTCCTTTTAAAATCCTGCTTTATCATCCAACTGAATTTTGTCTACTATATTTTTTCTCCAAATGTTATGCAACTGAATCTGCCCTGAATCCTTTCTGCCCAATTTTTCAGACAAGTTTGTTTTTTTTAATTTCCTTTGTCTTATAGACATTATGGTAATCTGAAACAAAGGAAGGTAAAATACAAACAAGTTTGAAATTTTTAAGCAACTGAAGGAAACGTTTTTACTACAATGCGCAGTGAAGATATTATTTTTTAGTAAAAAGAGAAATCCTGGTATTTCATCAGTATCTATATAATAAAAGCTAATATTGAACTGTTCAGTTTTTATTTTGTCTTATGCGTGGTGAAGAACATCTGCATGGGAAGCTAACAGTGACCATATTTCACATTGATTAGATTCGTCAAGTTGAGCTGCAATTCTCCATAGGGGAGGCCCTATCGTGTGCAGGAGCAGGCAGGCAGTCAGATGTTGCCCAGGATCCTTGGGTTGTGGAACAGCTAAAAAGTACAACTTGCGATAAGATGAGAAAGAAAATGCAAGAGCTTATTGATATGATCATCAACAAATATGCCTCAAGTACTATTCCTTATGTCAGGCAGGTGGGTGAAGGTAACATCCCAAAGAAAGCAGTGTTTAGATCTTGTTTATTCCTCTTTATAAAATCCTGTTTACAGTTCAAGTGATGCTCCAGTTATCATTACTTCAAAGTTACACACATTTTCTGCTCTTATTGTATCCTGTTACTCTGATGGTGGAAGCTTAAAGGTGATGTGAAATTGACTTAACCTACCAATATTCATGCATCACAAAGCAAATACTGAAAATAATACCTAAACCCTCCCTAATCCCGTAATCACTGGTATAATTCAAATTTGATGTGGCAGTTTGTTTAAAGTACAAGTGATCTCTTTTTACAGCTGTATACACTGTAATAGTTTTAATCATGATGGTATCAGATGTGACAAGACTCTGATGATAGGGTTTCATGTGTTTATCTGTGCTTATTATTTCCATGAGAACATGAAGAGAAACTATTCAAATTAACATCCATTGCTTAAGGACGGTGCCTATTAATTCAAATGTAGATCTTAACAAGTAAGAAAATTGGGTAACCACGCATTTTTCAAAGATAATTCGTGAACAACATTTGAATGATAATTGTAAAAAGCTTTAAAATACAAAGCAATGTATGGAGTTCTTTCTCAAATTAGAGCTTAATTATCTCTCAAAAATGCATGGTTACCCCCAATTTTCTTTTTGGATTCTAAGAGTACTTACTAAGATCTACTTTCTCCGGATAGTTTTAAACCGTGAAAAAATATCCCTGTATTAATAAGCACAACCCATAGGAAATCCGAGTATCTTGAGATGCACAGAACGTATGCGTTATAACAATAGTACTGTTTTGTTTTTCTTTGATGAATTTTATTAACGCATTGACCCCCAAGACACCCTGGGACACCTGCAGTTGATGAGTAAAATCATGTGTCATTATGCAGAGTAAAATCTGTTGAGTCTCACTCCCAAGAGTCAATGGGTTAATGATAATAATTAAAGTTTGGTAACCACTTTCAGTGAGATCAAACAAAATTTAAGTTTTTGGTCCCTTGAAGATCAACAGTGCGACAGTGAAAGAGCCTGTTATTTTATTGCTTTAATTTCTCACGTGAGTAAGAGATTATCTCCTTACTTTTCTCTTAACAGGCATCTTGTATCTGGTTGTTGTCCCTTGTGAAGTATTCAGGCACTCATGAAGTTGTACAGGTGGAACTTTGATTCTTTTGTCAGAGTGATGGCCAGTATTAATGCACATTTGAAATTTGACATTTTTACATGTACAAGAGCTGTCTAAAATATAAAAAATATAAAAGTATTGTCTTTTTCCTCAAGTTTGCATTTAACAAATGCATTTTAGCAAATCATGGTCCATATTATTTTAATACCCAGCAAGTTCTTACTTCTTTTAGTTTTGTCCTTAATATTCGTGCCTACCCACAAATTTTCATGGTTGCATGCATTGGCTTTGCTATTTACATACATACATACATACTTAATTGGCTGCTCCCCACAGGGGCTTTTCAGGGCCAATGAAACACAACAAAACGACGGAACAGAACAACAACAACTGTTAAGAATCCCAACTGGCTGGAGGCAAACCAGTTGATTATTTACAAGTGCAGCTCAGGGAAGTTGAACCAGGGTCTACCAGGAACAAATTCAACGAGTGGTCAGAGCGGGTCTTGAACCCAGGATCTCCGGATCTCAAGGCAAGCGCCCTAACCACTGGGCCACACTGCCTCCTAATTTGAGAGATCCTTTCGGTGTAATTTCTTAATTTACATATACTTTGTATTTGTATTTAATGGGTTAGTGTTGATGTCAATTTATTCACCAGTCATCAATTAATTTTTCAAAGATATTTTCTTTGTAGTAACCAAAAGCAAGTCTGGCCCTATACTCACTTAGGGTTATGGTCAAAATTGAAGTGAAATAGACGAGTTCACGCTCTTGATTGCATCATGGGTAATAAGGGCAACATGGCGGGAAATTCAAAGCAAAATATACGGTACATGACTCTACTTTATAGACTCTCTCATAAACCAAACAAATAAGTTCATGTTCACAACTGAGATGAACTAGACTTGGTATCCGTTCTTTGGAATTCCTAAATATTGCTTTTTTTGTCTCCGTACATTCTCTGTAATTTGTGCCTTTGGAATTACAGGAAATGTGTGGCTGAAACTCTTTTCAAGAAAATAATTTCTACAATAGCCGTTCTGTCCAAATTTATTCTACCGCACCTTTGTGCGCATATCTTCAAAATTGCCTGTCATGAATACTTTTCATCGTTTTGAACTTCCTTACAAACCTTTGAATTTCTCTCCAACTTGCCCTGATTACCCATGATGCACTCAAGAGCGTGAACTCGTCTATTGAATACAAGCAAAATTTCTTATGCTGAAGTCGCTGACCATGTTTTGCTCTTTAGGCAAATCTTAAAGAAATTCAAATGGTCTTCATGAGCATGTTGGCAGAAACAGATGGTATGCTTCTATGAGAAAAGGTTTTGAATGGAAGAGGAGGTTTTATAGATTTAAACCTTTAAAGCAGCGTTGAAAAACGTAGTTAACGAAGTGTGACTTGTTAGAGCCATCGTCTGTTTGTCGCGTTGTTTCGTAAACTTTACGCATCGCAAACGAGACATGAATGGACTCCTATATTCCAACAATTCGAACTGAGATCCTTTATCCTTATTTTTAATGTTGTCTGCTTACAATTATATCCTTCGTCTGGATTGGCGAAAAGTAACAACTACCTGCCTAGGAGTAACAAACAGAGGAAACGCATTAAAGAAAAGTTCGAGATTTGATTTGATTTGCGTTTATTTGATTTGTTAATTTCAATTTACAGTGTCCCCAATTAGTGCTCCAGCGCTAGAAGATTTGACACTTAAATTAAGTTCCTTTCCTTTCCTTTCAAGCGAAGGCTTAGAACTATGGTTACCGGCATATTGGCAGGAACCAAAAATTGTTTCAACTTTTTTCTTTTGTGAATGATTCTTGACTTAAGTAATGTCATAGTAGTCATTTTAAGGCCACTCTTGCTAACAGAGGGGATACTTCTTAATTTGATCTAGAGCTCACCCAAGAAGTAGCCTCAAAGGGCCTGGGACTAGTGTACGAACATGGCGGCGGACAGAATAAAGAAGAGCTTGTGTCCTTGTTGGTAGATACATTAATGACCGGCCGAAGGTAAGATTTTCAAACTTTAACCCTATCCCTAATGTAAACGTTTAGACTCAATATCTTTTGTATTGTGTTATATAGACGTAACCAGCCTGTAACAAGTGAAACAAAGATCTTTGAAGAAGGTGAACTGGGGAAAGCTCCTGAAGGGTATGTAAAATGTACCCATGGGTACACTATTGAGCACTGCACTATTGAAAATGGTTTTGTTGTTAAATCAGTCAACGACAAATCCTAATTTTGTATATTTTAAATCAATTTAGGAGCGGTTTATCAACATACAAAGAGTTGTGCTCTATTGCTAGTGATTTAAACCAACCTGACCTGATTTACAAGTTCATGCAACTTGCAAATCACAATGCCCTCTGGAATTCTCGTAAGGTAAGTGGTGCCCCCTTGCTCTCTCATCATTCGATCAATAGGAGCAGTCGTGGCTCAGTTGGCTTAATAGTGCGCGGCTTTCGGAGGTCGGTAAAGGGCGCACCGCCGGCTTCCATTGATACCAGTTTCGTAACTGAGGGAACTTACGACGTTAAATAAAGTGACTTTACCTTAACTTTACCTTTAATAGGTCTTTGGTAATGGAAGAACAATTCGAATACTGCTTTTGTGTGCGAGCTGCCGCCTTTCTTCTTATTTTCGTTACTTTGCATCATAAGTCAAGTCATTTTGTTCAAAGAAGCGTCTGTGTAGGCATGGGATTTCTCGTGTATGTTAGGACGTTGCCGTCGGCCAAAAAATAAAATTCAAGACATCACAAAGTTCAAGACGATAATTTGGAATAGGCCAGTTTCGTATTCTAACCTTTGGGTTGGATCGAACATGAAATGGAGGCTGATGCGGGGGAATCTATTCAAGTTATTTCCCCCGCATTATCCTTCATTTTATGCTAGATCAGTCTAACCGTGAGAATACGAACCTGTCATGTTTTTAGCGTGGCCATTCCTTAATTGTCAGTTTGGCAATTGCTCTGTTGCGGCGGACTGTATGACTTTTTCACTCAATGTGCTTTTATCCTATCAGGGTGCAGCATTTGGTTTTTCATCCATAGCAGCTCATTCCAGAGAGCAGTTGGAACCTTATCTTCCTAAAATTGTACCAAAGCTTTTCAGGTAGATTGAATAGTTTTTAAAAAATTGGACAAGTACCTTCTTGAAACCAAGTTTTCGCTATTAGCCCCATGGGAACTTGTTTATTAGCCATTTTACCAAGGCTGGTTTAAAAAGATGGGCACCGAGGGCCTCAAGTTTATCAGTAACTCTACTTCACTGGCACATGTTACCCTCATAAATAAGGGAGCCGGTTGCTTGAAGTCTGGTTAGCGCTAACCTTTGGTTAACAGGTATCCAAACCTATAGGTTTCCATGGTATTTAACACTGGTTAGCGCTAACCATGCTTCGAACAACCCGGGCCAGGTTGACTATCAGACATGGTTTGGTGTAGTCTGGTTGGAAGAACATTGAATGTTACGATTCAAGACTCAACGTTTCGACACGGGTGCCACGTTAAATACAGCATTGTTCACTTTTGTCGCTGTATTTCCATCGCCGTACGTTGCTCAGTTGCTTGCAGGTCCTTCCTTAAAGAAATCAGTGCTAGCAAATATCAACATACTTGGTAACGTGCTATTGTTTCAAGTGTTTTTTTTTTCTATGTTTAGGTATCAGTATGATCCCAACATGAAAATACAGCAGGCAATGGCCAGCATCTGGGCAGCACTTGTACCGGAGACGAAGAAAACGGTTAGAATTTATATTTTTGATAGATGGGATCTCTATGAGTACTACAGTTCAAAAGATCCCTGTCTTGATTTCCCTATATCCCTGGTAGAACGTAGCAAAGAATGAAATGAAGCGCACAGAATATGATGGAGTCTTTAGGAAATTTTGCTTGGTTGTCTTTTCATGGGTAGAGCTCTTTCAGATTTAGATGCAATTCACATCCTTCTTTTTGTTTTCCAGGTTGATAAATACGTGAAAGAAATATTGCAGGACTTAATGACTAGTTTAGTCAGCAACATTTGGAGAGTGAGGCAGTCAAGGTAACGACATCTAAAGGCCCGTTTAAACGCTTTCAAAATTTTTTCTTCAACATGCATTCAACACTTTGTTGAACCAATTGTTCGGTGCTTTTAAGCAGGTCGTCCAACATTGTTGAAAAAAAATGTTGAAAGCTTGTTGAAAGCGTGTTGAATCAAGTTTAAATCGGTTTAAACTTTCATTCAACATCGATTCAACTTTTCCTTTGTTGTCGAAAATGTTGAATGGTGTTGAAGCCCTTTGAACACTGAGTTCAGCAATTGAAGAATTCACGCATGCTCACATAAGACCGCAAAAGTCAATCATGGCGTAGTTTATCTGGACGAGAGAGACTGTTTTCTAGTTCTTAGTTCCTCGCAATCAAATTTCGCCAAAGTGTTGGTTCTTTTGTTGGCGCAATGTTGGAACCGTTTGAACGGCCTCTGCACAACTTTGTTTTGCGTCCAACATTTGCTCAACATCCGTCAACTTTTGTTCAACGAATTTTGGTCACGGGCGTTAATGGACAGTCAAAGACTTGACGAAAGAGAGGTGTTTGCATCGCGTTTACGGCAAACGGCTTAGGCTCAAATTTTGTGTTTTGCCAAAACTCCAAGGAACTTGTTTGATTTGAGCTGATTTCTTGTCTATTAGCTACAGTCATGTATTTCTCACGTAATGTTATTTCTTATTTATTTAACCTTTTCCCTTTTTTTCTGATTTCTTTTATATGACATAAATGTAGTTGAGCCACCTGCCTCGATAAGCTATGGTTCCCTGCGGGTCGGTTTAAATTGTTCTTTGATGTCTTTAAGAAAAAAATAAACTTTTCATCGAAGAACATCTGAAAAAAAGAGACAATGAGAATGAGAATTTTTATGTCTCTGTGATAAGCAGTTTTTAGCGTACTGGAAAGCGATGCTAAATATATCTAATGAAGCGCGAAAAGTGGAGGCTAGGAGAAGGACAGTTGTCGTGGAAAATTTGGTTGTAAGACCGATACAAAAACAATAATTTATTGAAAGGGGAGATCTTGCTCAATTACTTTAACTACAACAAGTTGCAAAATTGTTGAGACACTCACGTTAAAAAAACACCTTTTCTAGCTTCCGATACCCGCCGTATCTAGAATTTCAACCTTTTCCCTTTCCCACTTCCCCTCCCCTCTCCCCCTTTCAATGTTGACTGTTTAAGTTTTCAACATTATTTTGTCTTGCTAGCAACACTGATAAGGGGGGGGGGGGGGGAAGGGGAGGGGGGCTGCAGTGTAGGAGATAATAGGTAAATTAAAAACGCCCCAAGAAGGTGAAGTGTCTCCACTAATTTTGCAACTTGTTGTAGCACTGATTCCTTTCCCATGTATCTTGTTAGTTCTATCTCCGTGTGAGTTTTTATTGGGGGAGAGAGGTATTGAAGGAACTCCTCTGTAGCAATTTATATCTTCAAGTATAATAGGATACATTAATTGGTTAGGTACACCTTTTTTTGGTAACCTTTTTTCATCGCAGCTGCATTGCCCTCAGTGATCTTCTCAGTGGTCGATCAGTGGATGACATGCTCGAGTCAATGCCCACCCTCTGGGAATTGTGTTTCAGAGCACGTGATGATATCAAGGTTGGTAAGAGCAGCAATGCAAAAGTTAAAGTTATGACAATTGAATGACAAACAAACAGTTAATGGGTAACAATGCTGAAATTATCTAGGGCGCATCTAAGAAACGTACTGTTTTTTTCTCTTCGTCTTTGCAGGAGTCTGTGAGAAAGGCAGCAGAAGTGGCTTGTAGGACATTAAGTAAGGTGTGAAGGATACGTTTCACTGTCTTGATCATGCTTGATATGAATCATCGATGAAGAAAGAGATGCCCCCCCGTGCATCTAATTTAAATCTAAGGAGATTTTTTAAGACAGCAGGATAAGGGGAAAAGTTAGGTTTTTGCTTTGTATGTGGGTATTACCCTTTTACTTTGAATGCGATTTTGTGATACATGTGGTGTTTGCTTACAGGTCTCCATTAGAGTTTGTGATGTTAATCAAGGCAAGTTAGGAGAGACTGCTATCGCGTTAATTCTGCCCACGTTGTTACAAAAGGGACTGAGCAGTAGAGCAGAGGAGGTCAGGCAAATCAGGTAGGCATTTGTCATAACTTAAGACGACCTGGGTGTCCTGTGGTACTGCTTCAACGCACCTCTACAATTTCGTTTTATGAAGACGCTTAAAAACAGTCGCGTCAACTTTTCAAAGAGTTGAGTCGGTGGTTAATAGTACTTACTTGATGGAGAAAAAAAAAGAGGTCATATTATTGCAACGCAACGTTTTTATTTGCCATCTTAAAATGTTCCATTCACGTGGCTGGAGATCTTATCAAGCTTGTGAATCAAACAAATCAGTCTTCAATCATTTTACATTTGAAAATTATGAACTGCGAAATATGAAATATGATATACATTGATTACGGTGATCATAATTCAAAAAAAGGAAAATGAGAAAGACTGAAAGACCAATTTTATAGTGATTATAGGAGGGACTTTAATCCCTCTTTTTTGACATACGTTAATTAATCAAGTGAAGCTATGATCCTCGCAGTTATGAACGCAATTTTTGCAATTGCGTAGAGAAGCCTGAAAAATTCAGGACTTCAACGGGGTTTGAACCCGTGACCTCGCGGTACCGGTGCGACGCGCCAACCAACTGAGCTATGAAGCCACTGACGTTGGGAGCTGGTCATTTGTGGGTTCTTATGTTCCCGTGAGGAATGAATCAATGATGAAATGATATATGAAATGGATCATTAATTAACTAAGTGGCCTTCGATTCATTACTGTCTTTTGCCTTTGATAGTCTATCTACAATAGTGAAGATCAGCAAAAATGCGGTATGTTGTTTTTTTTTAACATTAAAAAGGAAAAAAACAGGTGGTTTTAACTTGTTAAACAAAATTAGAGAAAACACATATCTGCTTGCGGGGTGTCCGTTGTAGAAAGCCACGACCAACGTTTGAAAAAACGTATCCCTTCTTTGTAGTTGTTACATGTTCATTGCCGTGAAAGGGCATTTAAAATTAATTTGGCCTTCTCTCGTCTGCCTTGTAGCTCAGTCGAAAGGAAAAACGGTGATCAAATTCGGAGGTCATGGGTTTCATTTTCTCTTTCCTTGTGTGGGTCCGTTTTCATTACTAGGGCTAACTCTCAGCTGGATTATAGGTGATTACATTACAACACGTAAAGTTACACTCCGATATTTCTGCTCAGATATAAGTGCTGCACTGCCAACCTTTCAAGAAAGCGTATACCCCTTCTTTGGAGACTTAAACGGCTGACGTTTATAGATTCCTCGGAAAGACTGTTTCATAGCAAAGCAAAGTTGTAGCAAGTGTTTTGTTTGTCGCAAGACCAGTTTACATGTATAATGTGAAACACTTTTCACTAGCTTGTTTTGTACCTTTGTTTTCGGTATATTTATCAGGGAGCACTGCTTAAGCCACATATCCCATTGATTGTGATTGCGCTCTTGGAGTCACTTAGTGGATTGGAGGATCAGGTTTGGAAAGTTTGTTTTCTTTTTATTCGGGGAATTTAACAAGATTACAGGTGTATGGAAATTACATTCTTTGGGAATTTCAATTTGTTTTTACAGTCGATGAACTATTTAAGTCTGCAACTCCACAGAAGCGAGGAAGTTCAAGAGAAAGTAAATATCTCATCATTAATATTGTTGTTATTATTGTAGTTGTTGTTATTATTAAGGAAATTAACTTACGAGGGGGCCAGTGAGGTCTTTTATCCCAGATCACCATGTTATGCCAAAGTGGGTTTTACTATAGTAGTATTAGTATTATTATTGACATTAGCTGTTGTTTCATCTCTCGCAGCTTGAGGGTGTCAGAATCGCTGCATCAAAGACGTCTCCAATGATGGAAACGATCAATATGGTAAATAAACTGAACCTATATGGTCTTTCTTGTTTAAAGCAGTTTGAAAATAAGTCAAAAAAGGTCTGGATAATAGCAGACCTGTTACAATTTTAAGAAATAACACAACGTTTTGATTGTTTCAGTATCCTAGATCATGCTCCACCACCTTCCAGCTTAACATAGAAGAAGCCTTTTATATTTAGTGGGAGAAACCTACACTAAATCATCAGCTTCATGTCAATTTGAACTTTCTTTGTAATATTTTACATTGTCATGATTCCTTTTTTTATTAGCATTTTGCGGACACTATATGTTCAACTCTGTACTTTGTAATTCAAACTGAAGATGACAGAAGATTCTGTTGAAACATTTTTTTTTTTTTAAAACGTTGTGTTATTTCTTATAATCATAAAAAGTTTAAAAAAGGACGCAGGTTTCCCTCCGGTATCGACATCCCTTGTAAGAAGACCTGGCTACAACAACTCGGGTTACGCAGCAACTTGAACACCGAAACCTACCTCCATCACTGTTGTGCTGTTTTCACAACCAACAGTATTTATGGAACAAGTGATATAATACGGGGCAGACCGTTTATTAGGGAATTTAAGATCTACGACGGCGACGGTCGACGAAAACGTCACCTCAAAATACAACTTTGCTTTGTCTTTCGCGATTATTCAGTCTTGTTTACGTCCTACAATGTGGGCGAAGTATCCTATGAATACATTGGTACGAGCGGTTTCAGAGTTAAAATAGAGAATGAAGGATTCTCTCTTGCATCATAGTTAATGGTTGCATTCTTACGTTGTCGTCAAAACCTCCAATTTGGTGATTTCACGTCGTCGTTTCTGATCGTCGTTATGCAGAGGCCCGCTAAGATACTTGCTAAAATTCGTGCTGCACGATCATTTATGCTCTTTTAACCAATGATATTACTGTTTTGTGGCGATGTCGTAGTCGTAGCCGTCGCTGTTTCTTAAATTACCTATTGTTCTATACTCGAAAGCATATTGAACCAATTTGCAGATGTCATTGCTAAGCAGCACGTGCCTTTTTGTGAGAGTTTTTGACTTCTATGGCATCAAAGGAATCATTTCATCCAAAAAGTCTAGATAGCAGTTTACAAAATAGACAGTCGTCGAAACGGTACAACTTTCTTTAATTTACCAAACATGTTTTGACGGTATCTCCATCATCGTCAGTGACCTGGCTACTAGGTTTCAGGTCAAGCTTAAAGAATCCATGTACATTAAATGGAAGAAACTCAGCCTCAATCAACAGGTTAAACACGTACACCTAACTCTCTCCCTTAAGTCCCTTTATGTCCCTTATTCAAATTTTTAAGTATGTAATATTGTCACGCAATACAACTGAGAGCAAACGGAGAGCAGAAGAACGGGGAGCAGGGATAGTATAGTTTTGACAGCACCCGCTTCCCCACCCATGTGGAAGGGATTCATGTTCTACTTTATGTGGTAAATGGTTTCACTTTTCTGCGTTGGGTCTCTTACAAAAAAACCAACATGAAGCCTTTTTCCTCTGATAGAGTGCACTTGGTGTAGATAGGTACAAATTTGTCTCATCTTTTTGCAGTGTGTCCAATTTGTTGACAGTACAGTGTTGCCAGAGCTCGTGCCGAGACTCTGCGATCTTTTACGAACGGGTGTAGGCCTAGGAACAAAGGTGGGTGGCCTAAATTATAACTCTTTATACAAACGTGTTGGTCTCTTAAGTTGTCAACTTATGTTAGAAACATTACGCTAATTTTATTGCGTGGGTATTTGAAACCGGATTGAAATCAAAGGAATTCAAGAAAGGGGAAGTATGTTTCACAAATTGCCCATTCCCTTAATTTCGAACCATCCACCAAATTTACTCGTGCAGTAAAATACACCATTTTCCCCTCCAGGCTGGAAGTGCTGGTTTTGTTGTTTCCCTTACGATGCAGTGTTCGCAGGAACTGACGCCCTTTGCTGGTAAGCTTTCCTTTCGGAGATTATAATCTTTGTTTTCCGTTCTGATTCGATAGAGACTGCGGCTTGAAAGATACCTTCTTTGAGTCATGTTACCAACACTGTGTATTACACAACTTTTTAGAGCGATTTTCCAAAATTGTAAGTTGTGGTCCTTTAAATTGAATAGGGACCTTAAGATCTACGACGGCGAAGTCGACGAAAACGTCACCTCAAAATATCACTTTGCTCTATCATAAGTCTTTCGCGGTTATTCTATCGCGTTCACTTCTTACAATTTGGGCGAAGTATCCTAATAATAAATTGTTACGAGCAGTTACAAAGTGAAAATATAGAATTAAAGATTCTCTGTTGCACAGTAGTGTTGCATCCTCACGTTGTCGTCAAAACCTCAAATTTGTATAGGTAATCACATGAGGCACGAGTGTTTTGGAAATTTTCCAAAATTGCCCGAGTCGCGAAGGATTTGCTAAAATCCGTGCGACACGTGCAGCATGATTATTTATGCTCTTTTAACTAATGATATCATTGTTTTGCGGCGTTGTTGTTGCCGTCGCCGTCGTAAAACCTTAAGCTCCCTAATGACCGAACTTTGTTACTTTCCTCAAAACAGGGAAGCTGCTGAATGCATTGCTGTCTGGGTTAAATGATCGTAGCTCTTCCGTAAGAAAATCTTACGCCACTGCTATTGGACATTTGGTCAAGGTAACTGGCCTCGTCACCGAGGGTGTGTTAACCATAAGGTTACTCGTATTACGTTCTACTTCACTGCGCTTAAACGAATAATAATAGTAGTAATAATAATAATAATAATAATAATAATAATAATAATAATAATAATAATAATAATAATAATAATAATAATAATAATAATACTCTTAATACCCTTACAACAAATACAACATCATGCAGACCCCAACAAGGAAGAAAACCAAGAAAGTGTCCGCAGTTAGAAATATAAGCTCCTTAAGTAGAACGTAATATGAGTAATACGTTAGAAGTCACAGCAAACAAGGTTGACTGATGCTCACGACTAAGAACCGGCTAATCTGTTGAAGCCTATGGGACTTTTATCCGAGTTTAGTCGTTGGTGTCCTTTTTTTTCGGCTTGCCGCCTCCTTGGCTTTTTAGGTTTTTTTTCGTTTTCGGACCTCGAAGCTAGCTACGTATAAAGCATACTTACGCACAACGTTCCATCCATCCACATTCTATTGGCGTTACGTATTGCTTTTTGCCGTTTTCGAACTACTATGATAAAAAAATCACTTCCTTTTTTTCTTCAAGTTTTGAAAATGTGCTTGCTTTAAACTTGAGTGGTAAGAGTTTGAGCTTTGATTTTTATCCAAAGGCTGTTTACTGTGAGTTTCGGTTTCACGGTCCGCCATTACTCACGCTCCAAACTGAACGATTGGACCTCATAGGGTTGGATCTAGGGAAAAGTGAACATCGTAACAGCCTAATACCTTTCAGCGTGTAAACGCAGCTTATTACATTGTAATGGCGTACCATTAAATTGGAAAATTCCAGTTAAAATAAAGATGTCTTTTTGAAATCAAGGCTTAAAACTTGGGTCACGTAGTGTTAGTTAACATAGTTTTGAAATCCAAAGGAAAATAAAAATTGAATTTTTGGTCACAGTAGCACTTTAAAAGATGGGTTGTGACGTAAAGTGACGTCTTTTCAACACGGAAGCGAGGCTTGGTGGTGATCGCAGTTCGCTCCCGAGTCCCGTGAACGTTTATATTGTGTCCCCTACTAACTCAGCTTGGATTAAGCTAACCCTCTGTTTGGGTTGTATCACTTCGGGAGTGGATGAATGCTGGACATGTCTGAGCTGGTAAACAATGTACTCTTATCTAACGTAGTTGTCTAAATTATGAATTTTTTTTTCAGGTAGCAAAGGACAGTAGTGTCGAGAAACTTATCGATAAATTAAAAAAGTGGTATTTCGAAAAGGAAGGTAAGGCCAGTGATGTACTTGGAAATGCTTGCATTCAGGACGTGTGATTGATCATATCGTATTGTTACGGCCACTAACTCAGGTGTCGTCAAGGTTATTTTTACTGCTGTGCTGTTTTATTTTTTGTGGGCCTCACGTTCTAAATAGAGCTTTTTCACCTCTTTATTGGTGTACAAATCCAATGTGGAACGTGTGCGTTCCAAGTTAATGGCTACTTAAAATATGCTTTTTTTTTCATTAATGGAAAGTATGTTGACATTTAAGACAGAAAATGGATCGTATTATTATCGAACTCCTTTAAAAAAAAAAAAAGATGTAGACTTGCCTAACCCACAAACCTGCTCTTTGTGATCTTTTAAGCATTCAAAGATCACTTTTTTTCTGACTTTTACTTAACAATTGTTGTAGCCTAGACTCTATTGTGTCAACTCTGTTTATTTTTCAGACGAGAGCCTTCGCTTAGCCTGTGGTCATACCCTGCAAGCAATATCTCGGTATTCTTCGGATGTTATGAAGCATCACGCCGCCAAGGCCTTGCCAGCGGTCTTTTTCGCAATGAATGAAAAGAAAAACACACAAGGTGACATACAGCTGTCTGGTAAAACAGACCTATCCCTTGCTAACCCCTTTAGACGCTGATACACTGTGTGAGGTTTCGTGCAACATGTCTGGCGACGGTATTGCGAGGCTAGTTGCATTAAACATTGCTCAGTGTAGCACACCTTTCAGTAGCTGAAAACGCTGCAAAAGAAGCTTCAAAAACCGTTTTAGAGGGTAGAATCGAGTGCTACAATTGAAACACTCATCCTGATCGCAGTTTGAAATCCATGTCTGCATTTTCACTCAAACGTTTGCCATTGGCAACCATTTGCACATCCGTCATTGGTTCCCAGTGGGCTCTAGAGACGAGCATGGAGATACGATGGCTGCGTTACGCTTTCCCGTGAACGAAACGATACAAGTTCCTCGAACGCGTTTCCAAGTGCCAAACTTGGGCATTATTTTGTCTAATCGCAACGTAACTTGCGCAGTGCGAGAACGCCTTAGAATTTTTGGAGTTATTTTATGTTTCAGACTATTAACTGTTTTTAAAATAGGTTCTTGAATCGACGTCAGTGGACTCAATCTTGTAGTCTTGATTGCTGCCTTTCTCGGACGCGAAGCTTATCACATTTACTTAGGTGGGGACAACAGTTTACAAACTTGAAATAGTATATCTCTGCTTTTTTCACAGCTAGTGGGAATGCGTATCCGAGTGATTCAATTTGGGAAGAAATTTGGTTGGAGAATACCCCAGGTATAATCATTCTTCGTTTGGATTTGAGCAGTGATTGGTTCATGCTGTTGATTGGTCGGAATAATTCCTTTTGATCCATTTCTAATTTCGCAGGAGCGTAACATCGCGTGTTTCTTGTTTCAGGAACCGAAGCAGGCATCCGTCTTTACCTGGAGGAGATTGTTAATATCACTTGTCCTGCTCTGACGTCACAATCATGGACGACTAAGGCCCAGGCTTCTGTCACGATATCGACTATAGCTGAAAAGCTTGGTAGGATGACACTGAATTTCATTTCTATCACAGTTATGAATGACGGTAGAAGGCAATTTGCAACTAAAACTAACATTTAATCCAGTTTCGCACAGTTGACTGCATTTTCGGGAAGCTTTGATTGGTTAATTTCATGTGGCTTTCTTCAAGCGGACTCCAAACACACGAAACTCTATAAGTTGCCAAGGTTTTTTTTTTGTCCTTATCGTTTTAATGGTTTTGAATGTACTTTTTAAATCTAATAATATTTATCTCACTTATCCAAGGCTCCTCTTTGTCACAGCCTTACCTTGGTCAGTTGCTGAGCGCTATGGTCAGCGGATTGGCTGGTCGAACCTGGACAGGCAAAGTGAGTTCCTTATGCAGTCAATCTGTTTAAATCTTGTTTTTTTATTCTTAGTATTTTCCCAATGACAAATACTTTTATCGTGTTTCTTTTCTGTCTTTGTTTGTTTGTCTGGGTTTTTTTATAACAACGCCAACGACAAAATTTAAAGGGCGAATTTTTTAACATAGCGGAGATACACTAAAAGCAGAACTGTGTCAAAGAAAAAGAACCTATTTGATATTGCTGAGTGGTGAGACAAGGGTGGTTTTTTACCTTTACTAAAGGAGACAATCTCCCGTATCGGTTGCTCTTTTCCAGTGGCGGTACGTTTATCACCAACCGTCTCCCAATAGCCTGTGATCTTTAAACACCCTGACTTGCTAAACCAGCCCTTGCTTACCCAAAAAGGTGTTATACATCACGTGCATAATAACAATAATAATAATAATCATCATCGTCATCACTTTATTAAGTCCCAAGGTTATTTTGGCGAGCACGAGTGCTCTACTGATAGGGTTAGGGTTTCATGTAAATTAGCCATGTGTTATGCTGGGGGGCAAACATTGGAAAAACGGCAAATTGCGGAAAATCGGCTCGTCGAAATATTGAAATAACATTGCAAAAAGTCCATTTTAGTATTTAGAATTAAGTACCTTTTATAATAATTTTATCTTTTGATTGCCTTTGACATTTTGACTTTCTACTTCATTATCTGCTCATTTTTCGCTAAAAAAACGCCGAAGTAACTTGTGTAATGATTGTACTTTACCGCCTAGGCTGTGTGGCTAAGATATTCGTTATAACCTCTCGAACTTGTGTTGTTTGCCCCCTCAGAAGTGTGTAGCTAATTTGCATGATAATAGCAAATCCAACATGGCGGCCATCGTGAATAAGGTCTATTGGGTAGAGTACAAATCAACTGAAATCAAATGTTGGTTTTTGAGGAGAGGGGAAAACTGGAGCACCCGGGAAAAAAAAACCTCTCGGTGCGGAGTAGAGAACCAACAAACTCAACCCACATATGACGCCGAGTCTGGGAATCGATCCCGGGCCACATTGGTGGAAGGCGTGTGCTCTCACCACTGCGGCGGCCCTGCTCCCAAAATACGTCTTCATTTCTGAACGTAAGTGCCCGGGCCCACTTGCCCCAATAGCGATGTGTTAAAATTCTCATTTATTTCTCTTTTACACCCTCATTCATCTCACCAGCAATATTTTTACATCTTAGTTTACTCATCCCAATGTCTAGGTGTTTTTTAACATCTTTGCGCACTTCGATTGCGTTGCATTTACGTCCTTTCTGAACCCAACAGCCTTGTTTTTACATTCTCTCTCACTCATTTTGATAAATCCTTTGGTTTTCTTCATAGGAATCCTTGTTATCTGCTCTGTCTTGCGTCTGTATAAATTGCAGGTAAACAGGCATAAATCCCGTTCGGTTTATTCACCACTATCGAAGATCTCACGACATGCAAAGTGTTTTTTAGTTATCGTCTTATCTTTCAGTTTATTTAATAATTGTTCCATGAGTGCGCGTTGGCAAAATTCAAACTCATACCCAACGAGTGGGAATGGAATGATTATTTTATTAAATTTTGATAAATTCTGAACGTTTGGATATGTGGAAGTTTCGCTTCCCGCCACAAATCTTGCAGCTTAGTAACGCTTGGCACGATCATACCGATATCACCGCAACCGAGATTTAGTTAGACAATCGTTTTTAAGCGAAGGCACTGCCAGTTGCCTTCTTTTGCTAAGAAACGCATCTGGTTTAGCTTTTAATAATACACGTGGAAAAGATTCGCCATTGGGATTGGCTAAGGGAAATGCAGTTTCCAGATAACACAGTGCAGAAAAGACTTAATTCTCTTCAAAAAAAGGTAACCAACCGCGCATTCTGATTGGTCAATGATCAAAGAAAGTCCCGGTTGCCCAATCAAATGCTGGCCGGTCCTGGATAGCGCAATTCTTGCGCGATAACGTGATACAAGCAGAAAAGGTTTGTGTATTATAATGCAGTGAATTCCACTGTCTTTTTTCTTGATCATAGGAAATCCATTGAGGAGTCATCACCAAAAGCTGATGTGGATATTGACAAGGTAAGAAACAAAAACATTACGTAAGGAAATATGGCAGCATATTGCCAGTCATTAAGGAGGAGATTTCTTGATACACTGACATGAAAGGACCTGTTGATTTTCTGCATTGCGTTCGATTTGTTTCTGTTCAGGTGCTTGACTCAATCTTCAAGGAATGCAAAAAGGAAAACCCCACATACAAGATGGCTGCACTAAAGTGCTTCGGAGAAATCGTCCAAGAATATTCTCTTGACAGATTTCAACAAATATCTGAACTTTTATTTCCAATCCTTGCCCCGGTGAGTTTCTTTCCCTTTTGAGATGTACAGGCTGCGTTAACAGTTAAGCATCTAAGAGTTTTCAACTTGCTTTATACGTTTGTTTTGTGGTCTGCATTAGATTTGAGGAGGATCAGGGATCAGTCTCGACTTTTGAGGGTTGTAGGCTGTTCTGGATTACTCTTCTTTCGCTGTTGTTGTTTAAAAACCGCAGGAACCGAACGAGGCAGAAGATGAAAATGAAGCCGAGGACGAGCAAAAGAAAAACGAGAAAGTCGAGCAAGAATTCTTGGCCTCTGCATTTGATTGTCTTGGAAAGTCATGGCCGAAAAATTCAACTGGTACACAGGGTGAGTGTATGTAGATTAAACCGAAATCATTCAACACTAAATTGGAAAAGTAACTCAAAGAACATGAAACGTTTAGCTGATGTCAATAGCTGGAACACGAACATGTCCTTAAGTGTCCTTAAACCATATTTGGACAATGCTAAGCGAGGGCATATGTAGAAGACTCGTGACCGCGTGACGCGTGGCAAGCGCGAGAAAAGTATTGAGGAACAATCAAACACGAAATCTCACTTTAAAAGGCGCGGTACCTTATGCATATCCGAATCACTTGTCAATCAACCATCGATACATAAAGATCTCTTTGAATGTATAAACAATTATAAGAAATTATGAGTAATGATAATGATAACGATAATAGCTTTATCAAACTCTCAATCCTTCTTAGCCGAGCAGGAACGTTAAACCGGAGTACCCTGCGAAAAACTCCTTGGGTCATATTAGAGAACTAACCAACCCAAGCGACATATGACGTTGAGTCTGGTAATCGATGCCGGGTGACATTGGTAAAAAGCAGGTGCCCTCACTGGTTGCCTAAAGTCTTTAACGAGTTCCGTCTTTGTTTGGACCCTTGGACAACAACTGATTACTCAGTTGCGAACTAAATAGCTTTGTTCCTTGATCGAAATGAACTTATGGAAGGAATATCCCGTGAACAACAACACAGCAACAACATCGTTCTCTGTAAAATTAAGTGGTACAACTGTAATTTCTCTAATTTCCTTCTTTCTCATTTAACAGATAATCATGCAGATCGTTTTTGCTTAATACTCAAATCTGCTCTCACAGCGAGCACTTGGAAAGTCCAAGTTGTGGTTTTAACGGCTATTAGGTTGTTCATCGAAAGGTTTGTTCATTGTATGTTTTTGCATATATCAGATATAAGAACTTTCCTTGTTTTTTACGGAAAAATCATGTTCTTTTAGAATGGACTGGACTACTGGAACCCCGAATGGTGGAGGACAGGAAAAGATCGAGAGAATATCAATGCTTCGAAGACTTTTAGCGGAGTTAATTCCCGCCGTTTGTGAATGTTTAGGTTTGTTTCCAACATTCTTGTCTACTTACTTGCTGTCTATTGATGAGATCAGTCCCAACGATCTTTCAAAATTGCAACTTTTTATCCAAGTCTCATTTTCTCGTTGAAGTGATTTTTCTAAAAGGATTGTTCGTACTGTTTGGGAAATTTTCTAACTATTCTGCCTAAGTATGGCTATATTAACTTGCATTTTTTCTTTTTTTTCTTTTTTTTTCCCAGAGATTAAGAAATACGCTGCGGTGCGTCTTGGCGCAGTAGAAGTTTTGGACACGGTCCACTCAGCTCTGCAAGGTTTTATGACAATCTTTTTTTCACTCTCACCATATTCTTGCATGCTTCTTTTTTCCCTGAAGTTTTAAGCCATTACTTAGGTTAAACCTCGGTCCTTTCATCCTGCGCGGTAAAGCTGTCAACAGTAATAGCGGAGGACATCTTTTCTGTTAGCCGTTGGTTATGCGGATGCCACTTCTTTTTGATAGATGCAGCCTGGAATTTTTTTCAGGCGCACTCAAATCCCATAAACCCCGTGCACATATTTTTTTATTTCTTGTGAGAAAAATTCTTCCAAAAGTCGTGGTCCTAGAATTCTTTTTTCGGTGATTTCTGTTGAAAGACTTGAGCGAAAACCGACCATAGAAACCAACAGACGCATTTGCGGAAGACTGCAGTGTCTAACGCACAACAAGTGTACGTCACATGTGCGTACATATTGTAAGAAGAATAAACGAAGAGGGAAATGATCCTCGTACTTACGTGGACAATTTAAGCAGGTGTCTATCACAGACAAGCGTAGTTTCTCGATTCTGGCCCTCGACTGAAGTCTCGATTCTCGCGAGAACCGAGGATCGAGACTCTCAACTTACTTTTGCCCGGTACTGTGCGTCCTGTACAGATGTGAGGAACACTTTTTATGTTCTTGTTTCAGAAAACACTCGTCGTTTATTATTGCTGTCAGACGATGTGAAGGAACATGTGTTGGACAGTTTGAAATACATCTATAATGACAAGGAACCAAAAATACGGGACAAGGCTACAGAACTGAGAAAAAAGTTGTTGTCTCTTGGTTCTTAGATGGGCTTAATTTTGTTCATTAATTCCGGATACCATGAAATTCAGAAATAAACAAAGCATATAGGTATGAGCACTGAAGTCAGACATTAAAAAATACTCTGATTGCTCAAGCCCTTCATCCTGTCCGCCTGTGTTGATCTTGTTCAGAAAACCTAAGTATATTTTACGTCGTTGTCCAGTCTGCCCGGGTCAGTTATTCCGGAGCTTAAGGAACGACGATTACAGATGTTTTCTTCTCTTTAACGTAAACATTTCGCAACTATTGCAAGTCGCTTAGCATCTAAATTGTCCACAAGCTTTCCAGATATTAAACTGGTATAAAAGATGTGGAGGTATGGAGAACTGAGAAATTTATCAGCTCACGCCATCAGTCGGGATTAGAACTGTAAAGAAATGCGCAAAATTAGGGGGCTTAACCCATTGATCCCTAGCTGGAAGTGAGACAGACTATTGCACTCTTCAACTGGGGGCATCCCCTCCATTTTAAGCACTCGACGTTGCTTTTAAGAATTGAAACTTTTTGTCATTGAACTACTTTAAAGATCAAAAAGCTCTCATATTTAATAAAAAGGAACCTGCTTTGAGAATGAAGAAATGATATTTGATCATTTAGTGCGCACTAGGAAATTTTTTGTTGCAGTGAGGGAAAACCAAATACCCTCAAAGCGAAACTTTGGAAATAAAATATTATATTGTAGCTTCCAAGGGCTTCCAAGAGTTGGTGCCCGTTTCCCGAAAATTTCGAAAAGCCATTTGTGAACCTGTCAACCGCTTGTTCAGGAACGCCGATCTTTTAACATGTTTTCAAGGTCAGAAAAGGCTGTGAAGTTTGACGACTCAAATCCTCTCCGTCCTTGAGATACAGAGGGAATTGTGACACCCGAAAATGGCCCACAAAGTTTCGGGACTTTCGAGAAACGGGCCCCAGAACCTTTTAGTTTCAGTTGTTCATTACGGTCACCGACAAAAAGGCGGCAACTTTCCCGCCATTTTTGTGGCCGGCCCGCGTCACTGCCAGTCTTCTCCGAGACTGAGGTTGTGATGTAGCACACGTGTATTGAGTTCGAAGCAGTTTTGCTTTTTGTTGTAAAAAGTATTTCTTGTGGAGTGATAAAAGAGTCCTTGTTGACAACGTCTCCATATGAAAAGCTACAAGTGCATGCACACTGGCGTGAGACGAAGAAAAATCAGTTGCATGGGGTGAAAGTTGTCTTCCTGAACAGCTTAACCAACTCGCACATCTTGAGGTGAGCCAAATTAAAATCAATTATAAGAACTTATATTTGCCCATTTTTGAATTGAAAGGCTGTCACTGCTTACTCTAAAGTGTCGAGCAATGCCCTACTACTTAACAATTATTCTTTGAAATCGAGGTAAATAGTGACAAATTCGTTTTGCTGGGCGACCAGCTCTACAAAATAGAATTGCTCCGAGTGAAACAAATTGTTGGCGTGAAGATTGTTTAATTATCAGTGATAATTATATGGAAAAAAGAAGTCAAACACTGGTTGGCAAAAGTACGAACTCTTCGCTTACCTTTGAAAACTTTCAGGCCAAATTTTGTGGCCCTCTTTTTATTCTGTAGCACAGCATCACATTGTAACCTCAATATTTCCGATTCAGAAATGCTAGCGAGTTTACGCCGGCCATTTTGTTTTGTTTAGATCACGCATTATTCACTCGTATGATTACAGACCAAATTGGACTCCACTCAGTCCTATTACCATTATGTATGTACACATAAATGAAGGGGTAGTTTCTAAAGAAACTGTGGTGCTGCGTCGGTGGGGAAGTAGTATACAAAAATTTGGTTTTATCAACGGAGTTGATAATGTAAATTGGCCACCGTACAGAGATTCTAAAAGCTGACGTTTCGAGCGTTAGCCCTTCGTCAGAGCGAATCGAGGGATTATGGGTTACGTGTAGTTTTTATAGTAGAGTAGGAGCTACGCTATTGGTGGTAACATGGCAACGTGAAAAATAGGAATATATTAGTTAAATGAAAAGCGTTCGTTAATACCGTGAGGATTAAGGGTGCCGATTTGAAAGATGAATTTGTGTTCTAGATTCTTGCGGCTTTCCGTCGTACCTAGATGTAGGGAAAGGCCGCAGATAGCCATGTGTTTTTTGGAGTGGTTAGGCAGATTGAAATGGCGAGCGACTGGCTTAGATGCATCCTTGTCATTCTTCTCAACATCGCGAAGGTGTTCGCGGAATCGGTCACCTAGTCGTCTACCTGTCTCACCAATGTATAATTTATTGCATAACGTGCAGGTTATGCAATAAATGACATTTGCGGAGGTACATGTGAAACGATCGGTGATCTTAACAGATCGCTTAGGTCCCGATATCTTGCTAGTGTTAACAATGAAAAGACAAGTTTTGCATCGTGAGCGCGCGCATTTGAAAGTGCCGGGTTGCTCGTTAGTTTTGAGCGCGCTTTTCACTAAAAAGTTGCCTACGTTTTTGTCGCGTTTGAATGAAATAAGTGGAGGTTGCGAAAAGATTCTACCAGTCTCGGGATCATTTTGGAGTAATTTAAAATTACTAAGAATGATGCTTTTGACTGCGTGATTATGAGGATGGAAAGTGAGGGTGAATGGAATTCTGTCATTCTTATCTTTTTGTGACGTTTGTAGCGATGACTGTCGATCAAATTGTTGGGCGCGATGATGGCCCGCTTTGACCACAGAGACAGGATAGCCACGTTTTTCGAAGAACTGGCACATCTCCTCTGATTTGCTGGAAAAATCGGAGTCATCACTACATAGACGTCGAAGTCTAAGAAATTGAGAATAAGGGATGGAGTTCTTGACATGTGATGGATGTGACGATGAATACAACAAATAACTGTGTGAATCAGTAGGTTTGTAGTGCACACTAGTACATAGCACGTTGCCTCTAATAGAAACGTTGATATCTAGAAAAGCCAATGAAGTTTCCGAAATTTCCCAGGTATATTTAAGAGCCGGATGAAAAGAGTTGACGGAGGTTATAAATTGATCGAGTTCTTCTCTGCTGGATGAAATAGCGCCGATGCAGTCGTCGATGTAACGGCCGTAGAGTTCAGGTTTGGGGCCGTTGTACTGACTAAAAAATTGGTGTTCAACATATCCTACAAAAAGATTGGCATAGCTAGGTCCCATTCTTGTGCCCATCGCTACACCATTAATTTGTTTGTAATAGTTGCCGGCGAATGAAAAACAATTAAGCGTTAAAACTAGTTCGGCAAGGCGGAGGAGCGTTTCCGAGCTAGGTTCTTTGACAGTGCGTTGATCGAAAAAGTGTTTAAGTGCTTGAAGACCTTCGCTATTAGGAATGACTGTGTATAGAGATGTAATGTCCATGGTGAAAATAAGTTTGTCTTGGCCGGAGAAATTGAAATCGCGGAAAATTTGTAGTGCGTGTGTACTGTCTTTAATGTATGATGGCAAAGATTTGACGATAGGCGTCATAATCCTGTCTAAGTAGCTAGAAATGAGTTCGGTGGGGCAACTACAGGCAGAAACGATAGGGCGACCTGGGTTGTTGGGTTTGTGAATTTTAGGCAAGAAGTAAATGCACGAAGTTCTAGGGGTGTTGATGATGAGATTAGTGGCAGTGTCCGGTAATTCCTGATTAACTATAAGATTTTGAATGGTGTCTTTGACAAGTTTTTGATTGTTGGAAGTGAGATCTTTAGGGATTTTGGCATAAAACGAGGTATCCGAAAGTTGCCGCAAAGCTTCTTTTTGGTAAAGGTCGGACCGCCAAACAACTACCGCGCCGCCTTTGTCGGCCGATTTGACAACTATGTCGTTGCGTTTACTAAGATTTTTAAGCGCCGCCCACTCTTCCGAGGAAAGGTTGGAAAATTTAGTGTTGCGATTGAATTTAAGTTTGTGAATGTCGTGACGGCATTTTTTGGTGAAAAAATCTAAAGAGGCAAATTGTCCCTCTGGGGGAGTCCATTTGGATTTTCGAACTAGAAGTGTTTCAAAAATATCTTTATTAGAAGTGTCCGAATCATGCTCTTTGTCGTGAAAAAAGGCTTTTAACTGAGTGACCGATGATGGTGATGGTGACCGATGGTGATGGTGACCGATTCCGCGAACACCTTCGCGATGTTGAGAAGAATGACAAGGATGCATCTAAGCCAGTCGCTCGCCATTTCAATCTGCCTAACCACTCCAAAAAACACATGGCTATCTGCGGCCTTTCCCTACATCTAGGTACGACGGAAAGCCGCAAGAATCTAGAACACAAATTCATCTTTCAAATCGGCACCCTTAATCCTCACGGTATTAACGAACGCTTTTCATTTAACTAATATATTCCTATTTTTCACGTTGCCATGTTACCACCAATAGCGTAGCTCCTACTCTACTATAAAAACTACACGTAACCCATAATCCCTCGATTCGCTCTGACGAAGGGCTAACGCTCGAAACGTCAGCTTTTAGAATCTCTGTACGGTGGCCAATTTACATTATCAACTCCGTTGATAAAACCAAATTTTTGTATGTACACATAGATGAGGATAGGAGGGAAACAAACTGAATAGAAAAAGAAATCTTACCTAGAGATTTAAGAAATTACTATCATATAAGTATTGTAATGGTTAAAATAGTTTGCATATTACTGTTTAATATGGGATGTAAATACAATTCCCTTTATCGTGATTAAACTAACTGGTTTATGCCTGATTAAATGCAGTGGATGTTGCGTGTGCTAATTTTTCTAATCTTGCTTCTTCAGCAAGTCTGTATTATAAGGTTGTTGATGATTTTATACTTGCTAGTCTTTGGTCATTGGTTCAATAACAACAACATAAGAGACAAAACAAATGGGGTCAGATCAGTTATATTTGCTGGTTGACTTTTCAGCAGCACTTCCCAGTCATTGGCAGTTGATTCACCTTTCTGCAGTCTCAACAGCAAGTTTCTGAATAATATTGTTCTTGTTCTGAACTTACACCTTGTACTCTTTCATTAACTGTAAGCTTACCACCTTGTTCAAACATTCTATATGTTTGATAGCCCTGTTCACCAATGGCATTTGATGGTTTGGCATGATAAAGTGGTTTCTCTGCCTCAGGTGGCAACTGGCCTGGACATGCAGTCAAAAGAGCCCTGAACTTGGTCATGCTTACCAGTTGCTTCCTTGAAATGTCCATCAATCCAGCCAAAAGTAGTCTGACCAAACATAGAATGCTCGTCTACCACTACATAGTTAATACCACTGAGGCTCCCCTGCAGTCTTTTCAGTGATTCACCTGTAAGATCTTGGTTGCCTCTTGGTCCAACTGGTAATTTCAAAAGGGAATGAATTGTAATACCTCTAATGTTATAAGAGTATTTGTCTGTTGTTGCAGTTATTGCACATCTAGTTTGCAAAATGTTACAAATTGCGTTGATAATGTATCCATTACCTGTACCAGCCACACCATTCATAAGAGATAATTTATTGATAAATACATACTGTTAGGCATCCAAAGTACTGAATTGTGTATTTACAATACTCATTATATAATGATAAAATTACCGTTCCTAAAATATACATGAACTAGGAACGGTAATATAGTACTGTAATATTTAACAATTAGACCCGTATTGCGGGCTATGGAAAGCAGAATGGACTATTGACCCGTGACCCTTGAGGGCCAAGGGTCCAATTGTTTTAGTATCACCCAACTAGTCGGACAGAAAAGGCAATAATAAAGTTAGCAAATGCAAGTTGAGGAAATATCTAGTAGCTTTTCGCTACTCAAGGACTAGCACTCATAGTCCTCTAGTAGCGTAGCCAATCAAAATGCAGGGTTTGCATTAGTCCACTAGTTGAGTGATACTAAATATATATTATACACTAAAAATAATAAATTAGACAGTAGTTCTTTATCAGCAGTGGGACTTTAAGATTATTAATATCTGTAGAATCACAGTGTTGTTATGTAATGGTACTGTCTTGTTCTCTCTTGGTTTTAATCCAGGTGCGCATTTTATTACGGTAATCTCCTGATCATTCTCTCTAGCTCTGTCTTGGTGCCAATCATGAGTTGATTCTGTAAATTGCTCAGGATTTTCAAGTCAACTATGATCATGCACTTTTTATGAGTGGTAATCTCTTCTTGATCAGATTGAGTGTCAGATTCTTCCAGACTCTGAATGACAGTTTGAAGTTTATCAAGTTACCAATCTGGGACAATTTGGCTTCTGCATATGGTGTTGTAAGCATTCTTGCCATTGGGTTATAAACGTTTCATCTCAAGGCTCTTGGACACCCCGTAAATTATTTTCGAAATATTTTCAAGGTTTATACCTTAAGAGTTGGTACTTGCAGTAAAGAGAAAAAATTGACCCTTTAGGATTTTGAGAGTAATTCGGAAAGATGCAAGGAATGACTTTCTCTGGTACTTTTATTAGCTTTGCATTGACAACTTTATATTTTATAGCAAACTGCGCAAAATTAAGATTCATTTAGTGTTTCTGATGAGCTGTCATACTGCTCTCTGTTAGCATAAATGTCTAGAAGGGAGTTGTTTGTTCAGCTAGCATTGACATTGTCACTAGACAGATTGGTGTGTACTCTGCGAGACCCATTTAGACTATTAAAATGGGACTGACAGAAAATTATGAGCTATGTAGCTTCAATGGTACTAAATGCTGCATTGTCTCTAGAGCAGCACAATCTTTCTCACCAAGGGTTTTCATTACACGTTCTTGACAGCTTTGTGTGGATTACTGTTGCTATTGGCACTTTGTAGAACATAATCAAATATGCCTGCTTATGAACTGGTGATCTTGGTTCATGCACCTTTGCTGCACACTTTGTATCACATTAAGTAATAACCCTTCGAAGGTGTTTCAACCGTTTAACTCAACATTTATTGAAGTATAAAGAAAGCAACATGTATTCCTTGCTCGATCTTTTGTACAAGGTATCCCTTGGTCTTGTCTAGCACATATGCGACTCAATGCATTCCTTGACACTTTGTAAGGTATTCAACACAAGCATAATGGTCAATTAGAACTAGTATATGTCACAGTTTACTCTCCAGCCTTGTAGCTGATGTTACGTTGTTGGTGGTAATTGTTTCTGTCATATCTACAACTTAATGTTTATCTTTGAATTTCTGAGCTAAGTAACCTTTCAAGGCAATTTTAGTTAGTCGGTACACAATCCTGAGTCATTGTTGAGTTTTGCAGTACCACCACAATGAATGCTAACTCTTCCCTGGTATTCATACCTGAACCAGTGCCATATTCTGCATTAAGAGTGCTGTACATGCAACCAGTGTTGATAAAACTCTCTAATCTCTGAATAAAGAACCAGTCTACAAAATGTGTCTTAGCTTCACTGGTAGTGTTATTGTCTCCAAATAGAGTATGTAATTCTGGCCAATGCATATCAGCTGATGAAAATATGGAGAAAATTGTTGGTGTTTTTACATTTGTTAATCTGGCTTTGAGGTTTTCTTTGACCTTATACCGGTAAGCATTTGTGCCAGCAATGTTGACGACACATCTAGACACTTTGGACAAAAAGGCAGTTGAATTACTTACTGCTTGTAGCCATTTCACGCAATTCATGAATGGTGAGATGGGCTTCACCAGGATTCTGTTTCAGAAATATTCCACTCTGTTTTAAGGTTCTCATTCTTTGAATCATATTAAAAGCCCAGTACATATATGAAAATCGGGGATGGATTTAAAAACGGTATACCCCATTTACATACATAAGCTTTATGATATAAGTCAAGGATGCAGAGACGATAAGTCCCGCCTCTTTTAATAGTTTAGCCGAAATACCATCAAGACCACTTGCCTTGTTCATCGGTAACGACTGAATCAATTTTAGTACGATATCACTAGACGTTTAAGTTAGGGAAAAGTCATGTGGCAGAGGAAGAACATAGTCAGGAAGCTTTGAGTCTGTGGGGGGAATCTCATTTGCTAAAATTGGCCCCACGCTACAGAAATGGTAATTTAGCCTATTACTGATTTCATCAGGGGTAGTGTAAATGGTATCGCCAATTTTTAGGCTATGGATTCTTTGCCATTAATTTTTTGAGCAAATTTCATAAGATGCTGAATTTTATCTGGGAGAGGAACATCACTTAGAAGTGAAGGGGTAGTTTCTAAAGAAACTGTGGTGCTGCGTCGGTGGGGAAGTAGTATACAAAAATTTGGTTTATCAACGGAGTTGATAATGTAAATTGGCCACCGTACAGAGATTGGCCAATTTACATTATCAACTTCGGTTGATAAACCAAATTTTTCCATATCACTTAGAAGTGCTTGATTGGTTGGATCTCCCTTACCATCAGGAAAGAATGTGGGGAATGTTGTAGTAGCAAGGTATGGGGTTTGGTATTCATTTAACGGCTGATGTTCAACAGTGGGCCAACACATTGTTTCTTCACCTGAGAGTTGATTTCTAATAGCATCTAGTTCATGTTGCTGTGGGTAAGAAAACTTTAACTCATTTCGGGGAACTCGTCGTATACTGTGTCTTCAGATGGATTTTTGGTGGGTCGACCCACAGCAGGCTCAACATTTTCATCAGAAATATCCTCATTGGTCTCGGTAGTCAATAGATTCAATGGTAGTCCATTTATTATGCTTGTTAACATTTAAATCACCCGTAATGTAAACGGGCTGTCAAGTTTAAAACCAGGAATCCAATCCTTATTACTTCATGTTCATTTCCCTGGCCCTAACGTTTAGATAACATTAAAGATTCAATTTGTAATTGATCATGAGACTAGTTCCGTTCGCCTCATTTGGTAGTACCCATGATACTCTGAAGAAGTACTTTCGAAAGCTTAAACATTTTTGTTACTTCTGAAAGTTATAAATGGGTTTAGATGCCGCTTGGGAAGACAACAAGCAGTTAATATTCCAGTTAGGAGTGGGTGATAATTTTTGACAATATAACAAGTGCGCAATTCGTATTTGTTTATCATTGCATTCATTGTATACGTATCATTGTGCAAATCGGCAGTTTTAATTCGCCGTAATGCCTTTCTATGTATTTGTGGATGCCTATTGTAAGAAAATTTTTAAAAAACCTGCTTGTGTCACTGGTGAAAACCAGCCTTGGGAGTGGAAAAATGGAGACACTATGGCTAGACTGTAGTGATAAAATAAAGATTAAGAAATGCACAAGAACGAAATGTGAATGCTTCAGTTTTATTTGAATCCCAACACCTGTACAAAATCTGGCAGTAGTATAGAAATTCAGCTGTGCCCATCCCATTACACATAAGGTAGCGTAAATTAATTAATTAATTGGCAATTAAGGGTAAAGTAACTTCATTGCCAGTTGTTTATCGCATGCGCTTCTTTTTTTTGTGCGTCACCTTTAGGTTGTATGCTTTTGCAATACTTTTAGAAGATATAGCCCTACAAACAAAGCTGATTGTTACTGAACTTTTGCAGTCAACCACTTGACTTAGGCATTTGCGCGACCTAATTTAATATTTATCAAAAGCCGAAATAAAATTGCAGATTTGAGGGTTAGTTCCTTGTCGTGCGGTTTCTGGCCTTTTCGTTTTTATTTCTGCAAAAGAATCAAAATAATAGAGTTAATTGCAGTAGTAGCAGTCATTTGCAGTTCGGGACCATGCGAGCAATTAGTACTAAAGTACAAAATAGTCAATAAAATTAGCTTATAAACGTGTGGACCACAGCTTCTTGTAAACTGTTTACAATACAAACTACTTCAGCCTAAAGATATAAAATTGCGGCTGCGGACGGCATTGTTGCTTATTCGTGCGTCATAGAATAAAGAGTTAA
>NC_090878.1:12984166-12991666 GCF_036669935.1 Montipora foliosa | reverse complement strand
CGCCATACATTGCTTTTTATTTTAAAACTTTTTACAGGTATTGTTGATTATCTTCGAAAAATGCGTGGTTACCCCCCAATTTTCTTTTTGGGTGTCAATAACACTTGTTACGATCTGCTTTTCCCGCAGTAAACCGCACAAAAATACTTGCGAATTACTAGGCACCGTCCTTAAGGCAAAAGCAAAAAGCTCGTCATTTGATTTTTTTTAAAATTTGTTACTGGAGCATTCTTTACCTTGGTTTAATCTCAACGGTACCGGTCATTTTGCTGAATTGCCAGAACGTTAGCCAAGATGATGTTACTTGCATGTTTGCGACAGCAGTAACTCTTGCAGTGGTAGCTGATCTTAACTCCATGTCAAGCGCTATACCAGCAAGAGTCGGGATCGTGTGCCGAGCATGAGCTCCCAAAAATGATTTCTGTAACGTTTGTTTGATTTCTACTCCATTCTTTGTTATCGCAATGCCTAGAAAAAATATTGAATGAGATATAATCCCCACATTTGGATCCACTCGCGAAAAAAAAAAAACAGTCATCATTCTATCCTAAGGTCAACAACAACTTTACATAAAATAAAGTTCTGATAAGGCTATGAAATCACAAAGGATCTTTGATTTTTTAATTAAACCAGGCTATTTGTCTCTTAAAATTTTTTCTCACGGTCTTAAATAGTGGATCTTGTTTCAAAGTCCTTAACCACTACTATTCTTTCAGGATGATTCATACACAGTCACTTAACCTACCGGTAGTCGGTATTAAGCATTCCCTCTAGAGAGGCCTTGTAGTGTACCTGGTTTCCCATTCCCGAAACTTGTCTCAAATGAAAGAAATTCCAGTGGTGTCAACTCATCAAAATTGTGTATCGTTTACCTTGGTTAGGGTATTCCAACCGTGTCTTTTGTCCAAAAAGTAAATCTGACAAATCCTGTGCCATCTGGTCCACATTTTCCTGCCTCAATTCCATGAAGTGCATTTCATTTCCGAAGATCTTCATAAATACGGACAGGTGACGTTCTCTCTGTGACATTAAAAATGATTTTACCCTCTCAGATGGATTGCTCTCCTTTTAATTCACAATTTGCAAGGTTGTTTCAGTTTACCAAGAAATGAAACTTGCAATTTTCTGCAAGATGAATTGGTCGAACTTTACACATGCCTAATACATAATGCAAATTCATTAGTGCAGTTTAAAAAGTACAGTATAAAGAATGAGAGAAGAAGTGTGGAGCGGTTAACTCGGTTATGTCCCTCGTTTCGAAGGAGGTATCCGACTACAATTTTAAGACACGGCATGCTTTGTTTGTGATTGCTAATGTTTACTTCACGGTGATGATGAAAACAGTGATGACGTTCAACAAGGAATATGAATGTGGCCATGAGGGTTATGCTGTCGATGAGGATGATGATGATGACAATGAATATATCTTTACTGTTATCAACTCACAGATTGTTTGTCATTTGAAATTGGCATGGCTGGAGTTTCGTTCGATTTTTCGCCACTCCCTTGTGTGGAATAATCATCGGTGTCGTCTACTTTCTCATCATCGAACATTGATGCAAACGTTCCCCATATAGATCGCTTACTCCGTTTGTAAATTTTTGACATAACGTAGTCGACTACATCATCCATGTTTTGAATTCGAGCTCCAAACTATAAAAAATATATACATAATTATTAAAAACCGAACTACGGATAGTATTTTCATTGGCTCGCCGGACACAGGCTAACAGTTGATATACCTGCTGTACCTAATATGGTCAAGGAACGCGTCAGCAATAAAACGAGCTGAAAACACTTTTGCAGCTCTGAGAAAAATAACAGCAAAAGTGGGTCCCATCTTTCAACCCACAACTAGGAAAACAGGGCTGCAGTAGTCCACCATCAGTCTAAAAGTCAATCAGACGAAGTTGAGGCATATCCATCGTCAGATCAGATCCAGAAAAACAACATTGCAGTGTCAACGAACATAACAAAATGTGACACGCTTCGCGCAAGAATACCGTTTTCCTCCTCAATTAATTTTTTGCAATTGTAGCAACGTTCAAGTTTTCAACACTTTCGGTCCTTCAAATTAACCTCCTTTTGTAGACTCCACACCAAAAATTGACATTCTTTCCTTCGCAAGACTCTTTTTTTCGATTTCATTGCCATTTTATGCTACACAAAATCAACATTGAAGAGCTGTTGATCCTGGAGTTTTTAATAAAACAATTATTCTGCTATGGATTGCTGGATATAAAATGATGATACCCAACGAGGCGCTACTCGCCTCGTTGGTTATCTATCACTTCATATCCAACGCACGCTCATTGTAGAATAGTTGTTAAATATCAGTGTTTGGCGTGATCTGACAATGAGCATTGAAGTTGAACCAGGTTAAAATCACTCTCTGAGCTCCACCTTTTAAACAGCTGGAGGTAACTATGCACGACAATAATTCAGTATTTTTGCCGAATTTTTGAGAACCTGCGTTTTCTGTCAATCCCGATCTGTGGATTCAGGATGATATCTGTAAACAGCAAGTTGAAACTAATGACAGACCGTAATACAGAGATTCAGTGTCGTTTTATGATAAAAGGCAGACATTGTGATAAAAGTTACTATAATCGTAAAAACGTTCTTCACGTTGATTTAATCTTATTTGTTGCATTTTAGCTACGACTATGAGCGAGTTCTATGGGACATGTAAAATCTAAAATGTCAAAACTTTTCTAGATCTCTTGAGAAGCAAGCAGCCTGTCGTTTGCTTTTAGTCGCCAACGTTACTGGAATTGTAATTTACCTCTAACGCCTTCAACCTGTAACCCAGAACGTTAAGCTGCAACCTTGCATTTAAGTTTCGCGGTAACACACTGTCAGGTAAGTCAAGTTTGTTTGCTTCGATCTCAATTCCTGATTGGTATTTTCCTGTTTAAATAGACGAAAAGACAAGATTTTCACTCGAAATCTTTAATATCCTGTAAAGGAGAGCCTTCATAAATAATTAATGTTTAAATCTAACATTCCATTTACCTGAGCTGAAAGCCAGTCTCACTCCCTTGGAATAAGTTGGTCCGTATTTCATCTCTGGCATGAGTCGCAAGACTAAACGGGCTTGCACTGACCTGATTATCAAGCAGTATATAGATACAAAGACTGGTTCATTTAGTCGTCTTGCAGTTTTAAACTATATTGCGTAACGTAACAATAATAAATATACAATTATCAAATCCTAAAACTAATAGTATTCACATATATTCAAAGCGACAATTATAAAGTTAAAAGGGGTAGATGAGTATCATAAAGACAATGCATTTTTACGTTTGAACAACTGCGGCCAGGCCTGGCGTTTTTCGTTGGGACGCAAATGATGGAGTTTATTTGCAGTAAAGGACAGTTGGACCCGTTCAGAGAGAATTGAATTTATCTTCTTATAAAGAAAGATTATGTCAAAGTTAGCATTGTTTCCTTTGCAAAACAGCATATATAAGCGAGTCAGGCCGTGACTAAAGAAATGTTCATCCGAACAGTGGTTTTAACAAAATTGGTGATAAGATCTTTCAGGGATCTGGCGCCTTTCGGCCTTTTTCGGTCAGTTAACCCTTGTCCAAAACTAATTTTCGTTCTAACAATCTGATAGCAGACTTCCTCCTCCTCCTTCTCCCTGAAAGTCATTCATCACATCTTCCTCAATGCAGTACATTAGATTATTGTACACAAAACAGTACTTAATATTTAGTCACTTTATTTACACTACTTCTCATGAATACCCTTGATGTCTGTTTCTTTTCAGTCTCTCTTGTTGATCTTCGCCAATTACTTTTACGGTTTCCTTTCAAGTTAAAATATTGCAATGATCTAATCGTTTTGTCTTAAGATACAAAAGGATCAACAAGGAGATAACTGATAAAGTTTCGTTCAACTAACCCTAACCTTTTCTTTGTCAAAATGCTACTGCTGTAAGCGAGGGCTGATAGATGTGAAAATACAAATGAAGCAAGCTGGTTGCTTCTTGGACCAGTTTGTGGGTTTGCAATCTCTCGCTTGACAATGTTAGCTATGGCCTGCAGCGTTGCAAAGTTGGGTCCTGTGTTAAGTATTTGTACAAATATGGCCATACGTAGTTCTGCACTCTCTCCAGGGTCGGCGAAGATTGCCATGAAACACCGGTAAGCCTAAACAAGAAGGAAAAGAAAGTGACAGACAAAACTAGTCATGATCAAGTTATCGCTTAAAGTGCCCCTGTGATAAAAAAAAATCACTTCCTTTTCGTCTTCAGATTTTGAAAGTGTGTTTGCTTAACACCTGACTGGCAAAATCTTGAGCTTTGACTTTTATCCAAAGACCGTTTACTTTGAGTGAAAGTTTTGGATTTCACGGTCAGACATTACTCACGTTCAAAATTGACAGATTGGACCTCACAGGGTTGGATCCAGGGAAAAGTGACGTCAAAGGCTCAATAGCTTTAAATTTCAGAGTGTGAATGTATATATACATTAGTGAGCCTTTGACGTCATTTTCTCCTTGATCCAGCTCTCTCAAGATCGGACCATAAATAGGGAAATTCCAATTAAAATAAACAGGTGTCGTTTTTAAATCAAGGCTTAAAACGTCGGTCGCTTAGTGTATGGTTAAGATAGTTTTGAAATCCAAAGAAAAAGAAGAATTGATTTTCTGGTCACAGTGACACTTAAAGGGAGTCTTGACAATGGCTTCTCACTTTCGCCTTGCCACTAGTCTGTCTTGCAATGCGTCTAAGAGCCCAAACAATCTCCACACGAATACGCAGTGGCTGCTGTTTGTTTTCGAGGATATTCTGCAGGTCATCTTGCACCTCGCTGCTTCCTGCGTTTCCAAGAGCCTGAATGTACATAAGTTTGTCGTCCTGTGCCGTTTTGTCGGCGTTAAGCTGGTTCTTCATGTCCTGTTGAGAGAAGAAAATGCATCTCACAACACAAAGAAGTCATATAGTGTCAAAACCCTGGACAGACAACCTCACAATGAAAGCTGGTAATACAATTTACCTTACACAATAACTGGTTCCGATTTTACCAAAAAGAGTATATCATGAGTATGAGACAAAATCCTCTTGCTAGTACTAGGTGAATGGACAATGAAGTCAAACCGGGATTAGAGGCAGGGAAATGCTATCACCACTTTTATGATTACTGGACATTGTGAATTTATCTCAACCCGCAAGTTTGCAAATTAACAGTCGTTCACCGGGGTGGAGAGAAAGAGCTATCAATAGACCACTTTCGATATATTAAAATTCAGTCCGAAACAAAGGGCATCATCTCGAGGCTCTGGGGAATAGATATAAGGATTTGTATGAGTTTATTCCCCAGAGCCTCGAGATGATGCCCTTTGTTTCGGACTGAATTTTGATATATCGAAAGTGGGCTATTGCACCAACACTGACGAGAATAATTGTTTTCACGTTTACAAGAACGGACCAAAGCATTTCTTAACCAAACTATTACGACTTCGGAAAGCCCTTTTGTTTTTCTTCGGCTGCTTGGAGAAGAAAACCTCCGAGTTGACCATTCAGAATGAGCAAAAGCTACTATTCCACTCAGTCCTATAAAAAAGTAACACATATCCACGCACATTTTCAGTTACACTACTATCCTACTTTAGCCTTGGCGCTTCTCTCCTTCCGTAAAAGGCAAAAAAAACAGCTGCGTCATTTTCGTGTAAATTTGGAAAAGTTGTGAAGGATTGTCTCAGACATTTTAGGTCTATAACTCCGCGTGTTACCTTAAGGCTGTTCTCGTATTCCTTGACATCATTTGGGTACTGTTTGAAATTCCGTCTGCGCTTGATCTTGTTAAGCAGGGCTCCAAATGACAGCAAGCAATGATGACGACATGATCGATCTCCGGACACTGATCCGTCGTTACAAAGATCCTGAAACACAATATTAAGCCAGATTACGGTACTAGAGTCTGTAGCTGGAAAATGTAAGAACCTCCTAGCGTTATTGTGAGTGTAGACTGTTTACTGCGTTTTTACGGGTTTTGTGCATTTGCTCGTTAGTTGCCCTTACCAAATTTAAATTGCCTTACTACAGTTACATTTTTACTCTACTGAATTAAATGAATTAGTTATTTGTTTTAGGTAATCGCGTGATTTCAAGTGCAATTGGGAATAAATAAGCACGAGTAATTTTTTTAAAGACGCACAAAATTGCACGAGCCCGCGTAGGGCGAGTGTAATTTGCAGCCATTGAAAAAATTTACAAGTGCTTATTTATTCCAAATTGCACGAGAAAAATCATGTGATTACTTATTAATATAATAAATGAAAAAAATCGAGATGGTTAAGCAGAAGCAACGAACACAATCACGGAGGAATTGCGCCATGAATTTAGCCATCCAGGGCTCACATTTGATTGCCTATCAATGCAACAGTGTCACCTTTATCTTTCTGCACTATTTCACTATGGCCCCGTCCACACGAAGACGATTGTAAACGCAAACGCTTGTGAACGCAAACTTTTTTATGCGTTTAGGCCTTCCGTCCACACGAAGACGATGAAAACGCTCACCGTAAACGCATAAATTCGAAAACGCTCTCCAAAGCGGATAAATTTGAAAACACCGTTTATGCGTCTTCGTGTGGACGGCCGTAAACGTATATTTTCGTAAACGCTTTGAAAACGCTGACGTCAGATGTCAGTGCCAGTCTCTTTTATCGAGTGCGTTTCCAAGATGGCGTACACACGAGTGTTGAGCTGTGTCATGCTTGCGCTTATTTCAAGCATAATTGCGAGCATTCAATTGAATCTTGCAATAATCGATATACAGGAAAACTACAAAAGAAGAAGACTAAACCTCTCAAGATTGTTATCCACAACTACAAGCACTTTGACTCGAGTAAAGGAGTTAGATGCAGACGTGAGAGCAAAGAGAGAAGATTCGTTTTCGTGTGGACGGGTGAAAACGCCACGTAAACGATGATCGTCTTCGTGTGGACGGAGATAAAAATATGCGTTTACTAGCGGTTGCGTTTACAATCGTCTTCGTGTGGACGGGGCCTATGGGATTAACTGACGTGCTCTTAGCCAATCAACGCGCTGACATTTCTTCGTGTATATCATTAGTTTTGGACGTGGCAGACATAAGTAAGTAAGTAAGTAAGTAATGTCGCGATTGATTGATAGGACAAACATACGTGTCCTATTTACATTTTTGCAGTGGGCTCGGACATCAGCATACTAAGGGCGCCGATGGCAGCCGCTATCAGTCCATTTTATGAGCCCACTGAACCCTCCCAACCCATGATGAGTGATGATGTAAGTGAGTGATGAAGATAGGCCACAACACCGGGAACCACGTCCCCTACTCTTTTCGAATAGTGTGTGGGTTCTTTAACGTCCCACGGTGTTATATGTGAACAAGGTTTGTGAGACGGGACCTCCGGTTTATTGTCCTTATCCGAGAAGACTTGAAAGTCTAATCATTTGCAGATGTCATTACAAAGACAGCACTTTCTCCTCAGTTATTTAAAGACCCT
>NC_090878.1:12966666-12979166 GCF_036669935.1 Montipora foliosa | reverse complement strand
CGAAACATTATTCAAAAGGTAAAGTTTTCTTAAGATTTTATTGTATTTTTTTTAGAATGATAAGTATAGCCTTCATTGTATTATTCCAGATTTAGATCTATTAAGAATTTTTGTAAAATAAGATATCTCATGGCGCTTTCTCTTAATGTGGTACTAATTAGCTCACAAACTTAATTTTATAATATATATTCTTGTACATTTATCTTCTTGATTTTCCTGTAAACTTGTCTACCTACTCTCTTTAGTCACGACATGACCCACCTAGATTAGCATCTGCTACCTGTGGGCATGTCCAATTTGTTAAAAATACCTATTTGGAAAATAAAGAACTGAACTGAACTGGTCCTGTCAAGGGATTCGGGGTATAGAGAGGAAAGATCTCAGTGGCGACTGCTATGAAGGATCGCGGCATGGTGTGACAGAGAGTGGCTTAGTGTGCCCCGACCCCTAGGACCTCTGCTTTAATGCACAAGATTTGCTTATCAAATTTATAACAGCTAAATCGACCATCTTTCCTTTTGTTTTAACTGAAGATCGGACAGAATTGAGTTTGTGTTACTGAATCTACATACAAACTGCTAGATTAGGGGCATGCAGTGCAAAATTACAATTTCATGTGTCTGTTGCCACACTGGTTCGGCTGTGAGCCCCTTTTTCCTGAAAGAACCAATTGCTGGCCCTAGACCGCCGGAATTCGCTCGGCCATAGCCAAACATACAAGAGACCTTAAACAGCCTTTACGCATAACATGCTGCTCACTAAAAGGAGTTGTAAGTAAAGTTACTTCATAGTTTTGTCGAGAGTGTAGAAAAATTCTAGCGCTGTAGAGCAGTAATTGGGGATACGGCAAACTGAAATTAATTAACAAGTTAACGCAAATCAAATCAAATTTTGGTTTTTGAGGAGAGGAGAAAACCGGAGTACCCGGAGAAAAACCCGTCGGTGCAGAGTAGAGAACCAACAAACTCAACCCACACATGACGCCGAGTCTGGGAATCGAACCCGGGCCACGTTGGTAGGAAGCGAGTGCTCTCACCACTGCGCCATCCCTGTACCCCACTATAAGTCAAGTCACGGCAAGGGATTTCTGCACTATTTACAGCTCTAACGCCGCATACACAAAAAGAGAAATCAAAGAGTTTAATTTAAGATCTATGTCCGAGCTCAAGTTGCACTGAGGATGATTCTCGACAATTGCCGAAACTAGCAGTGGGTAGAGGGCGCAAAAAAACGTTTATGTAAATATTTCGGCATGCAGGTTTCTATAACTGATTACCTCGCTTTCGCAGTAACTTGTCCAGCTGCTTGAGCAAATGGCGTTATCACGTGATCTTCATACGCCTCTGCTCTGTCGATGACGTATCCGGTATCAGGTGAACCAGTTAGGGTGTGCTCGATTTGTCCGACCGCTCGATGGTATGGTGAGTAGCCCACGCACTGCAGGGGGAACAGGAAGAGTGAATTGTTGTTTGTTTATAGTACTTACAACATAGTAATTTTGCCTTATCATATTTATTCTTTAATCTCACCTGCCGACATTCTTGACACACCTCTCCAAGATAGTTACTCTGTTTAAACTCAGGGCGATACCGGCATTTATCGTAGTTGATCGCCTTGGTAACCTCCAAAACTTCTTGCTTCTCTGCAGGTTGATGTTTTCTCCTCCTGATGGCGTACGCCACTTGGCAATCACCCACTGCCGTAGACTTAAACAGGAAAAAAGGATTGGTAAGTCTGTTCGGTAATTCATATAGAAGCTCAGCAACGGTAAGATCCCCCAGCTTGTGCTAGTAGAAAACTCCTGGGTATCAATTCTTAACATGTACCTTAAGGTGATCAAAAATATTGGGGGAAATAAACAAATTAGTTCTTAATAGGTAACTACTAGGAGGGATTATGTTCATCTTAGAAGTCCTACTTGATGCTGTAACGAATTAAAAAATTAGGGGACCTTTGTTGAAAGAGCATGTGACTGACCGTGAGAGCCACAAAGCGAATAGAGAGCCTGCTCGCAGGCTAAATCGAGGCTTGTTGATGCAGCACAGATACAAACCAGTTTTTTGTCTTTGTAGTTTTGATTACTGAACGTTAAGTCATGCTTTTTGCTACGAGTATAACTTTCTACTTAGTTAACCTCTTGTGATATCTCTCTACCACTACCAAGAATATTTTTCTCTAACCTCTTGTTGAATGAAATACTTCTGATCTAATGAACCTGTGATCTGGAACAGATTAATAAGCCCACGTTTTACATTCAGCGACCACTCACTGTCCCGAGGATGCACACGAATTTTCTTAATGCTACCGTCAGACGATTTCAAGAGGAACTGCACGGGGAATTCGAGGTTTTTCTGCATAGCCTCGAAGACTTTAGGGTTTGCATTTTCTTTCTTTTGGGCGGGGTTCTCTCTGATTCCTTGAACTTGGTGCACTTGAATGTTTCTCAACTAAAATGGTAATAGGAAAATAATATTAAAAAACTGACATGTAAAAACTTTAGCTTTCATTTTGCTCCATTTCTGTGTATCACACAGAGTAATATTTCCCAAAATTATTTCCCAAAGGAATTGCCATAGATGGTCAATGCCTAATGTAATTCGTTTGCACTAAAATAACTTTCCATCTTCCAGTTGGAGCCTTCCCCCATCTGGGAACAACTGTACATGTGATTCTGAAAAACCAGTGGATGTTTGAAAAGCCAGTAGCGGTTATCACTAGTTATTTACCCAGTTCACTCTGCTTCTTAACCGTGCCGTTTAAAGTTTTCTCAGAAAATGAGAAACATCTTTGTGGGGAAAGAAAAAACTGCTCTAACCGTGACTTGTATTTCCGTCTTGTTGATGACATCAACGTGTACGTTACATTTGACTTGCAATCCCAGAGTCTTCGTGGCTCCTCCAGGCATTGCATTAGTAACATCACACTGGTAGCTGTGGGTATAACGTTTTCCCACCTCATATCCTGGAAACGAATTGATTTTGCGTTGAATTAGTGTGTCTAACTGAATAAAAGTTATTTAGAGATATCAGGTACTTCCGAAAAAAATGACACAAAGCTACAAATACATTAGCTCATGCAGTTGAAAATTTGAGACACTGAAACGCCAACTGAAGGCTGCCGCTCGTCGTAACGTCCACGAAAATTCTTAAAACTGTTCTTTATTTCTGTTTTTAGTACGGTCTCAAAAGCTGTGCCTAAGCAGCGAGACGAAAAGAGCTCAAATGAAGTAAGTTTCATTAAGTTTGCGAAAAAAAAGCAATTTTCAAGCTTTAAACAACGCAACTTGCTTCGGTGAATAGGACAATCACATTACTTTTGGAGGGCATACAGTTTATTTGTGGCCCGAGTAACATCATTTGCGCCCTAGTAAAGCGAGGGTTCAAATGATTCTACGAGGGACACAAATAAACTACATGCCCGACAAAAAAGAAATGATTATCATAATTATCAATACACAAGGCCAAAAAAAAAAGCAAAGAAAGTCATCCACAAAAATTCGCGCCAACTCTGGCATTGAAATGGTATCCTCAGGATCTCACTGGCCAGGCGAAGTTGTTTGACATTTCTGCAGCCAATCATAATCAGGGCGGCAAATGCATTTTCAGCTTTGGCCCGCAAAAAGGCGCGTTGTACAGTTAGGGCACTTTGTCATTTAGCCGCGTGTATTGATAATAACAAGAATTATGTACTCACCCAAGTGCATAGCGGCTGTAAAAAGAGGGGAAAAAAACAGGTCAAATGACATGGATAAGAAAAAAAGGAAAAAAGGCTGAAATTAAAAAGGAAAAAACTCCGAAATACCTCGAAGTTTCTCTTTCATTTTAAGATCGTAGCATTCAACATTATACGGTAAGTTCTACTTTGGACTTGATCAAGTTAAAATCTATTTTCTAAATTGATATCTCTGAAAGGAAGCGTCATTTTAATTTCACCTAAAATGGAAAACACTATCGAGATAAGCCAAGGGCGCAACGAGAGAGTTGTTGTTAGCAAATTAATTCTCATACATACATATTTAATGATCCTAGCATTCCTAACAATAATCCAATAATCCTAGCAATCGTAACTCCTTCTCAGAAAGTGGAAATTAAACGTTACTGAGTAGTCCACAGTTAGTTCTGGAAGATGGTCTCTACAAATATCATCTTTGAGTAGTGGCATCATAAATCTGGGAAATAATACCCATTAAAATTACGAGCCAGCCCCCTAACTCTTTTAGAAACAATATGCACTGTTCCTTCTTAACAGAAAGGCATGAATGGAATTTTATTCTCATTGAGTTTTTAGTGAACTTCTTATATACTTAATTATTATACCATATTAGCTCTACAGTAAGTAAACGACTAAGTCATCTAACTTTAATACTGATTGCAACAAATTTGTATTCTTCACTTGCTTTGTTTTGAAACTGAATTGAATCGAACTCGAACGTTTGGATTCTTTTATTAGCTGTTGAGCATGCACCTCTCTCTTCCAAGTATAACCTTTTATTTTTTCTTGCCAGTATTCTCAGTCTTCTTTTTTCCCATTAATTTTTATCTGTAAGTGTAATTTGCATTTTGAATAAGTGTGAATAGTAGCCTTTATCTTAATAAGTTTCAAATTGGGTGGCCGAGATTCTCTGACATCAATCAATGGTTAATCAGTGCAGTACATTATAAAAAGTGCAATTTATCATTACTAATAATAATCTTTGCCGATACTAGATATAAATCAGTTTGGAAATGTAGTAGCATTCAAGTCGATTCATACTTTACGTTTGTCAAATAGAGACGAACGACACATTAGAGCAGAAGTAAAGAATTTCATTCCTCGGGAGCAGTGAATCGATCCGTTCAGTTGTTGTACTTTCTAAAGCCTTCCGATGTTTCACTTATCCGGGTGTGTCAACGAACGAAACTACCTTGGAAGAAATCCACCTATAAAGGCAACAAATAAGAAAACAGCGCTACTTACAAACTGCACCCAAAGACAAGAGAAGCACCAAAAAGGTCTTCATGGTGTCGTCTAACTGACTAGCGAGCGGGCTTGTGAATAAATAGACAATTACGGAGCTTTTATACGCTGTCCTAAAATTGAAAGCACACGTTGAAATTCTTCCTAGACACAACATACAGGTCTCAACTTTGATGCGCACCATAAACTAGACATTCTCGATCTTTGTACCGGAGGGTAATGCAGCTAGAAACAAAATCTTGCTATAACCAGAAGTCACAACAAGTCCTACGTAAAGTTATCGAATTTAGCATCCATTATATTTTAAAGTAGACCCTCGCGAATTCTGAGACAGCACGTATTTGTTTCCTCTTTTGTAAGGCTAAAAATATGGCCTTGACTGATTCAAATATTAATGCCCTTAGTCGACTTTTTCAGAAAGAGAGAAAACGAAAAAGTTTACAAAGTCATGAAAAAACAAACTCTCTTTTACAGCCCAACTAACAAAACAACGGCGCGAAAGGAGGTTAAGCAGATGATTATTATTGTCCAAATCTAAGCAACTAGTTTACAGGTATGTTAACTTGTCAAGACCTGTTCCTATCAATGCAATTGACCTTTGAATTTTATATGGGCCACTGTTTACAACAACCAGCAAAATTGTCTACCAAACAATTTAAGAGTCGTTGCGCGAATCAAAAGCTGAGTAAGTTCGTACATCCTGTTGAAGACTTATGTGAATCATGATGCCGCAGATACACAGGGCTACGTTCAAGAGTTGAAGAAGTAAAAGAAATTACGACCAATTACGGATGAAATTCACTCATTGAAACAATAATTTCATTTTTTTATTCTGACTTTTAAAATATAAGGTTTGGGCTTTTTAAGTATCCGAATTTATGTTTTCCTTAATCTCTTTTCATAACAATTATTTTGTTCACAGCTCATAATTCAGACAATATAATTATTTTGGGGATGGATGTCGCGTCACTTTGCCACCATAGCCCCTCCCCCAGCCGACAAAGGTTAATTTGCTTCATTTTGGTTGGAAATGCTTCAAAGGGGTTCTCACGAATGTCACTATTCAGTAATAACTAAGAAACCCCTCCGTTGGCGTACTCTTGGAGACTTATCCGCTGTGACAAAAAAAAAAGAATTTAAAGGAAGAACTATTCGGTACTTACAAGAAATTATTGAGTAGTTTGTGTATGTATAACAACCATCTTAAAGGCGTCTAAAACTGTATTTTTCAGTCCACCACACTAAATTGCTGAAATTTAAGGTATCCGGTTTTACCAAGTTTTTTGGGTGTGATTTATTTTTGCATGCGAGAAATTATTGATTCTTAAGTTGGTATGTGTTCAAATCGGCTAAGAAGGTTCGTAAATCGTTGGAAAGAGTGCGTGTCATGCAGTAAAAGCGATTCAAATTGGCATTTGAACTTTGAGTCAGTGATTGGCATTATTTGTAGCGGCCCTATCTGGTATTTCCTAAGCTGCTTCACAGCGCGTCCAAACAACCCCCTATTTTTCGTTGCACCAAAGAAAACAAACTTATCTCAAAATGTACTTTGACCATACCTGATGTCACGTAACTAAAAATCTCTAAACCTAAAATGTTTTGGTGAACTATCATACAAAACACTGCCAAACAAACAGCAGTTTGAGTTTCCTGTAGTAGACTATGCCCTTCTTCATTTCCAGTTGTCTTTTTGTTCCCAAAGCCAGAGGGTTTCAAAAGTTACAAGTTAAGAATCTCTGCCAGGTTCGTTTTCCCTGTGCCGGAAACCTTTCAACCCCTTCATTTGCAACATTTTCATGAAACAAAACAGATGTCATAGGACGGGCAAGCGAAAGCGTCCTCGGTCCTCACTCCTAGACACGGAATTTCGTCCTTTCCTTTTCAAATTATTTATTCCCTTTTGGTCACTAAAAGAGGTCTGATCAGATAAAGTTTAATATTAAAACCTCCTCCATTATTAAGAAGTCATATCCATATAATATACCACGGCTCCTCGAGTTGTATCCTTTGTTTACTTTTAAACCGTACTGTTCCGTAATAAACATTCACTTTACTCAGTGTATCCTGCTATCTCATAAGAAGTTTGGAAAAAAATACTTCGCGACGTTGAAATCGATTGATCTAGGCTCTTCTGGAATAATATAACGCTATTATGTGTAATATTGTGTGGGTGCTTTCCATTATGCCGGACATCAGGTCTGAGACCAGTGGAACTAACCAAGGAAAAATGGAACGACATTTTTCATCAAAAGTCAATTTCCAACCGGACCGAAGCGTTCCATTTACGTTTCGACCGAAATTTCGCTTACATCACAGTGAAACTGGACTGGAAACGAGAATTTTTGTAAATGGAACGGCACGTTTCGGTCGGACTGGTCCGAGCGGTCAAAGAGGACCAGAGGTGGTCCCAAATATTCCGGTCAGACCGAACCGAAACGGAACTTTCCATTTGACTTCAGCCCGAAATTTCCGGAAATTTTGGCTTAATGGAAAGCACCCTGGGTTTCGTCTAACGATTCTCTAATTTCCTTTTATTCTCCGGATACTCAAGTTTTCCCCTTTTAGCCAAAGACCAATTTCATTTGTAGTCTCACTATGTATTAGCGCCCGCGGATTTGTAAGCTTGGGTCTCAAAAAAAAAAGTTATCGTTTTTTTTCGGTTTGGTTTCCCACTAAAATCGAGTAAAGCTGAATTTCATTTTGTGCAACATTTTACTGACGACGTTCAACTTTGTATATGAAACCTTGGTCTGTAGAATGGGATTTGCAACCCCCTTCTGTCATTTTTGTCACGTAGTCTTTTTTTTCATGTTTGTGGTACTGCGATCATTTCACAACAAGTCATATCCACTGCTTACAGTATTCATGAGAACTCCCAAGGGACGATCAAAGTATGACTCCCTGCGTATGATTGTCGAAGTTTGTAACAGATCTCAAATTTATGACGGAAATTTACTCAAAGCCAGAACGCCGCGACCACCGCAACCATATCGGGTTAAGTTGCACACTGAGTTTCATTGAGATGTACATGCACTGAAGTTGATGGAGTTATCAGAGAGGTTGGTCCTATCCAGCAAGGCAAACGCAGTAGGGTGCAATTAATCCATCTTAAAAATTAACTTACATTATTGATTGAATATAAATACCGGCTAAACGATCCGACACGTAATGACAGAGAATTTTAGATGATTGAAAAAACGAGCAAACGCAAGTGTCACATTCCGATCATGCGTAAGCGGACTACTACCTTACAGCGTCGAAAAACTCTCTGTTAAATCAACGCTTTGCGTTTAATTCCCTGAGAAAATATGTGCACTCATAAAATGCTTAAGGTACCGGGCCTTTTGAATAGGAAATTTCTTATGAGAGCGCTCTAATGTGAGTCACACCCACGCGACTATTCAATCGCAAACAGCAAATCGTTACAGTGGCTAAAAGAAGGAAAGTAAACAAATCAGTAAAATGCTTTATTGTAGACAACTTCAGGCAAACGCACAAGCAACATCACGAAAGAGAGCTGTGTTAGTGAATCATATCTGCGACCAACTTTCTGATAATCCTTCTCTTGGTTTCGGTTTCAATTTTTACTGCGAATTCAATTAAAGAGGTAATGAAGGCGTGATACAAAACATGCATCTTTCAACAAAGTGTTCATATTTAACTGACGTTATTACAAATTGAACTCAACAATAAAATTTACGGTGTTCCAATGTTTGATATTTACCGAACTAAAACGCTGGCGGCGTCGCGATCAAAATCCTATCAGTTGAGCATCTCCTCACTGGCATCTCTGCGGTCGGTTTCTAACAGAAAACGATTCTACTTCAAGTTTTCTTTTCTCTTTTTTCTTTTGGAAAATACAGATTTCTCTCTTGATATAACTTCTCGGGAACGAAAGTTTGGATTTTATCTCTTAATGGGTGAAAATAAATTTTGTCGTAGTGGGGATGTGTTTCTTTCCAAGCTTAATTGGCCATAGGTGTCTTTAGCCCCAACTAGTCCTAACAGCCACAAGGTCTCAGCCCTTTCCTATAATCTTTGCTCATCATGCACAAAATTAAGGGATTGATAGCGCTATTTGAATAAAGCAACGACAAAACCGCCACCAGACCTACATATACAGGTGGAGTTCGTTCTATTCCAGCAAATTCCAAAACTAAAGCGAATGCAATGTAGGGAAGTAGGCACATGCTAAAAGCGATTACAATGATAATCAGCATCTTCACAAGTTTACGCTTCTGTTCCAGCCGGATGGTGGTAAGCGAGTTCTTCGTGCAGTCATAGTGAATTTTTCTGACTTTCCATAACGCCACCACAATTCTGAAATAGCAGTAGCCGATGAGAAACAATGGTAAAGTTGCGAGGGAAGCCGTGAATATCTTGTGAATCTGTCGAAGTGCCTTGTTATCCCAAAACGGTACACAAATATTCACACCGTTTGTGTACACCAGTTTGAGAATGAACGAAGTTGGAACTCCAACTACCAAGTAACAACAAACCCAAATGACACAAACGCATATTTTTGCCTGAGTTTTGTTAAAACGTTCCTTAAATGGCGTTACGATTGCGCGGTAACGATCCAAAGCGATAGCCGTCAGAGTCATAATTGACACAGCAAGAAACACGTCTCCCATTGGGAAAAATATCTTGCACGCCAGCTCACCAAACGGCCAAGAGGCTAGTTCCTGTAACAGTCCTATTGGTAAACTGAGAACTAATACTGCCAAGTCACTAAGGGCAAGATTAGCAATGAAAATACTGCTTGTCGTTTTAGCAGAACCTTGTTGAAGTACCCCGTATATCACGATGCAATTACCGAAGAAGCCAACCATGAAGATAGCGGTGAAGAGTATCAATTGGAAAATCGCATATGCTGGAATGCTGTCTGGGTGCATCGCCTCTGGCTCTGGGTTTCCTTCGTTTTGGAGAGAAACATTTGATAAAGTATCGAATTCATCCGCCATATTCAAACGTCGTCACAGGTTTATACGATGTTGACATATATTCTAAAGTGTGGCGATCTTCACTTTAAACACAAGGACAGCTTTCGACACGGTTACCAGAACTATCTTCAGACTTCACAGCGACTGCGCTTTGAGTCTCGATTGTCGTGTTTATCAAGTTTAGAAAGGAATGCTTGGTTATCGCTCAAAATCGCGTCCGACTAAGTGTTCAATGTCCAGAGCTAAAATTTCCCCTCTCACAGGTAATTACGCTAGTCTTCAACAACCGCTGTTATCAGATTGCTCCAGCCAGTCTAGTAGCGAGCGGAAATCGCCGCAGAAGTCTCTCGGTTTGAATGAATGTTTTCATTTTCAGCCAATACTTAAGGCTAAAGTAAATCCCTCTTTGCGCACCCACTGTTTAGTAAAAAATGTAAGGAGCGTCTATCGTCTGTTGTGGAATTAACGCTTATTTGACAGCGATTAATACAAGCCTGAGCAGTGAAAACTGCTAGCAATATTTACATAACACGAACCAATTTCTTTGTGAAATCTGACCCCCTCTTTCATAGTCGCAGATGTTTTAAGTTGTAATGTTATTTCCTCGCTGTTACAAATGATTTACACATCACAGTTTTAATACTTATTTCCACTTACAATAGCCATGTCAGAGGCCACTGTTTGTAATTTCTCCACTTTTGGAAGTGTATTGCCGAAGTAAAATATCACTTCTTTTAAACATAAATTTAATCATTTTAGTGCCTCTTGAAAGCTTTCGTTTATCATACGTTTCCGACACATCGGAACGACATTCTGGCACCAAAATGCCTGTTGATAAACTGCTGCTGATAAACAAAATTGCGCAGGAAATTCACCTTTCGTTCCGGATCACGCAATCCGTAGTTTACCTCATGTGGCGCTCAACACCACCTAAGTAACCGCGGTTGTTCGTTTGTGTCAAAGTAAGTTGTTCTTCTAGAAATGAAGTATAAAATTGGGTTGTCATCATTCTGTTGTGAGATGCTGTGTGTGAGTCCGTGGTCATCTGTGAGGCTGTTTTCGCGTGATGACATGAAATTCCACACCGCAGCGGTTTAAGGCTCATGACCGAGATAGTCGATGGATTTATGGAAACTAGATCTGTCACAGGTTAAGCTTATGGGATTGACGAGATTAAATAGCTGTGGATTACTTTAAAAAATTCGAAGAGAACGAAGCTCCTTAAATAGTGAATTACCCTTTTCCCTTGGCGTCTTATTTATGACTCAAGTGTTTTTCAGACTGACCCTTATCGCATGTGAAATGTCTGCAAAGAGGCGATATACATTTGCCTTTGTCTTAGCGCAGACAAATATAGAAACCAAATGGATTAACGACAGATAAGTGCCACATGCATTAGATTGTGTATCGTTGGCTGTTTTACAGATGAAAATAGTTTTATACATTTCGTGAAAATAGGGGCTTTTAATTTGCTTCTGAAGAATTTTAAGGATTCCTCGATCAAACAGGATTTGCATAATACCTTTTCCAAAACGAGACATGATCATTAAGCCAATACTTTGAGTGAAAACGATACTTTGTAATTGTTCTTGCGTGACATTTAAATATTCTTTTGCATCCTGATCGATCTCCGTTTATAGCTGCACCGTAATATGAATGTTTTCATCACGTTAAAACCGCGTAGTATTACACGCCTGGAGAATCCTTATTGATGTTCCGTAATTTCTAGCCTTGCGCTTTTAGAAGAATATCAATGTTAAGATTTTAACTGTTGATAGCCCCAAATTACTTTATTCTATCCGCAATATACAGTTGTGTCATGTGATCTTGTGTTCGCACAAATTATGTATTTATTGGTGATGAGGATGGCAACAAATATCTCCGATTTCCCGCCCATTAAAGTCCATCTAGACGGCAATACAGGTCCCAGATGGGATAAACGGTGAAAGCGCCTCGAAAGACTCATCGTTGGAATGAAACTGGAAGATGGCAAGCAGAAGCTAGATCTTCTTTCATTATCGGATTCAGGTCCTGATGTAGCGACCTATGGGGCGCAGGGATGGTGCAGTGGTGAGAGCACTCGCCTCCCACCAATGTGGCCCGGATTCGATTCTCAGACTCGGCGTCATATGTGGGTTGAGTTTGTTGGTTCTCTACTCTGCACCGGGTGGTTTTCTCCGGGTACTCCAGTTTCCCCTCTCCTCAAAAACCAACATTTGAATTGATTTGCTTTCATTGTTAATTTCAGTTTACAGTGTCCCCAATTAATGCTCCAGCGCTAGAACGACTAGACACTGAAATAAAGTTCCTTTCCTTTCCTTTCCAGACCAACCTCGTTTCCAAGGTCTCTTTTCTCTGCCTCCCTTGTAGTTCGGAGAAGAGAGACACTGGAAACGAGGTTGATTGACACCGGCGTTTTAAACGAATTCTTCACCCGCCGGATTAACATTACTTACGAAAACAGCAAAACAAAAGGAAGGAGAATAATTGGACACATATCACACAAGATTTCACAAGCGTGCTACACCATATGAAGGGTCTTGGTATGCAAATACCTTGCGCCCTACGAGAACATGTGGATCTACACAACCTACATTAAAA
>NC_090878.1:12944166-12961666 GCF_036669935.1 Montipora foliosa | reverse complement strand
GAAAACAAACCGTAGCTCAGTTGACAGTTAAGGAATAAAGTACCTATTTTTAAAACAAAGTTAAAGCGTTCGAAACGCTTTCAGATCACTCAGAATCTGATTCTTTGATGAAGATACGTTTGTATCCTCGCCTTATATCACTTGTGCTCTTCTGAACGGCATCATTCCCGGCAATGTTCAATGTGACGCTGCAGTGACTAAAATTGTAACATGGCCGGGAGCACACAAAGATGCGGTGGAATTTGCATAATAAAGAAGATAAAGTTGACTTAAAGCGCGTCTTGAAGGAACAGGACCGGTGTTGTCAATAGATCGTGAAATGATGATCTGCTGCTCTCGTTCGTCTCCTGAGTCGTAATAGTCAAGCCCTTGGGCAGATGCGTCGCCTGTGATATTCTTTATTTCACACTTCGGGATACCAGAGCTTTTCAGCTTCTTGACCACGGTTTTTCTTGCACTATGTTTGGTCAATTTCTTCTCGGGACACGGATCCTTCAGCGTTGCGTTTTCTTTCATGTTTTTCATGATTATGTTTATGGTGTACTTTCTCATTAGAGTTTTCTTGTACCAAACGCTTGAAACTGGCTTATCGATGATACTGAGGTAAAAAGGACCGCTTTTCTTCATTTCCCGTGGTCGCTTCAGATATCGTCTGAACAAAATGACGGGGCACCTTTCCTCATTCCTGGTGGGAAACATTTTGGAGGGGGACTAACCTGGTTTTCACGAAGGCCTCCCTGTCTCGTCTTCGTTGAATCATCGGCAAATGTTAGAAATTCGTTTCGGTCGACGTCGCGTTGTAAAGTGAAATCTTCAACTTTCATTTGGTTTCATTTGGTGGTGGTGTTCTTGTCGCCCTCGTAGGCCAAAGTGCTGAGTGAGCAGCCACAACATGGTGTTAAGTAGAGCTCGTGGAGTGCCTCCTCCGAGGTAGCCGTTCTGCCAGAGGACTTCTTCCTCTTCTTTTGTCAAACATCTGGATCGGTTAATTGGTCGCTCTCCTTTGTCTTGCTATCGCGGTGTCCTGGCCTTGCCTTACAGGACTTTTCTGGAGTTAAGAAACTCCCAATCTCGGATGATGGACTTTGGATAGGCGTTTGATTTTAGATAGCTCTCCATTGATGCCTGCATCAGTTACTTTCAGGCAGTCGGGCTCGTAGTCATCCCCTTTTTCTCTTCGTAACTTGGCATAAAACTGCAACAGTGTTTGTTCGAGGACATCGCTGTCGTACTCTTCTAAATTTGCTTGAAATTTTTATTCATTCGCCCACTTTTTGAAAACGTTCATCCTGTACTCTCTGCTTTTTTCGTGTTTTCGCTCTTGTCTTTTAATTCTTTGATATATTCCTCGTCAACTATCTCGAAACGAGACGCCATGCATTGTTGTAGAAAATGTTCTAGCAACAACTTCTCGATAGCATAAGCTGTTGATGGCAACTTGAGGACCAATCGTGAGCGACTAATTTTGCCCTTTTCACTAGCAAAATTAAGAAAAATAACCTTTCAAAAAATTGTTCAGATTACGATATACTTTCCAATCTTTTTATAATCCAGGCCCCAGTTGTTCAAACGATGGATAGCGCTATCCGCCGGATAAATCACTATCCAGTGGATAAGTAATAGCGAATTCAATTGCATGCGCTATCCATTGGATAGTGATTTATCCGGTGCATAGTGTTATCCACCTTTTGAACAACTGGGGCCAGATCTTTTGGCTCTCTTGTAAAGCTTCTTTTTCTTCCTGCATAACTTAACTAGTTCGCAAGTGATCCATGGAGCGTTTTTCCGAGTTTTTATTTTTCGTTTCGGAATACACTCGTCGATTGCAGTAAATAGCAGGTCAGACCATGCAGACCAGATTATATCAATGTCATCCTCTAAAAATGCACAATGCCAGGGTATGTAATTGAGCAGCTCTCGAAGATATGCTCAGTCTGCTTTGGAATAAGAGAGTACGTCACCTTGTTTGATTTGCGACGTTCGTGATGTCGGCATGGGATTGAGAAGGTAACAGCGTTAATGATCGGAAAAGGGTTCTCCTACGATCAAATTGTCAGCAATGTCAGGATCCGATACCAAAACTGAAGTCCAAAATATTCGCCTCTCGCGTAGGGCTATCTACTAACTGGGTCAAGAAATTGTCCTGAACAATGTCCAACAGCAGAGTGTAATTTGCTAAATTTTTTAGCGCACAAGTATTTCGCCAGTCAACCGCGCTGAGGTTGAAGTCTGCGACTAAAATCAAATCATTTCTCACACCAATTTCTTGGAGGGCAGTTTGCAAATCCTCAAAAGGCTTCGTTTTTTCGTTGGGGGTCGGTAGAAGACTCCTAAAGTAATAACACGTTTATCAGAGAATAAAATATCGATAAAAATAAATTCAGATTCAGTCTGAAGAGACTCTCGAGGAGTGGCTGTAATGTGGTCCCGCACAGCAATCAGCACGCCTCCTCCATTGCGTCCATTAGGTTTACGATCCCGTGTAAATACCAAATGATTATTAGGGAGGACTTCGCTGTCAGAAATAGAATTGTCCAACTGTGTTTCAGTTTAAAACGATAATGTTGTACCGCAGAGCGGCAATGTCAAGTTCAAGTTTACTCCTTCTGTTCACGATACTTCGAGAATTTGCATAAAATGTCGAGAGGCCATTGAAGTGAAAGACTGGCTGTTCAGTAAGAATATGCACTACAACAAAAAGCGGTAATTGACCGAAAAAGAGACCAACCTGATTCCCTTAACAGCAGATCCGAGGAAACTGGAAGTCTTTGATCTTGTCAAAATCCAAGAGTGGAACCAATTCATTGAATGCCCTTCAGTTGAACTGTTACTCAAGTAGCAAAAAGAAAAAGGTGCACAACAGAATATGCTTCCTGATTCCTTTTAAGTATAAGCTGGAGTTCTACAAAGCAATTGCTGCCAATGCCTTTTATAGTTAATGCCTTGGAACGTACACAAAAGCTCGCATTTTCTATCTCTGGGTCTTTCATATAATCTTATGTTCTTGGACATTAGCTCTCTTCGGCATAGGCGTATGGAACAGTGCGCAAAGCTTTTTAAGTCAGTTGTTTTTAGTGCTGGTCATAAACTGTATCACCCGTGGCCAGTACAGCACAATTCTCGATATAATTTAAAGAATTTCCGTCAATTTATAAATCACCTTTCGACCGGAAAAGTAAGCCACATAAACAGCTTTAAAAACATGTCTGAGTTTAAATCAGACTTTGTAAAATGCATTAATAATTCATAAGGGAGACAGCCAATAGAAACGCACTATTCAGGATACATGTATGGTCTGTAAAGAGTGATTAAGTTCAAATGTCTGAAAGCACGGGGAGGGCTTGAAAGGGTAGCAGGGAAAAGCTAGGGCTGATGAATGAATTAATATAATAATTAAATGAAATATATACAACCACATGTTCTTGTAAGAACACATTGAACTTTGAAAGAAGATGAATTAGAAAAATACAACACCAAACAGTTTACTTAATTGTTACTTCGTTTCTTCTTATTTAGCACTGCCTCTTTATTTTCCATCTATCCAAAACTTTACTGTACAGTTATTGAAAACTGGACTTAGGACATTACAACAAGCATCACATGACACTGAACTTTTACTCCCTTTGAACCTTATCCTTCTTTGCGTCCACACAAACAACAGTGCAGTCCTTCCTTTGCAAAATATCTGTAATTCCTTCACTTCAGAGCGCCGAACACCTTTGTCTTGAACTTTAAATGCAGTCGGGTATATTGAGGCTTGCTAAAACTTCATCGGATGTTTCATCATCTACAATACTTGACCACATATGATCTTTCGCAGTACACGTTTCTTCTTGTTTGAATTCCAAGGTTGAAAGAGGTCAGTAAATTTACTGGTTGGGCAAAAGCATCACTAACAATTTTTAACTTTAAAATCCAAGTGTCCCATTGAAAAGGCGTTTATCAATTTAAGGCCATCCTCTTTTTAATTTCCGTTTAGTGTCGTCCGACCGACCCAAATTTATAACGACGTAGTTAAACCATTTTTCACTTTAAGTAATTATTTAAATGAGCATGGTTACAGCATGGACAAAACCACGTCTTAATTCTACGATAACATCAACCAACGATTCCGCCATATCGATTTTGGGTTCACGTCTTGTTGTTTCCAGGCTCCACGGCAATGATGCTGGGGTACCAGGCCTCCTATTCCGAGATTTTTCTTGTAATTTTTTTTAAGGTTTTTTTTTCAATCCGACAGACCGACCCAATATCAGGAAACGCATTCGACGCTAAACGAAAAATATCCGACGACAACCTAAGACAATACCTGATTTCTCTTGAGAGCACACGCCAATGCAACTTTGCTGCATGCACTCTTTTTCCTATTATATCGGCGATACTGCTACAAAGTATTCACTTCACAAGTTGTTTACAACATTAGCGGCGTGTTGTATGGGCCCCTACAAGACCCTACAATCTCTCGCCTTCGGATCGAAATTGTAAAGGCCCATACAACACTGTCGCTCATGTTGTAAACATTACGTATAACTTGGATGAAATTGCGTTCAATAAGTACGCCGTTTCCAGGTGACCAGAAAGGTTGAGAAACATTTTGATATTAAATGTAAAAATGGAAAACCCGTTGAACACATCAATACCAAACAACTTTTAAACCTACAATCGTGAGAACAATGTCTAATATTTCAAAATTACAAGTTTGAAACTAGGAAGATGGCACAAATCGAACGCTTTTTGTGATCACTTTGACAATTATCACCGTTAATATTGCTATCAGCAAGATCGAGTCTCAAGTCGCTGCTGAAATAAATGTCCTGCATGCTACAATCTTCTTAAAATTTATAAATCGTCCTTGTGCATCAAAAAGCTTTGATTCACAGCAAAAGCTTTGTAGCATAGTAGTAAATAGTATGTCTCGCAAGTTCAAACAATAAATAAATTTTGTGCTAAAATGCAAATATATGCAAATGAGTAGTTTTTACACAGCATGTCGCTCATTTGTTATCGGAAGTGAGCAGAGTTGCAAGCTGACGGAAGCAATTGCCTATCATTGCGGCCTCTTTATAGGTACATAGTTTTTATTATTTATACGAAACCTGATTTAAAGAAGACGTTATTACTGAACAAGATTATTATTTTTAAATTTTTATTAAAGGAAATGGCAATTGTATCATATCCCTTAGGTCCTGGGGGTCTGAAGTTTGATAACACATTGTGCTTCAAATTTTTTGTTTTGTGGCCAAAGCATTGGCAAGCTTTTCAGCCAGAGAGATCGCTCTGATGATTTATATTTTATTTTTAAGACAATGTGAGTGGCATATCAATTATCGAACTGCGGTCAAGAAAAGAACATCCATATCCGTATTTTTTAACATAATAAAAGGGGAACTCAGTGATATAATTCAAAGCGTTGTTTTCGTTATCTATGGCGAGCACCTGTAAAAGTTAAGAAATGTCGATTATCGTTTTGCAAAGTGGGTCGCAGTCTTTACAACTAATGAATCACGCCAAAGACAACACGTCGTTATATTTCATTCTCATCGTCTAATTTAACGTTATTGTCTCTTCCTTTCTAATCTGGGCACACGATGTCATGTATTTCGTGTCAAGATAATATTTAGGATACAAAACCAATGTAAAGATGAAATCTAAAGATGAATTCCTAACACTGCTTCGTCTCAGTAGTAATATCTCTCTCCTCGTATTTCAAAGTCCATTTCATATTATTTATTTTAATGTACACAAACTCAGTCAAGGCAACGTATAACGGCGAAACTAAGCCATAGTTTTCTTTTGCCACTTTACTTTACAGATAAGCGGCCAACTGAAATCTTGTCGAATTAGTTTGTTTTTGATATAGCTTAATGTGTGATCGGAGATATCTATGAACAACAACAAATGCAAATTAGTTCGACTTGTTTAAACAGCACAAATGAGGAAAAATGTGAGATGGTTTCTAGTAATGCTCAAACAAAATCATTTCTTTTCTGTAACAGAGTTTTGCTGAACGTCAAGAAGTGTCTTGGTTTCGATGACTAGCCGTTGGTATGATGCCCCAACAACAGCAAAACTGTCCAATCCCTGTGCCCAAGTCCTCTTCCCGTATGGACAAAATTCGTATGTCTTTGGAAACACTCCTGCTGTGGAATTAACAGAACACTTTGGAACATGCCGGAAATCTGGAGACACTTTAAATATCTTATTGCTTGGCGCGGGAGACATAAGAAACCTCCTTTTTACAGTTTCAGAATTGTCTCAGCGTAGCGAGGACGCCGTTCCTGAGAGTGTGTGCTTTCATGTTAACGATTGTGACTTGTCAGTACTTGCTCGAGGTGTTATCATTTTGGAAATTGTTTGTTCAGTTGATCCGTATTGTGTTCATGATGTGGATTTCTTATGGAATGTTTGGTACAATTTAGCACTTACAAAAATTGATTCTGCGCGACTACAAAAGACGATTCGAGGTTTGGTGTCGCAAGAGCACTTGAAAAGTAAGGTACAATTTGGCTCAAGGACCTTGTTTGAAGAATGTCAGGAAATATGGAAAGATTGGCTTCAATTAGAGTTGAATATTGACGAAGTTTCCATTCAGCGACAAAAAGTAATGTTGAACGGATTAAACTTGCCAAGTCCTGGTGATGATCACAATGAAGTGCAGGAACAGAACATTTTTACTGCTGCTGTTTCGTCACTCACCATAAACACAATCAAACAGCTATTTACTTCGACGGACGAGAGAAAGCTGGATCTGAGACTACAAAAATCAGGTTCATGTTATCAGGAAATCTACTCGTACTTCCAAAGCGGTTGTACTGCTCGAATTCACTCTGATTCAGAAGTAAACCCAACTCTTATCCGCCCATTTGAACGCAAATGGAGGGTACATTATGGCAGCTGCCCATTTACCGGCTACATCCCGATAGAAGGGTGAGTGTGGTAGTGAATTTAAACCGTACATCCGCCGCTTCTCAGGCCCGCGTTCCAACGAAGATACATCATTTCACCGCTCTGGCGAATAATACGTTTCGTCAGGCAATAATTTAGTGTTCGGATTGTTTAATTTGTCATTGGGCTGGGCTCCACAAAACAGAACGTAATGAATACAAACCATTGCAACTTGTTCGTACACATTTTAAGGAGATTTCCAAAGCGGTCAAGGCTTTGCATTAGTTCTACATTTATATTTTAGTAGATTGGGTTAGGTGATACACCTCTTATGGGACTCGATGTTCTTTTGGTGCAATCACCTGCCTTTAAAATGAGTTTCTTTGAGAGTTTTTTTTTGCAAAACAGACAACAATGAGAGTGTATTTCATACATATGCACAATTTTCTTTTAGGAATCGTTTTGAAAAGTTCAAGAGTGTTGCAAGATCATGTAAAGAAACGCTTAAAACATGGATCAGCCATTATCAGAGATACTCACCGAAAATCAAGGTAATTTTTGTTTTTTGCGGTATGGAATGTTATCAGCGTTTTACGAGTAACTTGATGATTTTCGGTGAATCTTCCTTTTTTCTTTCATTTTATCTGATTGCTCCAAACGTTTAAGAAGCAAACTGACATAAGGGCTAATAGTGAGAGCCAATTACGGCCGGTCAGACTGATCACTTTAAAAAAACCAATTTGCAAGAAATGCAAGGCTGCGGGCAAGGCTACATTTTAAGCCTCATTTACACTAGCAAGTTTTCCTTGACAAGTCCACTTGTCAAGGAAAACTTGCCGACTGTACACACTAAGCAAGTTCTCCTTGACACGTTTTTCCTTGACAAGTTTTCGTTGGTAGTATAAATGAAAAATATGACAAGTTTTCCATGACAAGTGCACTTGCCAAGTAATTTACACTAGCAAATTAAATATCGTCCTTGACAAGTTTTTCCTTGACAAGTGTCCTTGTTCAAAACTAGCATGCTAGGAAAAACTTGTCATATTTTTCCATTTACACTGCCAAGGAAAACTTGCTAGTGTAAATGAGGCTGTAAGTAGATGGTCACTACGACCACGGCAATAACGATGATGTCATGATTTCGATGGCAGTAATGATATCGAGTATCCGTCGCGCGAGATTGGAAATTCTCCTCTATATTTTACAAAAATAATGTTTTTTTGGTTCGTTTTTTATTTAACCTGTGTGGTATATACTAGAACAATTATTCACCTCAGTGTCGGTGAAAGTGGTGGATGTTTACCAAGCCGCTTCGCGGCACGGTAAAGTATCCACCACTATTCACCTCCACTTCGGTGAATAATTGGTAAATATCATTGATACAGGTGATAACAACGATGATGTCATGATTACGATGGTAGTAACGATATCAATGAATATCAATGATACAGGTGGTATTTTGGGACGGAGATGCGTTGGAACTGTGTCGCAAAGGATTACCAGAAGACTTGCAGTTTGATGTAGTGGACACCAGTAACCTCAGCGACCACCTTGGATTGTTGAATACCCTCGTATGCTGTGTAAGAAAGTTGAAACAGTAAGTTCTTTTTAGTTGTTCGTGTTAAACTTTTCTCTTTTTCAAAATTATAACAACATTTTGAGTATGGTAGTTTAGGGTTTAATGAAAATATTAAGGCACCTTCAGTTTCTATACCCTGACAATAAAATGGCATAGGGTATTAACTTTTTTTTGTTTTTTCTTAGGCCAGGCCAGTCTCAGTTGATTACATCCAGTATGCTATGGCAATCGGCTGGACTGACTGGTTTGGAAGAGTACCTCCAACTGAATCTTGGGATAAAGCAAAGCTCATACCCGACCATACTCGGGCTTCGCTTAGCAGAGGATCTGGATCTAGGAAAAAGGTATCTGCCAACCCTCTGCAGGATACATGGAAAATAGAGTGAGGGATCAGAGTCTATGGTCTATTGTCTATCCTATCCTCAAAACGTTTTCACGCTATATCTCTTTGTTTTAGTGACATTTTAGCTATCAAGGCAAGTGGACGAACCGAGGACAAGCTTATTTGGGTTAAAACTGAACCCGAAAGATCACCAATTAACTTAGGTAAACCCGGCAGTGTGCCGCATTAATTCATTATTTACCATTGCACAGTAGTCCTTAAATTAGACATGACGAAAGAATTTAAAGGGGCTATGTCACGTTATTTTAGTGTGTTTAGGGGATATCTTTAGTTACCGAAATCACGAGTTTAAAGCTCGAAAATGGTAATGTGGAATTCCTTTCGAGATAAAATTATCGCCACATCACAAACAAGATTACTCTGAGCAAAAACGGCCTTTATCCAGGCGATTTGCCATAAACTTGAAAAACGTCGGGGCGACTTTTTTCAAGATTACCGAAATGCGATCCGTCTCAATCTTATCCATTTGTGTCCATCCATGCTTCTATTTCCTTCAGCTGTATTTCTCTCATCTTTTTCAACAGTTTTAAGTGGTTATTGCAATGTTTCATTTTCTTTTTTGGCATTTTGGGTGTCATGAAATTACATTTTGCGCAACATAACCTCTTTAAGCTTGGAGATTCAAATCAGGTTAATGCAGGGGCACCCAACGCCAATTTTCGGAAAATATCTGTTCGGAAGACGATTTGAGATCTAGAATTTTCGGAACATTTGCTGTAAAATTTCTTGCTTGCCTGCCTCTCCTAGGATTTTCGAAAATCTGAAAAATGGTATAATTGCCCATTTTTAACGGATTTTTACCGTAAAAAGGTCACCTAGAATTTTCGGGAGCCTTTTTTCTGGCTGAATTTTTCGAAAAGGTAAGGTTTGATCCCTATAATTTTCGGATCACTAGACTTTCAGCTAGGAAATCCGAACAGATGAAAATTTTTTAGGGGATGAAAATATGCCTATATCTACCGTTTAAATACTAAAATACGTTCAACAATACTATGTTTAAGTGGTTTTGAACTATATTCTCGTTGGGTGCCCCTGTTAATGGTGCACGAGATTGTGAAAAGATTTATCATTGTGGGTCTTTACCCTGAGGCAAGAGAACCAGTATTCAGCGTAACCCTAACCATAACCCTAACCCTAACCGTAGACGACGTAATTTTAAGCTTATGCAGAGAGTGAATGAATCTTTGGTATTAGTATCAACTTATGAACCACGTTGATTCTGTTTCCAGCGCGTTCTCCCGACATTCTCGACGGTCTAAAATCTATGGCATCTCGATGCTTTAAGTTGCCCTGTTCTAACAGTCGGAGTCTTCAGTTGTGTGGTGCTACCTTCTCCTCCCCGTTAACATTTTTCTTAGCTTTTCTTCAAATTGCGGAAAGTTTTCAAGAATCAGGTCAGTTGAATTCATTTATCTATTTACAGGCAACACACTTAATAGGGTTATCCACCATTCTTTTGCATGTGATAGGGATTTCAGTCAATCAGTACAGAAATATTAATATGCAAAATAAATGATCATTAACCAGATGTATGGAGAGGACCTTTTATTGCCCGCTACGTAAAATATGGTGACTGAAACTGGTCAAATACTTAGCTATTGAACCGTTATGTCAACAACCGGTGACTTTTTACAGTTGTTTTTTAAGTTGCTGTCCTCCTGTTTTCAATTGTCTGTTCCTGTTTCTCTAATAGCTCCTCCCAGTCTTAATTAGTGGTGTTTTACTCTGATGTAGCTGAACAGGTTCTGTCATACGTGGAAGAGGCCATGCCAACTGTAAGGCTCTTTCAAAAGCGGAGTCGCTTTAACATCTGTGGCTTGTCGTGGAATGTCTTGAAACGCCTGGCAGGAATATCCAGAGGTAATCACTTCAACCAACCAAAACGGGAAGTACCAACTTGGTAAAACGAAGTCTGGATTTCCCGCTAAGTGGGATCTTCATTCTGTACATTAATTATTTTAAGGAACTATCGCTTAAAATAAGGACGACGCATGAAACACTCGGCTTTTGAAAAAAATGATCCTTCCATATGTAAATATATGATAAAATCAAAAGGAGATTCTTGCATTTACGGTAAAGCAAGTTACAGTCGAACCTGCCGTAAGCGGACACCCTCGCGACCAAGGGTAAGTGTCCGCTTACGGGAGGTTGAAAAAACAAGTGCATTAGAGGGCATTAAAGCTTTTAATCAAGACAACTTCTAATGGTGTTTCAAGTTGTAGACAGGCCAAACACGACTCTCATTGGTCAAGATAGACCACAGAGATTTGCTGTAACAAGTACATCTTTCAAAGCCCACCCTTTTCCCTAAACCTAACCTTTTCTATATGAAATTAGGGCAGAGTTTTTTAAAGATCTCTCTTAGTAAGGGCTGGTTTTGTATAAGATGCCATTTGATCATTAGAACATGTTTGAGATTGGGTGACGAAGATCCTGAAGCGTGCGTCTAACTCAGCAATTAACGGTTCTTATTGTATAAATACAAAGTGAGCTATCACTGTTTCTATGGTTGCAAATCAAAATGGCGCCTTTCGTGAAACGCTTCGCTCACTCGCGAAATATTTTTCAACACTCGAAGAGAAATTTCGTATCTCCGCGCGGCCATGTAATATCCTCTATTTATTTAACTAACCGTAACGGGAAAGCGGATAAACGGAGCAGCAGGATATCGTATGGAATTGCCTTGCGACTTTAAATTTCAAGCAGACAAATTTTCGTGCGACTGGCTTGAAGAAAAGTTTAAAAAGGAAAAGTTTGATGAACTGTAATAAAAAAAAAGCTAATTGTAATCGAAAGGACTGTGTTTTGTCTAGGACAGTGTGAGATTAAACCATTAAAATCGAACCCATTTTGTTAAAAATATTCTTGATATTTACTGTTCGCTTACGGGAGTATATTTTAGACCCTGTGGACCCCGAATAGGTGTCCGTGTCCGCTTACGAGAGGTTAAAAATGTAGTGTTTTAGAGGAGAAATTGCTGGGTCCGCATTCGGGAGGTGTCCGTTGGTGGAAGTTCGACTGCAAATGATTCTGGTTTCATCACGTTCACAGGTGACGTACTGAAAGTTCAAGCTCATGCAACGTTTCCTACCTTGCCTCGCATCACACCCGTCCTACAAGCGGTGTTATTTGAGGACCCAAGTGATGCTCGATTTCTTTCAACTTGGCCAATATTTCAGGTAACCTTCTAAATATGAAACAGTTATACAGATAGTAAGTCCCGACAAAACTCGTTAATTGATGAATGATCTATGCGTGAACTCAATGAATGTGGTATCTATTTGTTTTAGTTGGTTTGTTGTTGCTGGGTATTATTTTCTTGAAAGTACAATATAGGTAAGTTACACTGAAAAAGTACACGACGAAAAACTTTTTACTTTGTGATTTGTTTTCCAGATGAAACAAAGAACATTCCATCGACCAGTTCACCTTTTTTACAACAACATCCAATATGACCCTGTCAAAGAAATCGTGAGTTTCTTGATACTTGAATCAGACTGGGAAGCTCTTCATCTGGATACATCCCTGCTTTTAATAAGCTCTTCTGTGAACTGCACCTCCACCGCTGTTCAACTTAAAAGCGGTCGTAGCAAAAATACGCGTTGCACCAAGAATGGAGACGCCATGGAAAGGGAAAATACCCTTGCAAACTTAGGTATTCCGCGATCCAAAAGGCGCAAATCGAGCGGTCTTGGAAGAAACATTTCATGTATCTCTAGTCTGAGTTGTATGAGCAACCTACGGAGCAGAGGCCTTCAAAAGTATGAGAGTTGTTATCAGCTGGATATTCTAACTACGCAGGACCTTAACACTTTTGGCTCAGGCAATGAACATAGCAGCACTGATTGCTTACTCTCGACAGATAACAATGTCGAGCGCTTTTTCCAAACAGGCATCGATTCGCCCTGTTTTCAACTGGATACTGATCTTTCCCTTGGGAGAGAGGACGCAGCTGGTGAAGTCCTTGTTCACAAAGATAATACCACAATAAAACACGAGGGTGATGCCGAGACAGCAGTCATAACAGAAAAGGTGGATGATATCATGCAGTCCTTTGGGTTGCTTGACATGACGCTGGTTACGCTACGACCTTCAAAAACTGATCATCTTGAGGTTCAAGTAAAACAAATTATATACAATTCTCCCTACACTTTTCCTGATTGCTCCCTGCATTTTAAGTGACTGAAAATGTACATTAAATTGACATACGTCACCGAATGAATTCAATCGCGAAAGGTAAAGCTTAGTCGAGTATGTGAAATCCACCCCCTACTATCAAGGAAATATTTATTCCTTAGGTTGAGACCCGGACAAACCCTAACTTGAAGGACTGAAGTTGTAAAACACCATGAAAAGGCACATGCAAGAAAAAATTCTTGCGCACGTGTGATCTTAAGCTTAATTTTGTTCTCGAGACAAAATGGAAATGGAACCATGAGAAATGAGACTGTTGAGTATAAAATAGCTTTTTGCCATGTTAATCTTTTAATCAATGTACCTCCATGAACTTATATGGTAGACGAAATGAGGCAAAAAAGGACACGCAAATACAATATTTTAGAATCTCTTAAATTAGAAATCCAAACATGCAATAATAATGCAGGAGATTATGCACTGAAAGGATGCGCAAAAAAGTCAAATGAAGGCTTTGTGGTATCTCCAATAAGCAACCTATAGGCTCTTTGATTACGGGTCATTTTGTAGCTGTAAAATGCTTCCCCTCTTACTTTCAGTTATTGGCTATGGAAGAACATGCCTTGTGCTATAACGCTGATATTCTGATTTTAAGGCCTTTCCAAGCGAAGGCGTGCCCCGCTGTAAAATATCATCCTAAGGACCTGGCAACCACCGTGGAAATTTCTTTGGATACAAACAGGTAATACAGCAAAACAGGACCTGAAAGGCAGATAATCCAATCTGGCCTTGGCCCACACTGCTTGGACCATCGACTTCTGAATGTGTTCAGTGTGTCTCTAACTGAGACACATTTTAAGACAGTTAAGTGTTTGAATTGGCCGGATTGGTTCTTTTGGGAAGGATACTTCTCTAACCTTTGGCTATCGGCTTTCTGGGGCAATGCCGGACTAAACTGAACAAAGAAATGTACCAGCCCTAACGTGTTCGATGTTTCACGCTTTTGCTTCTTTTTTCTTCCAGGTTTCCTTTAAAACACCTCACCGTCATCAACTCTAAATTTCACCATTTTAGATGTGACAAACCTTTGTGGAATGTCACTGGAAAGCTCCTATTGCGTCACAGAGATTAAAAGCAAGGTGAACACACCAAACCCGGTCTTGCCATCAAATCATGCAGGGCAGCCATAGACAGCTGTTTCGGCCTTTTTATGCCTCATTGGCATGGCACAGCCAACTAACCAGGCGGCTGTTTTTAGGGCTTTTACTTCGTGTAGAAGACGCACATGACGTAACAAAAGCTTTAGGGGCTTTAGGTATTGTTTCACGATTTTTGTTCTATTGTTTTACGTCATGTGTGTCTTCTACACGAAGTAAAAGCCGTTTTTAGGCACTCCTCAACCTTTAAGTGGCAGCTCCACACAATAAATGTGGTCAGCTGGGTTGGGAACAAGTAGTTGTTAAGTCAACGGCAATGATATACTTACCTTGCAGTTTAATCTCAAGGATAGACTTGATTTAAGATCTCTGAACATCCCTGTCCTTAAAAGCCTTCAGGGCGACTCGTGGAAAATACTGTCATCACCTCCTCGCATTTCAAGACAGCATAATATTCTCCACTCATACGGACCCAACTATTTTTCTGTAACTTTTTCAGGGCACCGCTAAAGTTGTCTTTCTCATGTCCTGTGGCTGAAAAATCTTCCAAAGTTCAAGTTTTAGACGATAGAAATCACCTTAGGTGTCATTTTCGCAAAAGCGAGCTTGGCTTTTGTGGAAGAGCGTGCATCAAAAGACCTCCTATACTGGACTTTTCGAGTCTTCCAGCTTGGTCTTCAAAGAAAGACTTGAGGTAGCGTTTGCCTTTTTTGCCTTTCGTCTGGTTACAGTTTATAAAACAGTAGGTTTGATCCTTTGAATGAGATCTACGTCACCCGGTTTGTTGATTAACCATTGACTAACCCTGTGCCTCATACGGGTTTATGTCAACTGAGTAATGAAGAGCAAATTCATTGTCAGTAACTAACTAGGCACTCCTGATCTGTCATGGGCGTTACGCAACGCCCGCTAGGGAAGAAATCGTTTCGTCACTTTGACTGCTGCGTTGGAAGCGTATTTCGTTGCGGTTGAATGAGCCAGTAATTGGTCACCGATTCACGTAAACGTGACTTAACCCTCCACGGGCATACTTTATGAATAGAAATGAACCAGGGCAAGGACTCCTGACATGGTCAATTCTCAGTTTGGATCAACTTGAAAACGACGAATAATACTTCACTCATTTTAAGTCTCAGTTCAGTATACGTTTATTTCAGACAATTGATTCCCAAAACATCTGATGAGGGTGAAGACGTTTCTGAAGAAGAGAAAGCATTTAAGGAGCTACAAAAGACTTTGCACTGCATTATTGCATCATTTGTGAAGAACCCACAGGTAGTCGAACCAGTCAGTATGAAAGTAAATTTTAGCAGTAGCCGAAAGAAGGATGGGAAATTTTGGCCAACGATAAAGTTTCGTTTAATGTCCGTTTGAAAATGACGAGTTTTTCCATTTTAAATCGTGCCTCCTCTTGATGACAAGAGGGGCTATGGCATTTATTTTGGTTTTTGAAAGTGATCAACAACCCTTCACTGTCAGACCCACAAAAACCACGAATTATCCGTTTGCCTACAAGTTTTGTAAAAAATTGAACACATTTTGTTTCTGTTCAAACTTTCTTCTTCAGAAAAACACCTGCTTTACCATTGCCGATTCGTTTGAAACGGGAGAGGCAGCGCCAAACCTCACTGTGGTGATACATGAAGTATACTGCCGGAAGCAAGCCCCACTGGCCAAGGTTCTGTTTTGTGATCACAGTGTTGCAGCTATTCTTTCCAAGGGAGAGGGAAATTTAATGATGGCAGTAAAATACAAAGAAGTGCTTATTCAAAGGATGGAAAACAAACGGAATATAATTCACATGACTAAACAGGTAGATGGCGTCAACTGAACACTGTCCAACATAATAACCCATTTAACTTCAGCCAGACTGACTACATCAATGCCTTTTGTGTGGAGTATGTAAATCGACGAGCAACTAGTAATGGTGAAATTCGGAGAATTCTTAGTCAAGCAAACTTTGGTACAGGGAATTCTATGGGTGACTGATTATAGAGTGAACCACTAACCTAAATTGGAAACTTTTTTTTTCCATACCACTGTCATATCAGATTTCTTTGTATTTATGCAATAATTTACTTTTCAGGGACAAGGTCTGCTCAAAAGGCTGCTATATTTGAATGCAAAGAGAGTGACGCAGCCTGAAAGTCATAAACCAGTGTGGATCCAATCATTCCTGCAACTGAGATTCTAATAGCTCTGCCTGCAAGCTAACATCAGTTAAGAACAGCGGGTAAGGCAGTTGAGCAGAAAACATGAGTACTTCGGGAAATCTCTATCGGCAATTTATGAAATCTACGGAAAATTTCTTTTCACGGCTGGACCAGCAGCCGTGAAACCCCGCAAATTTGGACTGCTTTGTTATTATATCTCTTGCTAGTTAGTTGAAATGGTTTTGTCAAACAAGCCCTGACGTACTCGGGGCAAATCCTAATGGTCTTTGTGTGTAAATGAACTCACCGCCGTAAAGTAAAATATCAGAAGAAGCGGGCACCGAGGATGAAAACTTGCATAGTTTACTTCATAAATAGTCCTTTTCCAATTTAAATTGAACCACATGTACCTACATGTACCACTAAAAATAAAACTTTTTTTTTCAAAAACCTCGTCCCTATATGCTATTGCTGACGGGTCCAGAGGTAGTGACCTTGTAGATATATAACCCGTACCCAATGTCATAAAATATAAAATTATAAATAAAATTCTTGAGTCAGAAAACACCATTATGTAGTCTCTGGATACTCACGACAAAATGAGAGGATTTTCCTTTGGTCAAGAAGCGGTCAGCTTTTTGCCGTAAAGGGCAACAGTGGATCTAAACCTCTCCAATAATACCGCTGAGAAATAAAATAAATTTACAGAGAGAACATACAGTCGAAAATAAGTCAGCGTTCCAAGGCTATCCAGATGGGTCAAGCTGCCTGGCGCTTTCATTTGACTGGCGATTCCTTGTCTATCTTTTCATCATACAAGATGATAGTGAATGTGATTGTTCTTGATATTGTTTTCCATGGGAGGATGTTTGGTGACTATTGGCAGTTCATGTTTTCTTCTGTTGGCTTCATACTTTGCCTGCAAATAGAGGAATGATTGTTGATTCAGTAACATGCTACGTGCGGCCAATCGTCTCTTTCCGAAGCCTCCTAGCCAACACCTTGCTATCCAAAAAAAGTGTTCACCACACCATGACATATGGGCCAATACGAGACCGAGCGGAGCAAGAGAAACCCCACAAATTAGGAAGATGCACACAACTTCAGATGAGAACAACAAAACAAAGCATGCAAACTAGAAAAATCGTCAGCCATAAGAACAACCAAACTGAATAATCTGATTAATGTG
>NC_090878.1:12934166-12939166 GCF_036669935.1 Montipora foliosa | reverse complement strand
ATTCCCCGCATTCTGGTTTCTCTTTGTATGCCAAGCTTCCAGGAAAAGTCTCTTGTGATGATCAACTGCCTTGTCAACTATAGTGGCGTGGTCAAAGTCCATATTATGGCCAAATTGGTTCGCGTGTCGCGCAATTTCAGAATTGCTGTTGCAAACAAAGACAGCTCTTCTATATCCACGAAGCCTTGTGGTAAGTGCTTTATCCGTTTGGCCATAATATGCGAAATCGCAATCAAGGCAGTTTACTTTGTATACTATACATCAGTCGTTTCTCTGCATCTTTGCAAAATCGGTTGATTATCCTCTGGCAGCTTATTCCCAGGGTGATTACCCTCTTTGTGCTTGTGATGTCAACTATTCGCACGCAAATCCTATTGGCCTGTACTCGTTTTCTGCGGCATAAGTTGGCAAATCCTAAAGAGCTTGCGCCTTTCTTCACTGAGGCCAAGGCGTGACATACAAGAATCAAGGAAGGGCCTACTCTACCAATCCAAGATCTCTCATGACCACAAAGATCAGAATCTTTAAATTGACTTTACCTTTAGTAGAGAACCAACAAACTCAACCCACATATGACGCCGAACCTGGGAATCAAAACAGGGTCACATTGGTGGGACGTGAGTGCTCTCACCACTGCACCATCCCTGCATCCCACATCCAGTGGAACAATTGCAGCTAAAATCTCTAGGAACGTTACTTTCCAGCTCATGCTTCCTTTGTGGCCCTACATTAGATTTCAAAGAATGCATTGCTTTGTTGGTTGATCCTTTGGGTATTAAGAATCCAAGGATGCATCATCATCATCATCATCATCATCACCAATGCAACCAGACCTGATTTTTCAGGGGTCCTTTCATATGTTGTTGTTAAGCAACCACGAGTGCATTACACCTTAAACCCCTCATTTGGAAATTTGTAGGCACATGACTTTGCAGATCCCGCAGACCAGGTACCCAAGAGTTCCAAAAGCTCAGTGAGTAGATCATCTCAAGGGTGTTACAGAGGTTGTAGGTTAAAATCATGCCAACTGAGGACTTCAGTTGTCCTTTCAATCATCACCAAGCAACTACCGTTAAGACTCGCAGATAAGCCGCACCTTTTTTCCAAAAATTTGCGATCAAAATCGTAGGTGCGGCTTATCTGCGAGACCATTTGGGAAAGGTGCTGTGAATTTTGGTGTTCAGTCTTCCATCGTCCGATATTATGCCTGGTTACACAGCTTCGCACAGTGCATGCAAGAAAACAACAAATTTACGCGCAAAATTATATGGAAAAACTGCCTTGAATGGAGAAATACCTGTGAACAAATATCAGAATAATATCAATCATATGTCATACGTGGTGGACAAGATGTTTATTCTACTAAAGAGCTAAAATTACGGGTTAGACTTCAAAGTATTTTTCGATCCATTGTTGGCGAGTTTGCCTTGGATGAAGACAGAACACTTCATGGTCTCGACTTTGGATTTCTTTCGATTTTTTTTTCATGAAAAACTTTTTTTCCAAAATTTGAGTTGCTAAACTCGGGGTGCGGCTTATCTGCGAGTGCGGCTTATCTGCGAGTCTTTACGGTAGTTTCCTATCCTTCCCATGGGTGCACTACGACATCCCTAACCCTAACCCTAAACCTGTGACACCTACAGTACCGGTCAAGGGATTGCAGCATTACACGCGCGTAAAGCGCGTATACCACACACACATTACACGCAGTGTCCACGCACCTTACATGCAAACCCGCGAAAATGCGTGTAATTACACGCGTGTAATTTTGACTCGGTAGACGTGATACTGCGTGTAATTTTACACGCAGTCGTTCAACTGGAACTCATTAAGTGTGTGTAGTGAGAACAGAATATTAAAAGTGCGTGTAATGAAAACAAAACATTTACCTTGTGTAACATTTCTCGCAGTGGACTGCATTGTGATATAGTTTAATCTTTCGCCCTCTTGCTTTTGGTCGTAATACTAGTTGCATTTATTAAGTGCCTGCCCTAAGTTTCACTCTTTGAAGCTTAGGGTTAATAAACGATTTAAGCCATACAGATTGAAATTTCAACTTCGTAAATTGATTATTGTTCATGCTTGCAATGATAAGAACTAAAACTACCCTACATGTAGATTAATTAAAGACAACATTTACGTACATGTAACCCATTGCATAAAAAAACAATGTTGCTCACCTCTTTTGTTTGAGATTCTCCTAAAACAAATCTTGACAGAATAACTGTAAATACTGGCATTGTTGCCTGCAAGGTTTAAATAAAATTATTATGAAAGTTATCAAAACTACATGCAGGTATTTGATTGAACTTTACAAGAAAAAAAAAGGGGAAACTGTCTAATGCCCAACAGGTCTTTGACAGGAATGAAAAGCAGGGTCTGACTCAGAATAATGACCTGTAAAGCAATATTGTTAAGAGTTGCCAAAAAATGGACAAAAAGGATTTTACCATGAGGAGAGGAGGTACATTGTGTACTTGTGCAATTTAGTTATAAGTGCATGACCTATTTAAATTGTACAAAACTCAAAAACCTCACTGGAAAAATCTTTAAAGCATTCTATCCACGAATTACCAGCGCAGTAAAGATGACAAGACTAAAAATGTAAATGTGCTAACAGTTTATAATGCTTGGAAAATATGAAGATGTAAATGGACTGAGTTCATAACATGAGATCAATCATTGCATTTTGTCATCATGCCAAATGAAGCATAAGAGAATTACAGTAAATACTCTACATTTCCTTTAAGTGCCCATCACCTCAACAAACGTTTCCACACAATGTATTCTCTGAAATTGTCTCAAATATATCATGTACAGTAGTTTTTGGAATCTTTTTATTGAAAATTCACTTTTTTATTCACTTTGAAAGACCGTAAAAGTGGTCAAACTTTGATCAATAACCGGGCAGTGGAGGGGAATGTGTTTGATCGCGGGTTGACATCACAGATTTATTTGCATGGCCGTTTTCAAAGAACTATTGTATCACGGTGCAAAGCAGGCTGTGACGTCAACCCGCTATCAAACCCACTCTCCTTCATCATTTGGTTATGGATCAAATTACTTTTCCTGTCTTTCAAAGCCAGTAAAAGAGTGAATTTGCAATCTAAAGGTTCTACATGTATAAACAACACAACGTATTTGAGACGATTTTGGAGAACAAACAAAGCGCAAAAGTTTGTTGAGGTGATAGGCACTCTAAATATTTGAGCCAGAAGATTGTGAGAAATAAATGAAAGATATTATGCATCGCCAAATGGGAACTCAGAAAAAACCTGAGCCCCAGATGGGATTTGAACTCACAACCCTCCGTGATCTAGTATGAATGCTCTAAGCACTGAGCTACTGCAGACTCAGTGGTGAGCAAGGGTGAAAATTAATGTGGGTATTATTACGACTGCATCACGCAGTCACATAGTCTAATTTTTAACCAACCAACCATGCAGATACATGTATGCCTTAATGTGACTATGTGATGCAGTTAGCGAGGTATTATTGCCGATATGCCTTAATGTAACTGCGCAATGCAGTTAAGAGTCATATGTGGTTAAAAATTAGACTACGTGGTCGTGGGATGCAGTCATAGTCCATACCCACATTTTAGCCTTGCTCACCACATAGTATCCAGTAGCTCAGTGGTTAGAGCATCCACACTAGATCACAGAGGGTCGTGGGTTCAAATCCGATCTGGGGCTCGGATTTTTCCAAGTTCCCAGATGATGCTTAATATCTTTCATGTATTTCTCACATTACTCTCTTGGGTGGTTGGTTGGTTGCATCTGTGATATGCCTTAATGTGACCATGTGATGTAGATAGTGAGGCATTTGTTACCTCCGATGTGCCTTAATGAGACTGTACGATGGAGTTAAGAGTCGTATATGGTTAAAAATTAGACTATGTGACTGCACGATGCAGTCGTAGTCTATACCCACATTTTACCCTTGCTCACCACAGAGTCTCCCGTAGCCCAGTGGTTAGAGGGTCATGGGATAAAATACCATCTGGGGCTTGGGTTTTTTCCAAGTTCCCATTTGACGATGCATAATATCTTTCATGTAACCAGAAATTTTGTGAACCACAATATCGAGCAAGTTCTGAAATGGCAGAAGTTAAGCTTATTGTCTAAACTTGATTTTACTCATCAACTGAGGGCATCCTGAGGTGAATGGGGTTAATGAGAAATAAATATGGCATACTCGCAAGGATTTTAGTTGAACCAGGGAAAAAAAATGATTATTTTAGGTGTCCAGCCTCTTATTCTCTAATCCCATTTACCTATATAAAAATGTAACCTTTTACAAGATTCGACATTACATAATAATGCAATCTTACCTTCACTTGATTGCCATGTCCAAGAAAAACAAATTAACATGAAAAAAAGAGGGGGAAAATTAGTCAGAGCTGGATGGGACCAACTGCCTTGGAAAAGAAAACGGTAACAGTTCAGTAAGGAACAGTTTTTAGGGGAAAATTAAAATTATGCCAAAACTATTGAAGCATTTAGCATTTTGTTGGGCATAAGTTGTGGAAGATTATTTAACAGAGGCAGAGACCTGACACAAAAAAAAGGCTGTAAGGGGATCAGGTTTTTGGCTTACTCAAAATATGGCTTCACAGTTGAAAAGTACATGTAGCTAGATGGTACAGGATTGAGGAATTACTTAGAGATCACGTTTAAAGGATTAATGGAGCAGTTTGAATTAATCCACATCCTTTTAGATAGGGCCCAATATCCTTGTAATTGACTAATAATATTATGGCAAACAGCTACTAAAGCTGAATCTAATTATGGTCTGTTGCTGCCCAACTATAGGAATCAGAAAACAAGTAGCAATGAGACTCTGAATTCAGAAGACAAAAAGGGACAGGGTGGCAAGGTGGCCATCTAATTAAACTTTGCGAGTCACACTGGTTGAGCATTCATTATCTAACAAAGTTGATTTTGTCATAAATTTATTGCATGTATGCAGCACTAAGAGAGAAAATCATTTCCATTTTC
>NC_090878.1:12921666-12926666 GCF_036669935.1 Montipora foliosa | reverse complement strand
GACTTTAATATTGATATGCTATCGGAAAATGGCTCCTTTGCCAGGTCAAGTTATAACCTTTCGAATTTTTGCGAGCAATTCTGCTTGATAAACACAATATCTTCTCCACAGCTTTAACGAAAACGTTGTTGGATGTTATTCTTGTATCGCACCCTGAACGGTTTGTCTCTAGCGGCACTCTTCACTTATTGTTAGAAAACAAAGACTACCTGAAAAAAACTTTGATGAGCGGGCTTTTCTTTCAACCTTAAGAGACACTCCATGGGACACTGCCTATGTGTTTGATGAGGTGAATGACATCTGGTGCCACTGGGGAAGCCTTTTCAAGAAGGCTATTGATGATCACGCCCCAGCCATACGTGTGAACCTTAAATGTAATCACCTGCCGTGGATCAATCAGATTACTCAAAAACAAATGCGCTTCAGGAATTATTGCAAGAAGCAAGGAGCAAGGATGGCACAGTCGGTTAGTGTGCGGCCTTGCTGCAAGAGGTCCTGAGTTCGATTTCCGGATCTCTCATCCTTGTTTCGACTTCTTTCCTTTCCGTGTAGCTACGTTAGCTTTAAATACCCGTAAAATGGAGCACTGATGGAGAGGGGGGAGTAAAATGAGCGCACCGTCGAACTCAGGTTTGTCATGCAGTTGAATTACTGTTACGAATTATCGATGTCAAATATGGTTACTTTACTTTACTTTATCTGTATGGAAAATTTCGCCGATTCAAGTCGAGAGAAAATTGGAACAACTACCGTTTACAGCGAAACAAGGTCACAGCACTGAAAAGACAGGCTGTTAAAGATTTCTGCTGCGAAGCTGTGTCTGTCTCTTCTAGAGGCTCGACTGGTTTATTCTGGAGAAAACTGAGACCGCTTTTACCAAATAACAAGTCCAGGGATAATTTAAGTCAAATTTGTTTGCTTGAAAACGGCGCAATTAATATTGCTCCTGATCCCAGCGCTGTTCTGAATGAGTACTTCGCATCTCCTTCTGTTGACGAGTAGTCCGTTGACGACTTTTCCAGTCACATCAGTGTTGTTAATATAAACGCGATGGCTCCTAAGCTTAATTTTCATTTTCATCCAGTTAGCGAAGCCCATGATTGTTTCTGATATTCTCTCTAATCTGAACATAAGGAAAACAGCTGGTCCTGACAGTATACCATCTAAGCTGCTTAAAATAGCTACCCCCGTCATTACAGAACCTCTGACAAAGCTATTTAATCATTGTATTGTCGTCGGCGAGTGGCTTTATCAATGGAAACTCAGTAACGTTACTCCCGTTTACAAGAAAGATGACGAGACATCCAAATCAAATTATCGTCCTGTTAGTGTCATATCAGTGATACCGAAGGTGTTTGAGAGAATTAAATAGGATCAGCTATGTAGCGCATTCACTCCAATCTTTTCTGATAGCATGTCTTCCTACGCGGACATTCATGCTGTTCCGCCTTACTTAAGCTAACTGATGATTGGCGCCATGTTCTTGACAAGAAAAAAGATGTGGGAGTGGTTGCTGTTGACCTATCGAAGGCATTTGACTCGATTTGCCATAACTTGTTACTAGCGAAACTAAGAGCTTATGGTGTTCAAGACTCTGCATTAAAACTGATACAGTCGTATCTATCAGGCCGTCTTCAAAGAGTCAAATGCAATGGAAACGTGTCTGACTGGCTCCCCATTTGCTGTGGAGTGCCGCATGGGAGCCTTCTTGGCCCGCTTCTCTTTAATATTTTTGTGAATGATGTTAATTACTCAGCTGGGTTTTCCTCCCTACGTCTTTATGCCGATGACACGACGCAATATGTCTCTCACGAGTGTCCTGCTTTACTAGAATCCATCTTGACTCAAGACATAAAGAAATTAACCATTTGGTTCTCAGCGAACTATCTTCAAGTTAACGCCACTAAGACTCAATCAATGACACTAGGTAGTTCTCAGTATACTTACAACGTTTTAGTTGATGACTTGTCCATCGTAATTGAACCGACTCTCAACATTTTAGATGTAACATTAGATCGCGACTTGTCTTTTAAGCCCCATGTTACGATCATCCTGAAAAAAAACATACGCTATGATACCTGCTCTAAGTAGGATTAAGCACTTAGTTCCATCAAATACTATGATCTCTCTGTACAAAGCCTACGTGTTACCGCATATTGAATATTGTAGCCCGTTACTGCTTGGAATATCTAAATCTCTGAAGAATACCATCGAACGAGCCAACCACTACGCGATGAAGTCTTTACTTAACCTGGGTAACTCGGCTACCTATGATCTATGCTTAGCTATGACCGCTATGGACACGCTAGACTAAAGACGCATCGTAATCCTAACGGCCCAAATTACATTTCTCAGTTTTTTACACCTAGGATAACTAATTATAATTTACGAAGTACTGGCCTAAATGTTGTGTTGCCATCATATAACAGCCTCGTTATGCACAACTCATTTCTGTATCAGATTGCCCACATGTGGAATCAATTATCAGCCATAACAAAATCCTCGACCACTTTGGCTCAATTTTGTCCTCGTCTTAACGGTGTTGAATTTGCAGGGTGCCAGTGTATGAACTGTATATACTAACTATTCTCTTATCTTAATATTTGCACTAGTTTCTTTTTAAATTATCTTTTAATACAGTTCTGGATTCTTCTAGAATTTTTATTTTTTATATGTAAATAGTAATTAGTTATTGTAAATAGTCGTGCATTTTTAACATGAGCCATTGGGCAGCCTCTCCCTACGTTTGCGACTTTAAATAAAGTTACCTAACCTTACCTTAACTTACCTTACCATAACTGGTTGTTTTAGGTTTATTGAGGGACAGAATGTACTTTCCGCGAAGATCATGCATAAGAAAATTTTGAAAGCGCTTTTTGCATAGAGATGCAGAGCTTGACTTAAGTGGTAAGAGGAGACGTAACTTGCAAATATAATCTCAGTATTTTCTTATTTACATGATACCCTTGCTTGACAAGAACTTACGAAAGGCCAGTTTTTTCCTACAAGGATAACAGCGAAAGAAAGCACGACTTTGTTGCGAGTTTTCTAGAATAAAAACTTGTTCACAAATCAAACGTCTACGTTAACAGCACACACCAGGGTTACTCCTTAGTACCTGGCTAGTGATCTTCTTCTCACTACTTTTTGATCGGCCGCCCTTGTCAATAAAGCGTAAGAATGGATGGCTTATATATTCAAGGGAAAAGTTATTTTATCTGTCATATGGTAAGCACTGGAGTCGCAGATTACAAAGTGTGCGCATGCGCCCTTCTAAAGGTAACATACATACAGTCATAAGCTTTTTCCGAATAACTACAGGAGCTAATATCTTGGAGACATTACATTTTCGGCTGAAATACATAGCATATACAGAAACCTGCTAAATACATAATATTTAAAGATATATTCATTAAAAAGAAAAGCTGCTGTACAAAATGCGGCCCTGGATTCTCTTTTAAAAACAGTAAACTCATAGGTACGGACAAAATCAGGTAGCGCATCCAGCAACTTAGCTGCTACGTAAGAAAAAAGAGAACTAAGACCATAACTGGTTGTTCCAGGTTTTTTGAGGAACAGAATGTAATTTCCGCAAAAATCATGCATAAGAAGGGGACGGGAGAGGAAACGTATTTTTCATATAAGCAGAAAAAACCTTTAAAAAAAAGCAAAAAAAAAAACAAAAAAAAAAACCACATACTTTTATCAAGTAATAAGAGAAAATTTTGAATGCGTTTATTGCATAGAGATGTCGAGCTTGACTTTCTTAGTAAGAGGACAGGTAATCTGCAAATATAAATCTCTTTATTTTCTTATTTACATTATTATACCGTTTCTTTGACACGAGAATTACAGCGAAATGACAGAAAATTCGCGACAAAGTTGTGCTTTCATTGTGGTTTTCATATAAGGAAAGAAGCCCTTTTTTTCGAACAAAAAAAAGCAAAAAAAGTAAAAAAACACATACTTTTATCAAGTAATACGAGGAATTTTTGAATGCGCTTATGTCATAGAGATGTTGAACTTGACTTTCGTAGTAAGAGGACAGGTAATCATCAAATATAAATATCGTTATTCTCTTATTTACATTATTATACCGAAATGAAAGCACATCTTCGCGAATTTTCTATGATAAAAACTTGCTCAGAAATCCAAAATCTACGTTAACAGCACACACCAGGCCTACTCCTGAGTATCTGGCTAGAAATCATTTCCTCTGGCCGCGCTTCAGCCATTCGATGAGGGCCACTCTCGTGCTTCTTAAGTTGCCTCGCTCATGGCCAAAAAGAATTCTGGGTAATTCTGCCATTTCATGACAAGGGAAGACTCCCAATTCTCATTTTATAGTTTTTTTCATAAGTGTCGGGCCATCCAGTCCTACCAGCAAAATAACGCATAGATTGAAGGTTTTAGCTTTGAAAACTTGCCCAGATTGTGTCAGTAGGTCCTGGAATTCGTCCAAAGAAAGGCCAGAGAGACTACTTCACTCGTGAACCGCCATGTTTACAACAAAGCATTTTAGGCGTCCCAGTCTGCATGAAACTTTCTCTCGCCTCTGTCTGAGAAAAGACCAGACACGTACGGTTCTTACTTTACGTTTATGCCTATAAAATACACTGAAATGTCAATTGCTGGTACAAAAAAAAAAAAAAAAAAAAAAACCAGCATGTTAATTTCTTTTGGTAGGCTACGTATCGGAGAGTCAGAACATATACGCATGCGCGGACGGAATATTTGAACAAGAGAGAAAAACGCAGTACCTCCAGACATGGCGCTGGAGCGTTGTACCAAACGAGTCTTCCCGGGATTTCGGCCCGGCCGTGCGATCGCTCTTGGACGCAGTTGGCCCTTCGCTGCTCTCTGCTACCGACCTTGCCTCCCGGCACGGCATTGAGGGAGAAATATGTCGGCCCTAAACCATATGAGAGAAATCCCACGCCTACTCACAGCTCAAGACGGCCCTTGTCAATTTAGCGTAAGAATTCGATGGCTTACATCTG
>NC_090878.1:12889166-12911666 GCF_036669935.1 Montipora foliosa | reverse complement strand
TATTTGACATGATTTTTGTTTTCTCAGCACTTATTTCCATACCAAAAGCAGAACAGCTCTGATTAAGTCTTCTGATTAGTTCAGCGAGTTCAGCTTCTGAACTAGCGAGGCCATCAATATCATCTGCGAAGCGCAAATTGCTGACAGTCCTGCCACCAATGCTAACTGTTGATTCATGACCTTCAAGAGCATCTGTCATGATTCGTTCGAGAAAGATATTGAAGAGTGTTGGGGATAGTAGGCAGCCTTGACGAACCCCTACGCTGGTGCGAAACCATTCTTCAATTTCACCTTCCAGTTAGACTGAACTGGTGGCCTGGTTGTAGAGTTCTTCAATAAGTGAAATCAAGATCTTGTTGATGTTATACTTATTCATCGTAGCCCACAGCGCTTGATGCCACACCCTGTCAAACGCCTTCTTGAAATCAATAAATACATGATAAAGCTCTTGTTGATGTTCTTGGTACTTCTCGATGATGGAACTGAGATTAAAGACTTGTTGAACAGTACTTCTGCCTTTCATAAAGCCGGCTTGTTCCTCGGCAATTATTTCTTTTGCTTGGTGCTTTAAGCGGTTCAAAATGACTCTGAGAAGAACCTTGCTTGGATATTTGATTAAGCTTAAGGTACGGTAATTGTTGCACAGTTTGAGACCACCTTTCTTGGGGAGTGCAATAACAAGAGATCTTGTCCAGTTTGTGGCCATTTAACACTTTTCCATATTTGGTTACAGAAGTTTAGAAGAGCTGTCGTCATATACTCACCGCCGTCATATGCTCTCTTCTTTTATCACAATTCTCCTGGGATGTTGTCAACGCCTGGTGACTTCCCTTTCTTCAACATTTTTACAGCTTCTTCAATTTCCGATTTCAATATGAGGTCTACTGAGTCGCCGCTTTGGCTTTCTGGTGTGTCTAAGACTCTGGCGTCGCCCTGCACCTCGCAGTTGTACAGTTCTGAGCAGTACTCGGTCCACCTTTCTAGGATTTTACTTCTCTCAATGATGGTTTCACCTTTCTTATCTTTGATGGTGTTGACTTTGCTTTGCTTGGGCTTTGTTAATGTTTTAACAGTATCATAAGCTTTCTTGCTATTGTTCTTCATCAAGTTGGTTTCGATATCTTCACACTGTTCTTGAATCCACTTTTGTTTTGCTTTAACCATTTCTTTCTTTACAAGTTTGTTTATCTTGCTGTACTCTTTCTTGGCTTGAGGACAACTTTTCTTTTTCTCTTTAAGATCTCTTCTTTTATCACACAGACTTAGCACTTCAGATGTTACCCAGGCTTTCTTCTTTGATGTCTTTTTCCCTAGAATCTCATTAGCTGTCTCAATAGTTGCTTTCTCAAATGTCTCAATATTACTTTCTAGATCTGAATCATTGTCAAAAAGAAGCAAAGGGCCGAATTTTCCGCCGATAGATGCTCTAAACTGGTCAGCTACAAAGGGGTCCTGAAGTTTTTCAAGGTCGAACTTAAGTCTTGTGTATTGGGGCTTGGCCATTCTCCTCAGCTTCAACCTGAAAGTCGTCATAACAAGGTCATGAGGGCTTGCAACGTCGGGCCTTGGGAACGTCCTGGTTCTCCCGGTGTACACACTGGACTTGAATCTATTTGGGACTAATATGTAGTCTATCTGACCATGGTTCACGCCGTTAGGATGATGCCAAGTCATAGTTCTGGACTTTTTGTGCTTGCCGAGGGTGTTTGCGATGACAAGATCGTTGTAATTTGCGAACTCAAGGAGCCGCAGACCTCTGTCGTTGGTTGTAACGTTGCAGTGGGGCCCCTGTTGTTTAGGTCACTCTTTTGCAGTGTCTTTTCCAACTTTGCATTGAAATCGCCGAGGATGACCTTGATGTCTTTTTTCTGTGCTTTGTCAAAATTCTCTTCGATATCTTGGTAGAAGATTTCGTTATCTTCATCACTGTAGTCTGAGGTAGGGGCGTACGCCTGAAAGAGAGTAATGTTGAAAGGAGATGCTTTGATGCGGATAGAAATTAATCTACTTGAAATAAAATTGCAGCCTATAACAGATTTGGCAGTGTCTTTGTGGACTAAAAAGCCCACCCCGTGTTCATGTTTATCATCTCTACCACAGTAGAACAGCTTATGACCATCGTCGCTATTGATTTCACCAAGTGCCTTCCTTCGGACTTCACTGAGGCCGATGACATTCCACTTGTAATGCTTTAATTCATGACACAGTTCATCAAGTCTTCCATCTCTCCATAGAGTTTCCACATTCCATGTTCCAAAAGTAATTTTGTCCTTTGAACGAAAACGGTCGGTAATCCTTTCACCGGTGTTCGACTTTTCGCCCGTGTTCCGGTGTATAACAGCGGGCGCGGAGCTTGTTTGACCGCGCGTCCTCCTAGCCGGTATGGGCTTTCTTGTTTGCCGCTTCATCATTGGGTTTCTTGGAAAATAAGACTGGCGGCCTCCATACCTCTCCAGAATGTTATGCGCAGCCGTACTTTGCGACAAACAAAGCGCCTCGCACCCCTGCATTCAGCCATTGACTGTTTGACAGTTCATCCGCCCTGGCCGAAGACGACGACGATTAAAAAATTATACACAATTCCTAGGCAGTAGACAGAATTGGTACAATTAGGATCATTAGTCAGGCTTTTAGCTGCAAAACATATGAAAATAATTTATTACTAGTATATGTGCTCATTTAATTTTAGTAATCAATGCTAATTTCAAGGTTGTTTACTTACGCATTATAATATTATTGTCTCTACTTCAATAGAGCTTAGAACATTTCACATGCGAAAGTATTATCACTCGGATGCATTAAACAACATTTAAATCAGTGCAACTTGATCCCTGTCGTCATCTCCTGTTAACCGATCTCCCTTTTAAAATTAAGTCCTCCCTCTCTCATCTTAAAAATTGTATCGTGTATTTGAGGCATTTAACGGCGAAATGACAAGCACAGCTAGCTTCAAACCCTCGTACTTCTTTTCTTTCAATGTGATGTCGCTTAAATCTAGATTTCGTATTCCATGATTCAACGCCTCGAGTAAGAGATCAAGCTTGGTCCGCCATTTTGAAAAAGAATCGAGACTGCGCAGAACGACCGGAAGTCCGTGAATCGCGGACTTTCAATTGGAACCTGCCAGAGCTTCCAGAGCTCAACCAGAGCTCTCGATACGAGGCGCTGACGAAGAGGATCACAGCTCTGGGAACGAGAATGCTGACATTACACAAATCACTTTACTCTGAAGATGACTTCCGCTCAGGTTGTCGAAACGTCAGTCAATGTCATCTCAAACAGTCCTTCTCAGGACTACACTCACCCGGACGATCGTACTTTACTTAATAAATTAATCATTTCAAATCCATTTGAAGCTGAGGGGCCTTCCAAATTATTAAAGTTATCAATTCCAAACCAACTATGGAGAAGGTTCACAATGTAATTTCAGTTTGAGGCATATATGTACCATTAGAGTTCAAAGTGCCTATCAAAAACGCAACATTGCATGACAATATTGCAAAGTGGAGCGCAAACGAACAACCGGTTTAACTCTAAAATGATACAAAGCTAGTGTACATGTATCATGAACGCCTCCAAGCACTCAAACATTTTTTGAACCAACGTTCTGTTAAAAAACCGAGCTTGGAAACCTTATTTAGTCTGGCTGAACTGGTTGTCACACTCAATAGTTTTTAATTTTTTGAGGACAGCTACTGGGATCCAAAATGGGACCTAGCTACGCCAACCTTTTTGTAGGCTATATTGAAAATTAATTTTCTCTAACTACAACAAGCCAAAGCATGATCTTCATCCAGTAAAAAAAAACTCAACCAATTCATTACTTCCGTCAATTCTTTCCATCCAGCTATAAAATGCACCTGGAAAATTACTTCAATGTTCATCGACATTAAACTTTCAGTCCACGGCAACGGCTATACGGCTACAAGCGTACACTACAAACCAACAGTTTACCGTAATTTATCTGCCTGCTACATTCATCCTCGCATCCACAACACATAAAAGATGCCATCCCGGCTCTCAATTTCTTAGACTAAGGTGCCTCTGTGGGGACGACTCTGACTTTACCAGCAAGTGCGAGGAAATGTGCCAGTTTTTCAAAAAATGTGGCCGCCCTGACTCCACTGTCACCACAGGCAAACATTGTGCCCAAGAAATCAATCGAGAAACCACACTACAAACGTCACAGAATGAAGAAACTAACAGAATTCCATTCACCCTCACCTACCAACCACAATCATCCCGAAACTAAACATATATTTCCTCTTCCAGTAGTTCAAAACCACTTAAACATAGCGTTGTTTAACGTATTTTAGTATTTAAACTGTAGATATAGGCTTATTTTTATCCCCTACATTTTTTCATCTGTTCGGACTTCCTAGCTGAAAGTCTAGAGATCCGAAAATTATAGGGATCCAAACTTACCTTTTCGAAAATTTCAGCCACAAAAAAGTCTCCCGAAAATTCTAGGTGACGTTTTTAGGGTAACAATCCGTTAAAAATGGGCAAGTCTACCATTTTTCAGATGTTCGAAAATCCTAGGAGAGGCAGGCAAGCAAGAAATTCTACAACAAATGTTCCGAAAATTCTAGATCTCAAATCGTATTCCGAACAGATGTTTTCCGAAAATTGACGTTGGGTGCCCCTGAATACTAAAATTGCAGTCAGGGATGGACATCAGAAAATAAAATTTGTTCTTGACACTGACTCTTGTTAACATTGGAAACAATGTTAATAAAACTACAAAGATGTTTCGACCACACAACTTCGGCCTTCATGGGTTTTTTAAAAAGGCCAACTGCGTGACGGCTTTCTAACGTTTTACAGTTCTGCGCGTTCTACGCCAGCAAAAACATAACAAATGACCGCTATGCGTGATCACACAAGGGATTTGTAACATCCGGCATGTCATCATGTTCATTTCCCTCGTTGCTGTCTTTGCGAATACCAGGCCTCAAGAAAATGTCTCTCGTGAAAATTACAAGCCTTGTCTGCAGTTATTGTCGCATGATCAAAGTCTATACTATGGACAAATTGGTTCGCGTGTTGTTGAACTTTGAAGAAACAAACAAAGAAACCAACAGGTTTCTTCATTTTCTTTTTTTTTTTTCATTTTTTTTCATTTTTTTTCAGCAACAAATGCAGGGCGATCTACAGACAGGCAGACAGACAGCCTTTATTTTAGCACGATGACAATAAAAGCTATGCAGCTTATTCTAAAGTGAAGTTATTTGTTATTTTATTGTCTTGTTGTTTCAGTCCCCTGTTTCAACAGTAGTATAGTAAGCAGCATTTGCTTTTATCCAATCTTGCACGAGGAAAACAAGTTCTCGCTGAAGATATGCTGAATGCCGGAATAGTGTCTTCTATTCTCAGCTTACTCACCCCAGAAAAACACCTGGTAGATGTTGCTGGAGAAGTTGCTTGGGTGCTTTCATACTTAACAGCGAGGCCTGACTGTGTTCCAGTATTTGTCTCAAGTGGCATCATTACCATTCGTGATCCTTTTTTGAATTCCCTTGCTCAGCAATCACCCCATAACAGCCAAGTAGTGACTCCATTGTTACGAAGTCTACGTTAGATGACTGATGTGAAAAAGTAGTTAGTACTCATCTTCTTCTCAGTGTTCTTGACAAGAAACAGGTCTTGGGTCTAAGACTAGACATAGACCACTTTCATATAAATGGCAACCACCTAGTTACATTCTTTTGTATTAATGTTAATGAGACCTACTGCCTTCATTTTGAAGCAAATATTACTTTGAAATTTGCTTGTTGTTGCGAGGCTAGAAAGAGCTAAGATAAAATAAAATAAAATGAAATACAATATTATTTCTAAACTATCCTGCTGTACATACATCTATGCATTTTCTTTTTAATTAAGGCCTTTTAAATTGTAGCTTATTTGCTTATCTATTTATTTGTTGTAAATCTATTTGTGATTAATATATTGTCACTGAAAAGCCCTGTAGGGCGAGTGTCAATAAAGTTAGTATTGTATTATATTGAACGCTGGACAAATTATTGACCAGTGACTTAATTATCACTTAATTTTATTTCTTGCAACAGGTCGCTATTTGTGTGTGCAATGTTTCCTACCATGCACCAAGTTATCTAAGTACTGTTTTAGAGTTATGTGTCATGGATGCATTTGTCAACATTCTCATGTCACCTGACCAAGACACAATTGTCACTGGTCTTCCGTTTGTTGAGATGGCTCTAAGAAGTGTTCCAGCTTCCAAAGAAATGTTTGAGATTGCCAAGGGAGTGGCCTGTCTGGAGGCATTAGAGTACAGTTGTAATGGAACAGTGTCTTAGTATGCAAATGAATTAATTGACACTTACTTTATGGAAGAAGAGTCAGATGGGGAGAGAGTGAGTGATGGAGACGAAGGCAATAATTATGCCCGTCTTTGAGACATAGGAGTAACGAGATGAAACTCACTTTCCTTTTTGAAAACCGTTTTGTTTTTCTTTGGTTTACATGCAGAAATTTTTGTTTAGGTTCATTTGAGAAGTAGTTGGAGGCCTGCTTGCAACCATTACTAAGGAGTCCCTTATTCCTCAGAACTTCTTTCTATTTCTTAGTCAGGAAGTTCTTATCTGACCTGTAACTTGACAGATCCCAAGGCTGGAGTCATGTAGAACTTTTTACAATTTGCAAACCTCGTGTCTTACACATGTGTTGCTCGTATGACCATTCCCTTGGGCTGATTGGTTGAACTCAGCCAACACCATCTCAGAGCGATAGGATCATCCACCTCTTTTCATTGTTGGGAATCTCTGACAGTGCAATGCACTTTCCTTTTCACTTAAAGAAGGGGAGGGAAAGCAGTGTTTACTTTAGCTTGAATTTTTCTTATATCACTGTATCTAGATGGATTCATTTTTGTTTACAAGCATTGTCTGCTATACATTGTTTTATTTCTCATATACATTGTCTTTTTCGTGCGACTCATGCAGGGAACCTTTTTTGCTACTCTTTTGAAAGCAAAGGGGAGACTGAAAGAAATGTTTGTTTTTTGAAGTGCGGGTTATAGACGGACAGAAGATAGAAGTAATCCTCGCACTTAACTGAACAATTTAAGCAATAATTACTGTCACTTTATCATGGATGGAAATTGTGCCTGTATAATTCACTTTTGTGACTAAGGCGCCTATCAATGTTTTGCCCCAGTGGGTGGAGGGCAGGCACACACGGGCTATTGACATCAAAGCCTTGCCCGTGACAGAGGCTACTCAGCTTTGATTGACCCAGGTCTCCTTCCATGGTTGGGCTTTTTGACATTTTTAGCGGAGAAGGACTGAGAGAGAAAAGGTCAAATGGTCAAAAAATGGCGGGATTGCCTGAAGGCAGGGTTAAAATGGAGTCCAAAAAGGTAAGAATTTGTGCAATATTCCACCTAAAAACATGCGGCTTGCCTCTTTTCGGTTTGTTTTTGCAGAACAAGTTACATGGCGTTTGCTTTTGTTTTACTTTGTAGTTAAAATTTATGAGAAATTAATGGAAGTTTTACCTTTCAAACAAAAACCTCACGCATGTATTAATTCCCTTGTTCAATATCAGGAGCGAAGAAAAATCATGCTAACCTATAATAAAAAATGCCTACAACAGGAGTGGCATTCATCCAGGCAATCCAGAGCTTTACCAGTTGGCAAAGGAAGTGCTGTTTCTAGTGCAAGAGGTGTAAAGTGGTAGCTCATGTTTGTCATGATTAATTGCATAATTAGAATACATTATCATAGCCTCCTCGTGCTTGTAAGAACTTAGGCTTATGCAATAAACCTTGTTGTTCTTAACATGTCGCTTGTGTGCGAGTGAACATTATATGGTGTCAGAATAAAACATGGAAGTTTTCAAGCCTCCAGGAGCTCTAGTGCTTGAAGGAAATCTTTCCGAGAATTGGAGGAGATGGGTCCAACGCTTTGACCTTTACTTGACGGCGTCGGGAAAGATCGAAGAAAATGAAAAGGTGCAGTGCGCCATTCTGCTGCTCACAGTCGGCGAAGAAACGCTCGAAATATACAATACGTTCCTATTCGCAACTGGTGAAGATCCTAACAAGATTGCTCACCTAAAGAAAAAGTTTGAAGATTATTTCAATCCGAGAAAGAACACTGTGTTCGAAAGATACAAGTTTTGGGAATGTAAACAAAAAGACAGCGAATCTATCGATCAGTTTGTCACCGAATTGAAGACTCGTGCGAAGTCATGTGAATTTGGCGACCAGCAAGATAGCCTGATTCGAGATCCAATTGTATTTGGTGTAAGTGTCACTCGTCTTAAAGAGAGATTGCATCGTGAATCGTCTGATCTTACCCTTCAGAAAGCGGCGGGTCTTTTGCAGAGCGGCAGAAGCTAGCGCTAAACAACTAAAGGGAACTCCAGACATTGGAGAAGGTACCCGTTCACGCGATAAAACCAAGAAACAAACCAACCAAGCCAGCGCTCGCTACTAGCAAAACATCGAGCCAGCTGCAGCAATTTAACTGCAAGAATTGTGGAACAAAGCACTACACGCGATCGTGTCCAGCGTTTGGAAGACACTGTCACATTTGCAAAGGGAAACATCACTACGCTAACATGTGCCCACAAAAGAATTCTCGAGTACACACTGTGACTCCGAGCCTAGACGGCGCCATTGGTCGACAGTGCGAAGTTCAACCGAAGAATTCTTTATCGGAACAGTCACCGGTGTGACTAATGATTTAGCTTGGTTCTCCACCGTAACTGTTGGCGGATCTTCTGTTAAATTCAAGCTGGATACTGGCGCCAAAGCGAATGTTTTGCCACTCAGTGTTTACTCCGAACTCCAGCACAAGTCTCCTTTAATGGATACCAGTGTTGTTCTTTCCTCGTATGGAGATTTCAAGGTAAAACCCGAAGGGAAGATCACCCTGGCTTCTGAAGCTCAAGGATTAAAGGAAAGCCTTCAATTTTTCGTTGCTGCTGTTAATTCACCACCATTTTTGGGACTCTCGGCGTGTTCAAAATTAAATCTGGTGAAAAGAGTAGAAAGTGTTGCCCAGGCCCCTCGCACAAAAAAAGAAATTGTTGATACGTTTGCTGATGTGTTCAGTGGGTTAGGCTGCATGAAAGGCGAGTACCACATTGAGCTGGATGACTCAGTTCAGCCCGTCATTCACCCGCACTTGAGAAACTTAAAGCGAAACTTCAAGAGTTGGAGGAGAAAGATGTTGTCCAGAAAGTTGACAGCCCCACCCCATGGGTTAACAGCTTAGTCATTGTTGAAAAGCGTGATGGTTCTTTGAGACTGTGCTTGGATCCAAGAGATCTTAACAAGGCTATTCGGAGAGAGCATCACAGGATACCCACAGCAGAGGACATTGCAAGTCACCTCAGTGGCAAGAAAGTTTTCTCCATTGTAGATGAAAAAGATGGTTTCTGGCAGGTGCGCTTAGATGAAGAAATTCCCACCTCTGTACGTTCAATACCCCCTTTGGCCGCTATCGGTTTAAGCGTATGCCATTTGGCACACGTTCAGCACCAGAGGTGTTCCAAAAGAAGAATGAAGCCCGGTTTGGAGATATTGATGGTGTGGAGGTCATATTTGATGACATCACTGTTGGAGCTACAGATGAGAAGGAACACGATGAAACTATGCTTAAACTTCTGGAAAGAGCTCGACAAGCAAATGTTAAGTTCAACTCTGCAAAGCTGCAATACAAAGTTAGTGAAGTCAAGTACATGGGAAACACTGTTTCTGAATCAGGACCAGGAAGCCTACCAGCAAGTGCGAGGAAATGTGCCAATTTTTCAAAAAATGTGGCCGCCCTGACTCCACTGTCACCACAGGCAAACATTGTGCCCAAGAAATCAATCGAGAAACCACACTACAAACGTCACAGAATGAAGAAACTAACAGAATTCCATTCACCCTTTTTTCAGCAACAAATGCAGGGCGATCTACAGACAGGCAGACAGACAGCCTTTATTTTAGCACGATGACAATAAAAGCTATGCAGCTTATTCTAAAGTGAAGTTATTTGTTATTTTATTGTCTTGTTGTTTCAGGCCCCTGTTTCAACAGTAGTATAGTAGGCAGCATTTGCTTTTATCCAATCTTGCACGAGGAAAACAAGTTCTCGCTGAAGATATGCTGAATGCCGGAATAGTGTCTTCTATTCTCAGCTTACTCACCCCAGAAAAACACCTGGTAGATGTTGCTGGAGAAGTTGCTTGGGTGCTTTCATACTTAACAGCGAGGCCTGACTATGTTCCAGTATTTGTCTCAAGTGGCATCATTACCATTCGTGATCCTTTTTTGAATTCCCTTGCTCAGCAATCACCCCATAACAGCCAAGTAGTGACTCCATTGTTACGAAGTCTAGGTTAGATGACTGATGTGAAAAAGTAGTTAGTACTCATCTTCTTCTCAGTGTTCTTGACAAGAAACAGGTCTTGGGTCTAAGACTAGACATAGACCACTTTCATATAAATGGCAACCACCTAGTTACATTCTTTTGTATTAATGTTAATGAGACCTACTGCCTTCATTTTGAAGCAAATATTACTTTGAAATTTGCTTGTTGTTGCGAGGCTAGAAAGAGCTAAAATAAAATAAAATAAAGTGAAATACAATATTATTTCTAAACTATCCTGCTGTACATACATCTATGCATTTTCTTTTTAATTAAGGCCTTTTAAATTGTAGCTTATTTGCTTATCTATTTATTTGTTGTAAATCTATTTGTGATTAATATATTGTCACTGAAAAGCCCTGTAGGGCGAGTGTCAATAAAGTTAGTATTGTATTATATTGAACGCTGGACAAATTATTGACCAGTGACTTAATTATCACTTAATTTTATTTCTTGCAACAGGTCGCTATTTGTGTGTGCAATGTTTCCTACAATGCACCAAGTTATCTAAGTACTGTTTTATAGTTATGTGTCATGGATGCATTTGTCAACATTCTCATGTCACCTGACCAAGACACAATTGTCACTGGTCTTCCGTTTGTTGAGATGGCTCTAAGAAGTGTTCCAGCTTCCAAAGAAATGTTTGAGATTGCCAAGGGAGTGGCCTGTCTGGAGGCATTAGAGTACAGTTGTAATGGAACAGTGTCTTAGTATGCAAATGAATTAATTGACACTTACTTTATGGAAGAAGAGTCAGATGGGGAGAGAGTGAGTGATGGAGACGAAGGCAATAATTATGCCCGTCTTTGAGACATAGGAGTAACGAGATGAAACTCACTTTCCTTTTTGAAAACCGTTTTGTTTTTCTTTGGTTTACATGCAGAAATTTTTGTTTAGGTTCATTTGAGAAGTAGTTGGAGGCCTGCTTGCAACCATTACTAAGGAGTCCCTTATTCCTCAGAACTTCTTTCTATTTCTTAGTCAGGAAGTTCTTATCTGACCTGTAACTTGACAGATCCCAAGGCTGGAGTCATGTAGAACTTTTTACAATTTGCAAACCTCGTGTCTTACACATGTGTTGCTCGTATGACCATTCCCTTGGGCTGATTGGTTGAACTCAGCCAACACCATCTCAGGGGGACAGGATCATCCACCTCTTTTCATTGTTGGGAATCTCTGACAGTGCAATGTACTTTCCTTTTCACTTAAAGAAGGGGAGGGAAAGCAGTGTTTACTTTAGCTTGAATTTTTCCTATATCACTGTATCTAGATGGATTCATTTTTGTTTGGAAGCACTGTCTGCTATACATTGTTTTATTCCTCATATACATTGTCTTTTTCCTGCGACTCATGCAGAGAACGTTTTATGCCACTCTTTTGAAAGCAAAGGAGAGACTGAAAGAAATGTTTGTTTTTTGAAGTGCGGGTTATAGACGGACAGAAGATAGAAGTAATCCTCGCACTTAACTGGACAATTTAAGCAATAATTACTGTCACTTTATCATGGATGGAAATTGTGCCTGTGTAATTCACTTTTGTGACTAAGGCGCCTATCAATGTTTTGCCCCAGTGGGTGGAGGGCAGGCACACACGGGCTATTGACATCAAAGCCGTTCCCGTGACAGGGGCTACTCAGCTTTGATTGACCCAGGTCTCCCTCCATGGTTGGGCTTTTTGACATTTTCAGCGGAGAAGGAGTGAGAGAGAAAAGGTCAAATGGTTAAAAAATGGCGGGATTGCCTGAAGGCAGGGTTAAAATGGAGTCCAAAAGGGTAAGAATTTGTGCAATATTCCACCTAAAAACATGCGGCTTGCCTCTGTTCGGTTTGTTTTTGAACAACAAGTTATATGGCGTTTGCTTTTGTTTCAACATGATGAAACTATGCTTAAGCTTCTTGAAAGAGCTCGACAAGCAAATGTTAAGTTCAACTCTGCAAAGCTGCAATAGAAAATTAGTGAAGTCAAGTACATGGGAAACTTTGTTTCTGAATCAGGACTGAAACCTGATTTTGAGAAAGTGCGTGCTATCACACAGTTGCCGTTGCCTCAGAGCAAAGAAGAGTTGCAGAGGTTCTTAGGGATGGTGAATTATTTCTCCCAGTTTATTCCTAATCAGTCAGAAATTACTGCACCCTTGCGAAATCTGCTAAACAAAGATGTTATGTGGATCTGGTCGTATGAGCATACTCAAGCAGTGGAGCGTCTGAAGCAAATCCTCTCTAGTCAGCCTGTTCTGAAATTCTATGACCCCACTAAGCCAGTCAAATTGCAAGTGGATGCCTCTAAGTCTGGTCTTGGGGCATGTGTCCTCCAACATGGACACCCAATCGCTTATGTTTCTCGTTCCCTCACCCAAGCGGAGGAGTATTACGCTCAAATAGAGAAAGAACTTCTTGCAGTCGTATTTGGCTGCGAGAGATTTACCATTATGTTTATGGGCGGCCAGTGGATGTGGAGTCAGACCATAAGCCTTTAGTGTCTGTTAACAAGAAGCCTCTGACCAAAGTATCCCCAAGGCTCCAATGTCTGCTTCTCAGACTTCAGAAGTACGAAGTTAATATCATCTATGTCCCCGGCAAGTACATGTATGTTGCAGATACACTATCAAGAGCTTACTTAGATGAACCACCCTCGGAGGAAGAATTAAGTGATGACATGGAAGTAATCGTTCACAGCCTCGTGGAACGTCTTCCTATGACAGTCACTAAAGAGAAGCTTGCCCAGATGAAAGCAGCAGCAGCTCAAGATGAAATCCTTCAGATGTTAAGTAACGTTGTAAGGAATGGTTGCCCATCCCACAAAAGCAAATTACCTGCTTCCGTTGCCTACTACTGGAATTTGCGAGCTGAAATTCATGAAGCTGAAGGTCTGTTATTCCTTGGTGAGAAGCTCATAATCCCTCAAGAGATGAGACAGGATGTTCTAAACTGCATACATGAGAGTCACCTTGGTATGGAGAAATGCAAGTCAAGGGCTAGAGCTGTCGTTTATTGGCCTAGTATGTCTACTTCAATTGAAAGGATGATCTCCAAGTGCTCTGTATGTCTTAAGTACCAAAGAGAGAATCAAAAGGAGCCCTTGTTACCCCATGAAGTCCCTCAGAGGCCATGGCAGAAGCTAGGTGCAGACATATTTGAACTGAACTCTAAGTCGTATTTACTTGTTGTTGACTATTATCCTAAGTACCCTGAACTTTGTCTCCTAAGAGACAAGACAGCTGGTTCTGTTATAACTGGTATGAAATCTATATATGCCCGGCATGGAATTCCAGATGAAGTTATTGCCGATAACATGCCCTTTTCAATCAAGGAATTCCATCAGTTTGCAAAGGATTGGGGATTTGAAGTCACCACCTCGAGTCCCAGATACCCACAGTCAAATGGGATGAGTGAAAGAGCGATACAAACCATCAAGAAGCTGCTTAAAAAAGCATTTGAAGATGAAAATGACCCGTACATAGTTCTCCTGGAGTACAGGAACACTCCAGTCTCAGGACTAAAGGAGTCCCCTGCACAATTGCTGATGAGTCGCATGTTGAAGTCCAAGTTGCCTTCTACTGTATCCCTCTTGAAGCCTCAAGTGGTTCACAATGCCTATGACAAGCTCAAGGAGCATAGGGATAAGCAGAAGATGTACTACGATCACAGTGTAAAGCGGTTACCTGAAATCAAGCCACATGCAACAGTGCGTATACGAATGGGAAAGACCTGGGAGCCAGCAACTGTTACTGCCCAGCATGCAGCTCCTAGATCCTATGTAGTCTCAACACCTGACGGCACTGCCTACCGTCGCAATCGTCGACATTTGTTTCTGACAAATGAGCCCCCAGTAGTGAGTACGGGACCAGCCCTAGATGAAGCGGTAATACCGCCTGTGTCTGCCACACCCGCAGTTCCCGTTAGTAATGCTAAATCGGTCCTGCCTGCTGCCAATGAAAGCAGCCCTCTGCCAACACAAGCAAAGTGTACCTCCAGTGGCCGTATTGTGAGATTGCCAGCAAGATACAAGGACTATGTTATGAACTGAACTGTTCTTTTACAGTAAACAATGCAAACATTCTAGCAAAGTTCATTTTACTGATTCGTGCTTAATGATTGGTTGATCATTCATTCCAAGTTTATCTTGTTTTAAAAAAAAGGGAGGTGTCATGATTAATTGCATAATTAGAATACATTATCATAGCCTCCATGTGCTTGTAAGAACTTAGGCTTATGCAATAAACCTTGTTGTTGTTAACATGTCGCTTGTGTGCGAGTGACCATTATAATGTTCTTATGTAAATTAATTATCACTAATTTTCAACCGCAAAATTTGTCTATTTATCAATATACTTAACTGTGAGCGTGTATATTTTTTGTTTTAGGTTCAAATGTGCAAGAAAAGAGAGCAGAAGGATAAGAGCAAGGGCACACAAAGGGTAGGAATGGAACAGTGTCTCAGTATGCAAATGAATTAATTGACACTCACTTTATGGAAGAAGAGTCAGATGGAGAGAGAGTGAGTGATGGGGGCGAAGACAACATGCAGGTATTTGAGACATAGGAGTAACGAGATGAAACTCACTTTCCTTTTTGAAAACCGTTTTGTTTTTTCTTTGGTTTACATGCAGAAGTTTTTGTTTAGGTTCATCTGACAAGTAGCTGGAGGCCTCCCTGCCACCATTACCAAGGAGTCTTCTTATTCCTCAGAACTTCTACTATTTCTTAGTCAGGAAGTTCTAATCTGACCTGTAACTTGACAGATCCCAAGGCTGGAGTCATGTAGAGCTTTTTACAATTTGCAAACCTCGTGTCTTACACATATGTTGCTCGTATGACCATTCCCTTGAGCTCCTCATAGCTCTGGTGTTTATGTAAACAGTTCCTTTTTTTAATTAATGGTGTGGGTAAAATATAAATTTCATTGAGTGTTAGCCTGATTACTGTATTATTGTGAGCCCCCTTGATAAGCCAAGGTGCTTTTGGGGCAAACAATGGTTAATGTTTAAATTAAAAAAAAAAAGAAAATTGTTTCACGAAAAAATAACAATACCAGGTATATCTCAAAGAGTGTTACAGTACAACAGTACATACAGGCTTAAATCAGTGGGGAGGTTGAACTCAGCCAACACCATCTCAGGGCGATAGGGTCATCCACCTCTTTTCATTGTTGGGAATCTCTGACAGTGCAATATACTAATCCTTTTCACTTAAAGAAGGGGAGGGAAAGCAGTGTTTACTTTAGCTTGAATCGTTCTTATATCGCTGTACCTAGGTGGATTCATTTTTGTTTGCAAGCACTGTCTGCTATACATTGTTTTATTTCTCATATACATTGTCTTTTTCGTGCGACTCATGCTACTCTTTGAAAGCAAAGGAGAGACTAAAAGAAATGTCTTTTGAAGTGCGGGTTATAGACGGACAGAAGATAGAAGTAATCCTCGCACTTAACTGGACAATTTAAGCAATAATTATTGTCACTTTATCAGGGATGGAAATTGTGCCTGTATAATTCACTTTTGTCACTAAGGCGCCTATCAATGTTTTGCCCCAGTGGGTGGAGGACTGGTACACACGGGCTACTGACATCAAAGCTTTGCCCGTGACAGGGGCTACTCAGCTTTGATTGACCCAGGTCTCCCCCCATGGTTAGGCTTTTTGACATTTTCAGCGGAGAAGGACTAAGAGAGAAAAGGTCAAATGGTCAAAAAATGGCGGGATTGCCTGAAGGCAGGGTTAAAATGGAGTCCAAAAATTTAAGAATTTGTGCAATATTCCACCTAAAAACATGCGGCTTGCCTCTTTTTGGTTTGTTTTTGCAGAACAAGTTACATGGCGTTTGCTTTTGTTTCATTTTGTAGTTAAAATTTATCAGAAATTAATGGAAGTTTTACCTTTCAAACAAAAACCTCATGCATGTATTAATTCCCTTGTTCAATATCAGGAGCGAAGAAAAATCATGCTAACCTATAATAAAAAATGCCTACAACAGGAGTGGCATTCATCCAGGCAATCCAGAGCCTTACCAGTTGGCAAATTAAGGAAGTGCTGTTTCCAGTGCAAGAGGTATAAAGTATAGCTTATGTTCTTATGCAAATTAATTATCACTGATTTTCAACCTCATAATTTGTCTAGTTATCAATATATTTAACTGTGGGCGTGTATATTTTCTGTTTTTAGGTTCAAATGTGACGTGGCCATTTGGAATCAGCTCATCAGCATCGTAAAGCAGGGACGAGGAAAGCTGCTGAGACCCGTAGAAAAGACATGCAGAAAAAACAACAGCAAGAAAAGACAGCAGAAGGGTAAGAGCAAGGGCACACATAGGGTAGGAGTCCTGGCATTGAAATGTGCCTGAGTGCTCCTGAGAGAAATATCATAAGCAATTTTTTTTTGTTGTAGGTGTAAACACTGTTGTATATCTTTTCTGGTTCAGCCAGGTTGGAGTCCTGGCATTGAAATGTGCCTGAACACTCCTGGGATCTACAACATAAACAATATTAATGTAGATTTAGGGATGGTGCCTACCAATTCAAAGGTACGTTTGCCCCGGTTTATGATTATGTGGCAGAGATGTATCCAGGTTTTCAAATTTGGGGGTCCTCTGGACCCCTTTTTGAAAAGTATTGTATTGTATTGAAAGTTGGACAAATAATTGACCAGTGACTTAATTATCACTTAATTTTATTTCTTGCAACAGGCCGCCATTTGTGTGTGCAATGTTTCCTACCATGGACTAAGTTATCTAAGTACTGATTTAGAGTTATGTGTCATGGATGCATTTGGCAGTCACCTGACCAAGACACAATTGTCACTGGTCTTCAGTTTGTTGAGATGGCTCTAAGAAATGTTACAGCTTCCAAAGAAATGTTTGAGATTGCCAAGGGAGTGGCCTGTCTGGAGGCATTAGAGTACAGTTGTAATGGAACAGTGTCTCAGTATGCAAATGAATTAATTGACACTTACTTTATGGAAGAAGAGTAAGATGGGGAGAGAGTGAGTGAAGGGGGCGGAGACAATATTCAGGTCTTTGAGACATAGGAGTAACGAGATGAAACTCACTTTCCTTTTTGAAAACCGTTTTGTTTTTTCTTTGGTTTACATGCAGAAATGTTTGTTTAGGTTCATTTGACAAGTAGTTGGAGGCCTGCCTGCCACCATTACCAAGGAGTCTTCTTATTCATCAGAACTTCTTTCTATTTCTTAGTCAGGAAGTTCTAATCTGACCTGTAACTTGACAGATCTTAAGGCTGGAGTCATGTAGAACTTTTTACAATTTGCAAACCTCGTGTCTTACACATATGTTGCTCGTATGACCATTCCCTTGAGCTCCTCATAGCTCTGGTGTTTATGTAAACAGTTCCTTTTTTAATTAATGGTGTGGGTAAAATGTAAATTTCATTGAGTGTTAGCCTGATTACTGTATTATTGTGAGCCCCCTTGATAAGCCAAGGTGCTTTTGGGGCAAACAATGGTTAATATGTTTAAATTAAAAAAAAAAAAAAGAAAATTGTTTCGCGAAAAAATAACAATACCAGGTATAACTCAAAGAGTATTACAGTACTACAGTACATACATGCTTAAATCAGTGGGGAGGTTGAACTCAGCCAAGTTCACCATCTCAGGGCGATAGGATCATCCACCTCTTTTCATTATTGGGAATCTCTGACAGTGCAATATACTAATCCTTTTCACTTAAAGAAAGGGAGGGAAAGCAGTGTTTACTTTAGCTTGAATTTTTCTTATATCACTGCATCGAAGGTGGATTCATTTTTGTTTGCAAGCACTGTCTGCTATACATTGTTTTATTTCTCATATACATTGTCTTTTTTGTGTGATTCATGCAGCGAACGTTTTATGCTACTCTTTTGAAAGCAAAGGAGAGACTGAAAGAAATGTTTGTTTTTTGAAGTGCGGGTTATAGACAGACAGAAGACCCTCGCACTTAACTGGACAATTTAAGCGATAATTACCTTTCAAACAAAAACCTCATGCATGTATTAATTCCCTTGTTCAATATCAGGAGCGAAGAAAAATCATGCTAACCTATAATAAAAAATGCCTACAACAGGAGTGGCATTTATCCAGGCAATCCAGAGCTTTACCAGTTGGCAAAGGAAGTGCTGTTCCCAGTGCAAGAGGTATAAAGTAGTAGCTTATGTTCTTATGTAAATTAATTATCACTAATTTTCAACCTCATAATTTGTCTATTTATCAATATATTTAACTGTGGGCGTGTATATTTTCTGTTTTTAGGTTCAAATGTGACTTGCCCATTTGGAATCAGTTCATCAGCATCGCAAAGCAGGGACGAGGAAATCTGCTGAGACCCATATGTAAAGAAGTTGATATCTCACACTAAACAAATAGCAATCGTTCGTGTTTACAGATCCTTAATGTCCGTCATCTTGAAGAACGTACAATCTACGTACCCGAGCCCGCCGACTTGTCACCGGTCTACTACACACTACAGCATTGGTTCATGCCCTTTTTTTTTAAACAACCGTAAACGTTCCTTTGTGTCTGCAAAATAACCAGAAATGTGGCAATGTAAACGATAACAAAGTTTCCATAACAAATGTCGATAAATGTTCCGTAAACAATGTAGTCCTTAAGGTATGAGGGCCTCTTGCTAGCCCTTCCTGACCGTGTATGGTATGGGCCGCCCTGGCCTTCTGGCGAGACAAGTTCTTTGGTGGACTCTGTTGGTTCCTTTTCGCCTTCTGCAGCTTGTGGACTTTGTTCATACTGGTCATCTCCAGGTAAGCTGAAAGGGGTCAGTCTAAGGTGTCTCCGATTTCCCTCCAAACATGTCCAATATACCCAAACGGATACGATTCGTCTCGTCAAACCGATGGTCCATTGGTACGAATGGTAGGATTGGTACCGATAGAAAGTGATGTCATTCCAATGGTTTTATTGGTGAAAAACAAGTTTGCTTAAATTAAACCAAGTAGAAACGCGCTAATAACTATGAATATTCCTCGTACTATAAGCCAACCACACAAAACACGTTCGCTTTCACAAATAGAACCATTGGAATCACTACTAACACCAACGGAGTCTATTTGTGAGTATTGGACAACCCTCGCTCATCAGTCGGTAGAGCAGCGCACATATCCATTAGTGAGGGTTGTCCAATACTCGCTCATCAGTCGGTAGAGCAGCGCACATATCCATTAGTGAGGATTGTCCAATACTCACAAATAGACTCCCTCACTAATGGATATGTGCGCTGCTCTACCGACTGATGAGCGAGTATTGGACAACCCTCACTAATGGATATGTGCGCTGCTCTACCGACTGATGAGCGAGGGTTGTCCAATACTCACAAATAGACTCCGTTGGTGTTAGTAGTGATTCCAATGGTTCTATTTGTGAAAGCGAACGTGTTTTGTGTGGTTGGCTTATAGTACGAGGAATATTCATAGTTATTAGCGCGTTTCTACTTGGTTTAATTTAAGCAAACTTGTTTTTCACCAATAAAACCATTGGAATGACATCACTTTCTATCGGTACCAATCCTACCATTCGTACCAATGGACCATCGGTTTGACGAGACGAATCGTATCCGTTTGGGTATATTGGACATGTTTGGAGGGAAATCGTTTGCAAATGTAGTCCTTCCTTGTAACCGTGAAAGGGGCTATTGGAGCTTAAGTTCAACAAGAAATAGCGTTTCTTAGCTAAGCCGCGCTGATCTACAGTATTTAGGTCTAAAAACCCCGTTGAAGACGGTTAACTTTCAATTGTTTTGCTGGGTACTACTATGTCAATACTCTAAAAAATTCCACTTTCCAGGAGCTTGTCTCGTTAGTCTAGTGGATATCGGAAACTGCAAGGTGAAGCCATCGATCTGGATTCAACTCTTTGCCTCGCCTATTGTGAATCTTCTCAGCTTGTTTAAAATGTTTGTTTCTTTGAGGTAGATTTGAAGTTTAAAGTAGATTGTACGTCGTGTAACTTGAATGAAAAGAGAAATGTCAGTTACAGGGATAGAAATAAGTGACGACCCTGTTGTGCGGCCGCGGATGCCTTGCAGGTTTTGAGACATTTAAGACTAGTTTTTCACTGAAGAACGTTGTGGCTCGGCTGGATTCAACGAGGTCAGTCTTCCTCTGTCAGGCTATAAACAAAAATTTGAAAAAATGTGACAGACCTACACGGTCTCCCTTTTGCGGGTTTGTTGTTTCAGATAATTATGAAACCTTCATTTTACAGTTTGCTTTAACGCGTCAGTATTGTTTTAAGATTTCACACTGCTAGGTTGTACGTACGGACAAATGGTATGGTTTTCTCGCTAGTTTTGTCTTTTGTTTAAGTGCCGACTGCCTTCCAAAAAAATTGATCTCAGATGGTGTTTCTCGATAAGATGCGTAGGGTAGCCTCGCCCTTCAAGACGGGCCTTCAGTCGAGATAGTGCCTCCTCAAATGTTGTTTTGAAGAGTTTGTTCGGCGAAACCTACTAACCTCTCCGTTGATAGGACCCTTCTTGACACCGGGCGGGTGACAAGAGGTAAAATGCCTCAATCAGTGAATTGGAAGGTTTCAGTCGGCGCGGCTGGTGATATGTTTTGATATGGTGAGTAGATTCTTTATGGAATCGTTCTCCTTTGTATACTGTTGTCGGGCTAGGAAAGGGATCTTCTTTTCTGAAATTTAGGCAGTTAACTTTATCGTCACGTTGACGTTGTTAGCTTGTGGAAGGAACAGGTTGATTTCCCGTTTATTTACGTCCCATAGTGAGAAAATTCCATCGATAAAACGTTTCCATGTGGTTGGTTTAACGTTACTCTGGCCTAGCATCTTTGTTTCAATTTCTGTGAACAAAACACTGACCTACAGTCTATGTACTACCATGCACAAATTTGACTGCTAGTCCATGTACTACCATGCACAAACTTGACTGCCTTGTTAATGAAATGCTGTGTATTCAATATCTTATACCAGCATTGAATGTACAGTCGGATTCTCTTCGTGCTTAAGTATTCATTTAATTAGCTTGGCACTCTTTTATGCAAATTCGTTTCAACTTAGCCTTTTCACAAACCGCATTTTATCTTTATGTAACCTTGATAATGGCGCAAGATGCACCGAAACGTCGGTTTCTATCACTTATATTTCGGCATGTAGATAAACAGGAAATCAACCCGTGTTCATTGCACAAGCTAACAACTTCAACCTAACGACTAATTTAACCGCTTAAATTTCAGAAAAGGAGATCACTTTCTTAGACCGACAACAGTATACAAAGGAGAACGATTCCATAAAGAATCTATTCACCATATCAAAACATATCACCAGCCGCGCCGACTGAAACCTTGCAATACACTGATCGAAGTATTTACCTCTTGTCACCCGCCCGGTGTCAAGAAGGTTTCAAAAACGGAGAGGCTAGTAGGCTTCGCCGAACAAACTCTTTGAGGAGGCACTATCTCGATTGAAAGGCCGTCTTGAAAGGCGAGGCTACCGTACGCATTTCATCGAGAGAACACCATCTGAGGTCACTTTTTCTGAAAGGCAGTCGGCACTTAAAAAGCCAAAACTAGCGAGAAAACCCTACCATTTGTCAGTACGTACAACCCAGCGGTGTCAAGTCTTACATGTAATCGTGCAGGTCTGTCACATTCTTTCAAATTTTTGTTTATAGCCTGACAGAGGGAGACTGACCTTGTTGAATCCAGCCGAGCCGCAAGGTTTTTTAGTGAAAAACTAGTCTTAAATGACTCAAAACCTGCAAGGCATTCGCGGCCGCACGACATGCAGCCAAAACGGCGGAAAATGACGCACGTGAATCACGGTAATGCAATCACGTATTGCATACTTAATAAGAATGAAAAAAAAAAAAACGATACAAATATAAATACATATATAGAACGAATATAAAATAAAGAGATAAAAAATAATATACGTGCTTAGCACTTACATTGAAATCAATAGGAAGAGATATAAAATATATCAAAGCAAAATAAAAAACAAAGAAAGAAAAATTACGGCACAGAAATTTAATACATGCATTACAAAATAAAGCTGTTTGAATATTGACTGGAAAGGCTCGCCATACCAATCGAACCAGTTTCTTCACTTATCAAATAGTGAACGAAGATGAAATTATTGGACTTATTAGCCCTGCATTTTGG
>NC_090878.1:12881666-12884166 GCF_036669935.1 Montipora foliosa | reverse complement strand
AAGTTTACAATCATTCTCTTTCTCAAAAGTGAATTTCATGTTAGGGTGCCGTGAATTGATGTAATCAAAAAATGACATACCATCCTGTTCGTTGTGAAAGACACAGAAGGTGTCGTCAACATAACATAACGCCTATAGAGTAGAGGGAGATTCGAATAGTTGAAATTATTAAGCCACGTTTCCTCGTGGAAACCAAGACAAAGATTAGCTAGGATGGGTGCTAGTGGAGAGCCCATCGCTACCCCATCAACGTGATCATAAAATTTGCCATTAAAAAGAAAATGAGTCTCGGCTGTAGCGAATGAGAACAATTTCTTAAGGTAGGATTTTTTGATCGGAAATTGAGGGTCATGCTCGAGAATAAGATCAACGGCAATATCAATAGTTTCATTTAACGGAATATTGGTAAATAAACTTTCAACATCGATGGAAATGAGAAACTTGTTGTTAAAATCGAAACTCCTGAGCTCTTCAACAAAAGAGAATGAATCTTTTACCGAATACTTACTAGGCAGAAGTGGAGCAATTAGAAAACTTAAATACTTAGCTAAATTATAATCAGTATAAGCTCCAATAGAAGAAACAATTGGTCTAAGAGGTGGTTGATTGTGATTTTTACGTTTCTTATGTAATTAAGGAAGGCCATAAAATTTTGCTGGTTGTGAGCTCTTGGGAAAAATCTTAGTATAGGTATCATTATCAATAGAATGATTTTTCTTAAGTACACTAATGAAAAGTTTAAGTCTGCCTTCTCTTAATAAAGTGGGATCTTTGTCTAATACTTTGAATTTAGATTTGTCATTGAGTGTATCAAAACAGGAATCTAAATAAATGTTACGATCTAAAATAATTACTCCATTACCTTTATCAGGCTTGAGAATTATAATACTAGAATTGTTCCTAAGAGTTCGTAGGATACGGTGTTTCTTTAGATCGTTGCTTGAAGGACGGTAGGAGGAGATATAGTTTTGAGCCAGGTGAGCGATTTCAGTTTTTAGGTGTGTAGCGGAGTTTTCGTCCATTAGTTTCTTCTTCATGGTGTAGTGGATCTTTTCGAAGGAAGCCAGAATGTCTGTCTTGTTGACATGATGAGGTTTGATGGAGAATCCCAGCCCATTCTTTAGAAGTTCAAGTTCATCATCAGTTAGATTAAACGAGGAGATTGTTTACAGTTTCATTCGGTGAGAAGGGTAGTACGGCATTTTTAATTAGGCTTTTAAGTTTCTTCCGATGAGTTGAAATAACTTTAGAGATGTTCTTTTCGACATTTTTCTTTAAAGCTCTCTGTAGAAGGTACCAATCAACAGAATTCAGAGAGTTCTTAACGCGTTCGATTAACTTTTCACAGTCACAGGTTAGTTTGTTGAGCTCTTTTTGACGCTTGGAGATGGCACTGCGAAGAAGGCGTTTGCGAATAGCGGCGACATCATGACGGTTGGTGTTGGGTAAAGGGAAACAGATAAATTTCATTTTTATTTCGTTTGTAAATTTTAGAATTTTTTAGCTAAAACGTGTATTTTTGGTACCCGAGGGGGATGCACGTGCACCCAGTGCTCCTCCCCTAGATCCGCCCTTGGAACCAATGGCACGATAAGTATTGTACTGGACCGTGTTTCTTTATTGAGATTCTTAAAGTACAACACTAATTAATTAGTTCTTTTTAACATTTTGTAAAGGGTAATCAATGTTGCATTGTTTGGTTTTAACTAGTGGTTACAATTTTTTCTGAATGGAAAGATTTACAAGGAAACAGATTCGTCCCTTGGGGACAATAAAATGAAGAAAAACAACACTAATTAATTAGTTCTTTTTAACATTTTGTAAAGGGTAATCAATGTTGAATTGTTTGGTTTGAAGTAGAGCTTACAATCTTTTCTGAATGGAAAGATTTACAAGGGAACAGATTGGTCCCTTAGAGACAACAAAATGCAGAAAAACAAGTTTGTTGTGATCAGAGGGTAGTCATAAAACTAATTGCATTTGATTGTCTCTCCTTTTTTCATCACGTTCTGGTTTAGTCATAATAGTTTTCGCTCTCTTTTCACATTACCTGTTGCTGTTATACATGTCGTGTGAAGACACACACAGGAAAGTTTTCTGTCCTAATGGTGGCGATATTGTCAAATTGCTATATATTTTTTCACAAGAGATGAAGCGCGAGTCTCCTGTTGATTATGTACAATAGCTATTCATTCATTAAAAATCATCTCAAAATGACATGATATAAGGTTGACGATAAACGTTGTTAAAAAGATTTCAAATCAAGCGATTCCATCGAAAACATGAATTTCAGAATTGCTTATTTTTGCTTTAAAATGTCTGTGCGCCGCCATTTTGATACATTCTGGCATTGTACGGTTGCCTTATTTATTATATAAAAGCATCTTGTGCATCATATCACAATTATACGCGATGAAAGTACCATTTTGCTCTTGTAGCGGCATAATTTGATGAACAAATAATACAAGAACACAAGCCATTCATATTCAAATAAGTGGCT
>NC_090878.1:12871666-12876666 GCF_036669935.1 Montipora foliosa | reverse complement strand
GAGTCGTATGGAAGGTCTCGCAAGGGAAATGTGATTGTCTTGATTTGAGAGTACAATGACTTGGAAGCAATAGAAGATGCTAAGACAAAATTCTCAGGTTATGATTACTCCAGTATAAAGTGAGTTGACTAGATGTGACATCGGCGTTGTTCAATGTGACAAAGATACTTGTAGAGTTGAACTCTATCTTTATGAAAACGAAAAACTAAAATGCCTGGTGATCAAATGGCTGATATGTAAATTTTATCTCCTGGCCAAGCACAGCTTGCCCAAGTTTAGAACAGGTGCTCAATACGTAATGGCTCCTGCTCAGGGTAAGCGGAATGTGGAAATATTTTTAAAATGACTGTTTGATATTGTGAGGGTTGGTTAAATCAAACTACCACGTTCTTCGTGTTTCATTATTTCCTATCAACTTGTTTCTTGTGCAAATATGACGCAATTTCAACGAATTATCGTTTTTTTCTTCAAACAATAAACTTGGGCAGGAGGTCATTACCCGGAGCCTCCATCTTCCATATATACCCCCTGAGTCAACCCTTTCCTTTATCTTTCTATTTTTAGAGGCATTTCGCAGGGGGGCTTTAGTGGGTGTTTTCACAATAGCCAATCATAAGAGACCTATTGTCAGCCATTACTTACGTCACATACGTATTTGACGTATGCTAACTGCTGTACGTATGTTCTCGGTCATATACAAATATAGTAGTTCTAAAAATAGAAAGATGCAAGAACGGGTGGATACAAGGGCAACCTCGTCCCCAGAGCGCGAGTGGAGCCACAGGCTAACACAAACGGATTTAAGTGACCGTTAAAACCGTTTGTGAACAATTTTCCTACTTTTCGTGAATAGGAGATGTCTATTTATATTCCATATCTATAGGAATTAGAAGAAAGGTGAACGAAATTAGCAGTATTTGTTTATTTCTGGTGATCCATTTTGAATCATGAGCTGACGCGAGCAGCTTTTAGAATTGCGTATGTGGCGTTTGCACGCACGCTCAGCTCTAAACCCTTTCGAGCCTCCTTAACACGGAAACAATGGATAGAGTTCACCAAGCTCCTACTTGCTATGAAAGAGTAATTAACTGCTCAATTCCACCCATCCAAGATTTTTCACTCTCACCCCAGCTTTCTTTCAACAAAGAAATGGCCCTAAACGATCGATCGAAACCACCAATTGACCGAATGCATAAATGGCGGCCAAAAGAGTATTCTTTTGTTTATGTGCTTATGAGACTCACTAGCCTCGCTCTCAAGCAACCTTTCTTTTGTATTTTGTCCATGCAAACGAGGCTAGTGAGGCTAATTAGCTCCTAAACAAAAGAATGGTTTTTTGGCCGCCATTTATGCATTCGGTCTATTGTGTCCGCGAATTCGCTTTCTGTCTAGTATGAAACGTTCATAAGTGGGATGCACAACTTTTCAAACTAGCAACTAGCCTTTCCAGTATTTTGAACACTGAACTCCAAAAAATAACATTGGAATATTACCGGTATACAGTTATGACCTCATACAACAACAGTTACTGCTCTAAAAATTGTCCCCAAAGTTTTGATTTCTAGAGCTTTTTGCATGTTTTACTTCGTTTTCAAGGTGCGGGTTATCCACCAGTTAGGGTAATCTGCTGACTGTTTATTCGGTTATTCTCTACTTTCGAATTCCCCATAATACACTTTGTTTGCCCCCCAAATTTTGCATAAACTATTGTTTTCAAATGCTCTTCGGGACACTGCATATTCCCAAGAGCATTTGAAAACAATGGTTTATGCAAAATTTGGAGGGCAAACAAAATGTATTATGGGGAATTCCAAAATGGATAATGCAATAATTGTCCCGCTTGCAAAACTGATCAGGCTATATTCACTTAACCTACATTACACTAAATTTGCACTAAGGAATTTTGCAAAAGAATTTATAAACTGTGTTCATCGTTTGGTATGACTTGTTCCTGGAGAATAAGAAAAGATGTTGAGAGTTTCACATGGAGGCAAAAAATAAACAGGTTCTTATTTTAGAAAATCACCTTGACATTTCAACCGTCTGAAACAAATTTTAAACTGCACAGATCTTGTTTAAAACCCTTTTTTATGTTTATGATTGAAATACAAAGATATCGGCATCCTCATCGGAGGAAATCAGTCATACCATATGTATTGTAGAGTAGATATCTTTTTTATGGAAATAACCAATCTAAGAACTCAGCCTAAAACTACTGCTAATACCATAAGAATCTATTTAGCATCACTTTGAAAAAGTGAGGTTCTAATGTGGGTGTTTACTGTAGTGTGTACTTATAAATTCCGTAAATAAGAACTGATCACTCTGCCACTCCATTGTATAAAAGTGGATTCGAAGAAACAGGATAGTCCCTCTTGGAAATGTAACTTCAGTCTCTTAGAGAAAAAGGGGTACATTAAATTGATAACGGAAACGTATAATCACTGCATGGAAGAACCCTAACCCTAACCCTTGGTTAAGTCCCAGTTTCCTCTGGGACTTAACCAAGTACAGAATCCTATATGGAACTATTCTCCACAGTAAACAGAAGGCTAGAAATAGGAAGCAGGCGTTAACAGTATTCAAGAAAAAACTCAAAGAATCGTGCAATAAAGTGTGAGGCGCCAAATATAGAAATTTTAAGAGCAAATGTCCAGAAAAATCAAAGAAAATCAAATTTCTTCGGCAAGGCTTTAAAACTTAATTTCGCTCCCCTTTTGCAAATAGCTAGCCCCTAGCAAGAATACAAACAGGCTGAGGTTTTTTCCTCGAAATAGTTTGGTGTTTCCGAGAAAAACGACATTTTCGAGTTAAACTCCAGACTCAGTTTAGCGAGTCCCAACTGGGTTGAAAATCGACCATTTTCATTCGTTTCGCATGTCGCAACTATCCAGCGCAGAAACATTGTAATACAACCAACTTATTGCATAACTTTTCCTTGTCCAAAAAATGCAATTTCAAGAATATTGGATTAATCTAATTATTTCGTGGTAAACAAAACCAGAGTGTTCTCCAACGTTAAGTTCTTCGGTCAGTGAAAAGAACTGTTATTTTGACCATGTGCCATATCACCGAATTTTATAAGATTACGGCTTTTAATGAAGAAAGGGTAGGTCTTTCAATATATGTAAAATTTAGTTTGGGCAATTGATTTAGCAACGCGAAAAAATTCTTCAAAATCGCTTACAGAGACAGAAAATCACGCCAGCAGTGTCGAGCGCGTGACCAAAATTATTATTATTGTATCGGCTATCTACGCACAAATATTTCTTTAGCTCGAAGCGTCGGCGTTACAAAGGTTTAAATAGCATAAACATGCTTACCTTCTCCGATTTGTAACATCCTGAATTTTGCAAACTGTTTCTTTCCCTGCATATTTTCAGCGGCGTTCTCGAAAGGCCCACACCAGAATTTGAAGAAAAACAATAACTGCCAAGTTTTGGTCCATCAATACATATGTATTCATTGAATTATCAAAATCCGTGCTATTTGTGTCCTTTGATTTAGCAAGCAGTGACCTCTAAAGTTTTATTCAATATGCGCCTCTCGGGTTTCCATTTTGAAGACGTTGAAACTCCTACGTGTTGTTGACTTTTGACGTGTAATTTGCATATTTATACCAGAGGCACAGCGCGCGCCACAACATTTGTACGTGGGGGTGAGGGTGGGGATTACCGACCAGGAAATGCCCCTTCATCAGGCAAAAATCAAACACTTTCACTGGTCACTGGTCAAGAGAACAGACAGTGCAAGTAGAAAGTAAAGCGTCAGAAAAAATCAAAATTGACCAGTAAAGCCCGAAGAAGGGGGTAACCCTGCGTTGGACTAGCATCCCATCCAGGAGGGAGTAGAAATGCTCGTCGTTGCTTCATGCTACTGAAACCGGGATAAGCTCCAGCTTTATGGGCCATTAGGGTTGATTGTAGACGTTTTACCCCCGCCCCCAAAGCTCTTCCTTTGGGTCTGTGGGCGAAAAGTATTTATTGTCGAGTTAACAAGCCATTTGAGTATCTGTTTGAAAAAGAGGGGGGAGTGGTAGGTACACATTTTATAAATGCGTTCATTGTGAAATCACCTTTCTCGAAGCTGAAGACATAAATAGAATTGGACATAACAACTGTTCACCGTTCCGCGATTTTTTATGGGTTTGTTTACTGCTGGTAAGAGGGATTATTTCTTGTCCGACCGATCAATACATGTACTCGAGTGAAAATCGCTCTAAAAGGCCTCCTATCTGTGCCTTATTGGTATTGGTTTATGTACGTTAGTCATACCTGAACCCACAGGAACAAGGATGCCTGTTCGCTCGAAAATGAGCTTTGATATTTCTCTTCCGACGCCTCTATCTCCTTTTACAGACTTTGTATTTCCTTTACCCTGACTGTGATGTGCAATCTCGTTTGGAACTCTACATGTATTGGAGCTCCTTCGCCATCCAATGCAAGCTCAGACCGATGAAAGGGACAAATAGTTAGATTGCTTACATCCTGTTGCGTAGTGAAAATAGCCGCTCTTAGAAGAATAAGTTCTTGCTCTCCAGTTACCCCGGTAAAAGACCAAAGTGACTTGTGACTTTCTATGTCCCTTACACAAGACAATAACGGTACTTCATTCACTGATTTGCTTTGGTCCCGTCGATCGTGAGAACAATTACTACCAACTATTGCTTTAAATGAACACGAAACTGCCATGATTTTACTGGTGGCTTGTTACAAATTTCTCGTGAGAAAAACGACTTGGTAGGAGTTAATTAAGTTAGTGTCGTCTAGGAAAAGCAAACAAAATGAAATCTCAAAAACCCACATTTTAGTTAAATGGTCAATAGTACGAAATAAAGTCAAGTGAAGCTATGATCCTCGCAGTCATATCCGTAGTTCAATATATGATTCATTTCATATATCATTTGATAGCATGAAGCAAAATTTTTTTCGCATAACCAACACTGAGATTCCAGTGCGTTTCTTTTTTCGGCTGAAGCTCAGTTTACAAAGATCCCCACC
>NC_090878.1:12864166-12869166 GCF_036669935.1 Montipora foliosa | reverse complement strand
TGCCTTTTCGCGTACTTCTAAACGTCGGAATCGATCCAAACTTTCCACAAAAAAGGTTTTTTTCTATTTTGGCTTTATTCAGAGAGAAATTTCGCTTTCCGGGGGAGAAATTTTTAGCTAAGCAACGCTGAGCGCAATCATTTACCATATAAGGTCAAACTAAGGTATATGAGCTGATAACCGAGTTTGAGTGAGCCAATCGGAGCACACCAGATGCATTATCCGAGGTTGAGAATTTAACAATGCAGGATATTCAAACAATTATTCTCTGAGTATTGGTATTAAAGAAATATGCCGATAAATTTCATATCAATTCTTTGAAGACTGCCTTAGACTGTTACCTCAAATTGTCAGTTATGTCTCTAGTTAATTTTAAAATAAAAAATTGGGAATTTCAGTTTAGTATCTTAAATAATCTATTGTCTACGAACCAGAAGATATTTCAATCAAAAATGATGAAGCCCCACCACGTGCACCTTTGCAAAAAAGGAATTGAATCCATTTAACATTTACTTTGTATAGTGATGTCACATTTTTTCGGAAAGCATTTTGCTCTTGGCTTCCTGAATACAACATTGAGTTCCACCCTTCACAATAAACATTTTAAATCATTTAGAAAAAACAGCAATAAAATATATGATTTAATGGACTACAGGTTCTTAACAGAATAAATTGTGAGAAATGTGAGAAATCTCTCTGATCAAAGCTCAATTTTGCAAGCTTGTTGATGCATAATGAAAACTTAAGCTACGATCAAAATGTCTGAAACAGAAAAAGAATACAAAGGCATTAAATTAAAAGGATTAAAAAAAACTTTAATTCTCCATCACCTGTGCTTCCCATTTATTTTCCCATTTCACCCTTTTATAGTGCAAAATGATGGCTTGTTCAAATAAAATAAAATAATAAAGACAACGTAAATCTACATCAACCTTTAAAAACAAATACAAAAAATACTTTCAGAAATATTGTACATCACCAGTGGTTTCGCTTATTTTCGTATTTCATACTTTTATAGTGCAAAACGATGGTTTGCAAATCAGAGGAAATGCTATAGACCAGGTAAGCCAAAATCAAGCAACAACCCACATGATAAGAAAAGAAGTGGTTGGCAAGCCCTAACCAGCAACGGTAGGGCAAAGACCCAAACCCCCACTTTGGGTCTGAGACCTCGTCACTAGCCCCCAACTCCCCCCTAGTGGGTCTGAGACTTAGACTAGTCCCCAAACACACCATGGCTACTAAGTCTTTGGGTTAGTTGGTTACTGAGGGTGTGTTCGCTTGACTGTATTCTGGAATAGGAATACATGGAATACAAGTTAAACATCTTTTGTTTTTACGGAGATTCACTTTAAAATTGTCAAACATCTGAAAAAATGCTATTTGAAACATATTTTTGTTATCCTTGCTGCTTCAAAACGCTGGACATACCATTTTAAAATATCACGCCACTTATTCTTATTCCGGAGTAGGAATAAATGAAGTGGTGATTTAAAATTGTATGTCCGGTGTCTTCAAGCACCAAGGAAAATAAAGGTATGTTTAAAATACCATTTAAGCGGGTGTTTGACAAGTTTAACATAAATCTGTGTAAATACTTAGGGTTAGCTGATTTTTACAAGTTTTATTAAATTCCTTAAACTCCAAAAGTTTGGAAGTACGAAATACAAGCGAAGAAAGCGAGTAAACCCGAGCGAAATCGAAAAACATGATGAAGATGCGATGTTGTGTAAAACCTTGTGGTCATACAGACGTAGGCTCACCACAAAAACATCTCTTGCCTTTTCGCGTACTTCTAAACGTCGGAATCGATCCAAACTTTCCACAAAAAAGGTTTTTTTCTATTTTGGCTTTATTCAGAGAGAAATTTAGCTTAGCAACGCTAAGCGCAATCATTTACCATATAAGGTCAAACTAAGGTATATGAGCTGATAACCGAGTTTGAGTGAGCCAATCAGAGCACACGAGATGCATTATCGGAGGTTGAGAATTTAACAATGCAGGATATTCAAACAATTATTCTCTGAGTATTGGTATTAAAGAAATATGCAGATAAATTTCATATCAATTCTTTGAAGACTGCCTTAGACTGTTACCTCAAATTGTCAGTTATGTCTCCAGTTAATTTTAAAATAAAAAATTGGGAATTTCAGTTTAGTATCTTAAATAATCTATTGTCTACGAACCAGAAGATATTTCAATCAAAAATGATGAAGCCCCACCATGTGCACCTTTGCAAAAAAGGAATTGAATCCATTTAACATTTACTTTGTATAGTGATGTCACATTTTTTCGGAAAGCATTTTGCTCTTGGCTTCCTGAATACAACATTGAGTTCCACCCTTCACAATAAACATTTTAAATCATTTAGAAAAAACAGCAATAAAATATATGATTTAATGGACTACAGGTTCTTAACAGAATAAATTGTGAGAAATGTGAGAAATCTCTCTAATCAAAGCTCAATTTTGCAAGCTTGTTGATGCATAATGAAAACTTAACTCATTTCTCTACCTTCCCAACCACGAGAAAACCGCGGTAAATCTGCCATCGCCAAAAAAAGTTATTTTTCTCAAAAAATATTTAAAGTTAGGGGGAAAAAAATACATCATTTTAAAGCTAAGAAAATAAGCTTTCCAACAGCATATAACTTATTTACAGACAACTGAAACCTTTTATAAAAGCGAAAGTTGAACGAAAAAATTTAAGAAAAATAACAAAAAAAAAAGTTTTCCAGGCAAAAATTGGTCATTTTAGCGTTGATTACGAATTTTTGGCTGGAAAATAAAATTTTCTTCAATTTATCAGCTTTCTTGGCCATAAATTTGACCGAAAACTGATGAGGCACGAATATTTTTGGATTTTTTTGAGATAATCGGATTAGCGATCAATCCGTTTTGTGATAAGGTGATGACAAGGCAAATTTGCGACCCGTTGCTAACGGCAACGGAAGCGATCGCATTACGAATAATGAACATCTGTTTGCAAAAAACCACCCAAATAACCGATTTTTCGACGGAAAATTCATCCCAGAGGATAAAACTATTCACTGGACATGTAATAAAGGTAAATATGTGAGAGCAAAAGCGAAAACAAGCGAATATTTTGAGGAAAAACACAATTCTGTGAGATCACAGGACATGTGCTCGCAGACACGCAATTGCTTCGCTAAATAATTAATCTTACCTTTTCAGCGATTTTAACGCTTGAAATCCCATCCAATGAACCACAAATCCTTTTCTTTATCTATTCCGAAGCATGTAGTGTAATTTTTTGGCTGAAAAACTTTAGAAAAACCGCTTCGCGAGAGCTCGGCGATCGATTGAAAATTTGGTCATTGCATCGGCTCAAATTGCCTGAATTAGAATGGACGTCATGTAGGCGTCATGAAAGCTAGAAAGCCGAGATTTTCAGGGAAACTGGGGATATATCTCCCCAGTAAACACGCCAGATTTCAGCGCGATCGATGAAAAGGACGCTGCGCTACGAATCTTACAAGAAAGGTTTCTTTTACGAATCATTTTCGGTGCGGGCTAGGGGAAAGATCAAAATGTCTGAAACGGAAAAAGAATACAAAGTCATTGTATATTAAAAGGATCTTTAAAAAAAACTTAAATTCTCCATCACTTGTGGTTTCCATTTATTTTCCCAATTCACACTTTTATAGTGCAAAATGATGGCTTGTTTAAATCAAATCAAATGCTAAAGACAACGTAAATCTACAGCAACCTTTAAAAACACAAATATAAAAGATACTTTTAGAAATATTGTTCATCAGCTGTGGTTTCACTTATTTTCATACTTTTATAGTGCAAAACGATGGTTTGTGCAAGTCTGAGGAAATGCTCGAAGTCAGGAAATGCAGGAAATCAGGAAGCGAACTCAGGAAATGCGGTAAGTCAACATAAAGCATCAACCCCCATAAAGAGTAAAGAGGTGGTTGCCAAGCCCTAACCAGCAATGGAAGGGCAAGGACCCAAACCCCCCAAGGTGGGTGTGAGACCTCGTCACTAGGCCCCAACTTCCCCATGTTGGATCTGAGACTTATAGACTAGGCCCCAAACACCCCATGGTTACTAAGTCTTAGGGTTAAATGTATACTAACGGTGCGTTCGATTGACTGTATTCCGGAATAGGTATACATGGAATGCAAGTTAAAAATCTTTTGTTTTTACGGAGATTGACTTTAAAATTGTCAAACATCTGTTAAATGCTATTTTAAACATGTTTTTGTTATCCTTGCTGCTTCAAAATGCTGGACATACAATTTTAAATCATTACGCCACTTATTCTTATTCCGGAGTAAGAATAAATAGAGTGGTGATTTAAAATAATATGTCTGGCGTTTTAAAGCACCAAGGACAATAAAAATATGTTTAAAATACCGTTCCAGCAGGTGATTGACAATTCTAATGTAAATCAATGTAAAAACAAAGAAGTGTAATTGTTAGTTTGTTTTTACTAACCCTTAGTAAAAACAAAATAACCCTTAGTAAAAACAAAATTAACCCTTACTGAAATCAAACTAATTCTGCTAAGGGTTAATTCTGCTAAGGGTTAATTCTGCTAAGGGTTATTCTGCTAAGACTAAGGGTTATTCTGCTAAGACTAAGGGTTATTCTGCTAAGACTAAGGGTTATTCTGCTAAGACTAAGGGTTATTCTGCTAAGACTAAGGGTTATTCTGCTAAGACTAAGGGTTATTCTGCTAAGACTAAGGGTTATTCTGCTAAGACTAAGGGTTATTCTGCTAAGACTAAGGGTTATTCTGCTAAGACTAAGGGTTATTCTGCTAAGACTAAGGGTTATTCTGCTAAGACTAAGGGTTATTCTGCTAAGACTAAGGGTTATTCTGCTAAGACTAAGGGTTATTCTGCTAAGACTAAGGGTTATTCTGCTAAGACTAAGGGTTATTCTGCTAAGACTAAGGGTTATTCTGCTAAGACTAAGGGTTATTCTGCTAAGACTAAGGGTTATTTGGTTAAGACTAAGGGTTATTTG
>NC_090878.1:12857386-12864066 GCF_036669935.1 Montipora foliosa | reverse complement strand
AAAGAAAAATAAATTTGATAATCTGGCCTACAATGCTAAAATTGAGATTAGAAACTTTAACCAAACAATCAATCAATCAATCAATCAATCAATTTTAATTTAAACTCACACAAACATTAATTGACAGTGTTGGAAAAAGAAAAATAGAATATACATATGAATATTTACAAATTAAATATTGAAGAAGATACATAGTACTAATGAAATATTACAATTGTGATTAAGAAGTAAAATGTTAGGGGAAAAGAAGAAAGGATAAATGGTAAACAAACAGTTTTAATACAAGGTTGATCGTAAAGAGTTTGGAACACCTAAATAGCTTATGAAACTAATCGAGTAGGTGCCCCAAACAACCAAATTCAATTGTATAAAAGGAAGATTAGGCAAGGGAAGTGAGCTGTTTTCCTTTTAAACTTTTCTTGACACTATCATATTTATATAGTGATAACTACTTTTTTCTCCGTGAGACGATTCGTGAGATGATTCGTTAAGAGACGACTATCCTGGCATGCGAAATGTTCACTTCCGGTTTCCATCCTTGGCTTAAAAACTTCTCATGCTTAAGCTCTGTGATATCTAGGTGCAACAAGTATGGTGTATAAATCCTACAACAAAAATGCAATGCTTGTACTATGTTTAAAATCAATGTTGCTTTTATATGACAAGATTGTGTAGTTCCAGAAAATATCCATACCCCCACCATGGAGGGAATTTCATATAGGCCCCCCCCCCCCCCCACCCCTTTGGACTTTCCATTTTAGCAAGGACGCAGTACTAAAGAATGACTTGTACAAAGGAAACTTGTCTTGTCTGATGAGAACCATATGGTCTCTTACCGGATTGATAAACAGATGTACAGTAGCACTTGCTCCAAGTATACAAAAAATTGGTTTTATCAACGGAGTTGATAATGTAAATTGGCCACCGTACAGAGATTCTGAAAGCTGACGTTTCGAGCGTTAGCCCTTTGTCAGAGCGAATGAAACGCTCGAAACGTCAGCTTTCAGAATCTCTGTACGGTGGCCAATTTACATTATCAACTCCGTTGATAAAACCAATTTTTTGTATACTACTTCCCCACCGACGCAGCACCACAGTTTCTTTAGAAACTACCCTCTTCATTCATTTCTTGCTCCAAGTAGTTAACTCTGTTTTACAAGTAAAATGCCCATTACGTTAAAACTGCAAGAAGGTTCCAAAATGTCCCAAACGAACCTATTTTTATACATTCACAGCTTCAATTAATCTTCTGTCTGAAATCTTTGTTTTCTTGTGTCTGCAGAGTTTGCCTTCCTCTATTGGGTTGCTGCGAAATCTGCGTATCCTGTATGCTGATGAAAACTTTTTGGAAACTATTCCTTTAGAGGTATTGAAAGATAATTTATTTTCAATTTTAAGTTTTTGGGGAAGTTTAGGTCCCTCATACTTTAATGTTTGTAGTTCTGTCAGCTGTCAAGCAGGCTTAAGTGACAGCTGACTGTTTTTTTTATGGGACTGTCATGTGGTCGAGGTAGCACTAGTTACATTTTACGTGGTAAGGTCAGGTCTCCATCCAAGTACCGGTAGATTGGCCTTCCCCCAGCTTCCGGGTCAGAATGTACTCCATCCCTTCCCATCAGGTGCCATTGTTTTCAGGCTCTGAACTGTAAACAGACAATACCTATCAAGTCTTGCTCTAAGGCAGCATAAATCACTGAATACAAGTTGTAAGAAGGATAAAAACTGTTTTATCATTAATTTTTACCAGCGTCCATATGACTTGTTTGCCTTGGTGTTCAAAGATTTCCTTTTGTCCGCTAGTTAGGCAGCTGTGTGTCGATGACCATACTGTCGTTACGTGACAACAGAATTGTCCGGATCCCAGATGACATCGGCCGGATGCCAAATATGCAAGTGATAAACTTGGCATGTAACAGGTGCTTGTTTTTCAATGTGATCTACAGTAAATCATTGTGTTGCCTTAGTTCAGAACGTTGTTTGAAGGGCTTTAGCAAAGTTATCTGTTACTACTTATTATTAACAATTTTGTCATTTTCGAAACATAATTTCAGCTAAGGTCTCCCTAATAAACCTTAATTTTTCTTGCCTAAGAGATATCCATTTGAGTTAATTTTAAGTGCTATTTTTATTCCATTATCCCTACTATAAAAGTAATGGCAATCAGCACAAGCTGACTGGGGTGAGAATTAAACACGCAACCTTCAGATTAGTAGATTACCTTTGCTCTACTGTCTAAGCCAAAAGGTCATATCATGGGAGCATGGGAGCTCCTCATGGGAGCAGGACGTGGGTTTTCGAGATGTCATTTTATCTCAATGAGTATTTACAAGTAATGTGAAAGGATCCCTTTACATTTTTTGCATACTGCAGGGCTCGAAATTAACGAAAACATCCAGTTGCAATTTTGCCATAAGATATGAAAATAGTTGCTATTTCGTACATTTTAGCATAGGCGGCCCAAGCTCGCGTTACTGCTGTGAAAAGCAGTAAGGAAGCGAGATGAGCAACTGTTGGAAAAACAATTATCCTTCATTGTTAAAAACCTGCATTAGCAAAACATCCGGAAGGTTGCTGTGAAAAAGCAGTAAGGAAGCGAGATGAGAAACTGTTGGAAAAAGAATTATCCCTTCATTGTTAAAAACCTGCATTAGCAAAACATCCAGAAGGTTAATTGGAAAGCTCATTTTCAAACGGCTGGATATTGAGGATAAAGCTTAATTTTTTAGGAAAGCTGGTAGAATAGTAATAATAGAGGAAACCGTGATGCGAACAAGAAGCTGAGCAAAGGCTGAAAGTTAAAAGGAACACGTTGTGAGCAAAACTATTCTGGAGCTGGGCCCCGTTTTTCAAAAGCCGATTAACGCTAATCTCAGATTAAAAATTAACCAAGGAGTTTATTTCTCTACTCCCAAATGCTGTTAAATGCTAATATTCGGCATAACTTTACATTAGACGACGTCAATCTTAAAAAACACAAATAAGCCAAAGAAAAGTTGGAACATGAACCAAAAGTTCACGCTAATCCGGGATTACGTTAATCGGCTTTCGAACAAACGAGCCCTTGGTGCCCGTTTCTCGAAAGTCCCGAAACTTTAAGGGCCATTTTCGGTTGTCACAATTCCCTTTTTTTCTCAAGAATAGAGAGGATTTAAGTCGTCAAACGTCACAGTCATTTTTCTTTTTGTTGCCTTGAAAACATGTTAAATGTTCGGATTTCCAAAACAAGCGGTGGACAGTTTCACAAATGGCTTCTAGGGCCCGAAAAGTTTTCGGGTCTTTCGAGAAACGGGCCCCCGGTGACTTGGAAGGCGAACATGCAACAAGTGTGAAGGAACTGAACTCAAGTGAACTGTACTCAAGTTCACCGTTAATATTGTAAATATCGTAGTTCGTTATTACTCGTAATTTCTAGGCTTTCGTTTTTACTATATTAAAATACTTTTTCTTCAGTTGTGATCAGGGTTTGTTACGCGTATGTCGGAGGGAGGATATTTACTCTCGGTTCAGTACTTTACGCGTCGTGCGAGCCAAGGAAAACCAACGCATCACACCATCACTGAACTTTGCCATCAAAGGTTGCTCAAATATGTACCATGAAAAGACATTCTTGTGAAAATATTGTGATTATATATAAATTTATTCTTATTACATTTTATATTTTCCTTCGTTCGTGATGGACAGGTTGGAATGTTTACCGTACACGTTTAGAAAACTGACGAGTTTAAAAGCCTTGTGGCTCTCTGAGAATCAGGTAACGAGTGGTGCATTTTCTTGGCTTGATTGCAAACTTTACTGGTGGACAATTTTTGTCTTGCACATTATAACTGGTGGCCTGCAATTTTTGTCACGTGGATCTTTACAGCTAGAGGCTACGATTCTTTCAGTTGGCACCAATTTGATCACATTTTATTACTTCACTGGCGGGAGACAGCTAATTTTGCGTGATGTGACAGCCATCACACTGTCGTGATTGTCATGTACACACTGTACTGTCCTCTGGTGTGAAACAAATGAGTGTTGAAATTGACTATCACACGTCACATTTTTTTCCTGTTTTTTTTCTGTTTTACGTTTCAACATTGAGCACATTTTTTTAGATCAAACGAGTGCTCATGTCCAATTGACCAAAGTGATTTTTTTAGTCTACTTTATTAGACGTTCTGCATTCATGATTGAAGGATCAATCTTATGTTTTATTCCAGTCTAAGCCCATGGTCCCTTTACAGTCAGACTTTGATCACGGAACACAGTCACATGTGTTGACATGTTACATGTTTCCACAACAACCAGCTGCTGAAGAAGGTTAGAAATACGTTTGTCATAGTTATGGTTATGTTTATTGCCCCTTAACCCCAAGTGTGCCACCACAAATAATAGACATGTATTGGACTCTTTCTGATACCTTCAGCCCTGCCTTACGCCCTTTTTGTCTTCCCTCCCTTACCTTACCTTCTCTACCTTCCCTTCCTTTCCTTCTCTCCCTCCTTCCTTCCATCCTTCCTTCCTTTCCCTCCTTCCCCTCCCTTCTCTTCCCTACCTTCCCTTCCTTTCCTTCTCTCCCCCTTTCCTTCCATCCTTCCTTCCTTTCCCTCCTTCCCCTCCCTTCTCTTCCCTACCTTCCCTTCCTTTCCTTCTCCCCCCCCCCCCCTTCCTTTCCCTCCCTTCTCTTCCCTTCCCTTTCTTTCCTTCTCTCCTTCCTTCCTTCCTTTCCCTCCTTCCCCTCCCTTCTCTTCCTTTCCTTCCCTTCTCTTCCCTACCTTCCCTTCCTTTCCTCCTTTCCCTCCTTCCTTCCTTCCTTCCTTTCCCTCCCTTCTCTTCCCTTCCTTTCCCTTCCCTTCCTTCTCTCCTTCCTTGCTTGCTTTCCCTCCTTCCCCTCCCTTCTCTTCCCTTCCTTCTCTTCCCTTCCCTGCCCTTCCTTTCCTTCTCTCCCTCCTTTCCCTCCTTCCTTCCTTCCTTTCCCTCCCTTCTCTTCCCTTTCTTCCCTTCCTTTCCTTCTCTCCTTTCTTCCTTCCTTTCCCTCCTTCCCCTCCTTCCCCTCCCTTCTCTTCCTTTCCTTCCCTTCTCTTCCCTACCTTCCCTTCCTTTCCTTCTCTCCCTCCTTCCTTCCTTCCTTTCCCTCCCTTATCTTCCCTTCCTTCCCTTTCCTTCCTTCTCTCCTTCCTTGCTTGCTTTCCCTCCTTCCCCTCCCTTCTCTTCCCTTCCTTCCCTTCCCTTCCCTTCTCTTCCCTAACTTCCCTTCCTTTCCTTCTCTCCCTACTTCCTTCCTTCCTTCCTTCCTTCCTTCCTTCCCCTCCCTTATCTTCCCTTCCTTCCCTTCCCTTCCTTCTCTCCTTCCTTGCTTGCTTTCCCTCCTTCCCCTCCCTTCTCTTCCCTTCCTTCCCTTCCCTTCCCTTCTCTTCCCTAACTTCCCTTCCTTTCCTTCTCTCCCTACTTCCTTCCTTCCTTCCTTCCTTCCTTTCCCTCCCTTATCTTCCCTTCCTTCCCTTCCCTTCCTTCTCTCCTTCCTTGCTTGCTTTCCCTCCTTCCCCTCCCTTCTCTTTCCTTCCTTCTCTTCCCTTCCCTTCCCTTCCTTTCCTTCTCTCCCTACTTCCTTCCTTCCTTCCTTCCTTCCTTTCCCTCCCTTCTCTTCCCTTCCTTCCCGTCCCTTCCTTATCTCCTTCCTTGCTTGCTTTCCCTCCTTCCCCTCCCTTCTCTTCCCTTCCTTCCCTTCCCTTCCCTTCTCTTCCCTTCCTTCCCTTCCTTTCCTTCTCTCCTTCCTTCCCTCCTTTCCCTCCTTCCCCTCCCTTCTCTTCCTTTCCTTCCCTTCTCTTCCCTACCTTCCCTTCCTTTCCTTCTCTCCCTCCTTCCTTCCTTCCTTTCCCTCTTTCCACTCCCTTCTCTTCCTTTCCTTCCCTTCTCTTCCCTACCTTCCCTTCCTTTCCTTCTCTCCCTCCTTCCTTCCTTCCTTTCCCTCCCTTCTCTTCCCTTCCTTCCCTTCCCTTCCTTCTCTCCTTCCTTGCTTGCTTTCCCTCCTTTCCCTCCCTTTCCTTCCCTTCCTTTTCCTTCCTTTCCTTCTCTCCCTCTATCCCTCCCTTCCTTCCTTCTGTCCTTTCTTTCCTTCATTTTCACTTCTTAAGTTACTAAAGTTCTTTTCAACCCTTTACTCGGCAGCTGCTTTTGCTTTTTCAGCTTTTTGCCCTTTCCCTTTTTCTTCAGGTTGTTCATCAACCCAAGTATCAGGCTCTAGTTTGTAAGGATAATCAGACTAGAAGTTCTTTTCCTGTTACATTCTTTTGATTCTTTATTAATAACCTCCAACTGTTTCTCAAGTTTACTCTTCATTTCTCTACTTTTTCTTTTGTCTTTTTCATCCCTTCCCTCTAGTTGCTTCATCAAACAAGGTTGTGTATTAAACTTCATTCAAACTTTAATCTATTCATAAATTGATGAAATGCTTATTATTCGTAGCTATTTGTCATTGTGAGTTTCTTGGAACGGAGACTGATGAATGGCATTGTTTCCTTTTAAAGTATTAATGAGTAGCCCAATAAATGTTAGTTAATTATTAGCTCATATACTGAATGATCATGCTAATTAAGTGTTGCCAAGTTGAAAAATTTGTGTCAGGAATTGAAAATTCTAAGTATCCAAATGTTCAGAATTTGTTGAAATTGAATAAAATAATAATGTGAATGCTTGTC